>NC_140593.1:1112971514-1113401514 GCF_964204655.1 Triturus cristatus | reverse complement strand
GTGCTGAGCTAAAGTAATGTATGGTATGGCAATGATCAAACAAATGAGCATATTTTATCTAAGCAAAGAAAACCAGCATTTCAGTACGTTGACAAAGGCTGCATGAGACGCCTGAAACACGTTCCTGACACAAGTTGCTGGATTTTAAATAATAAAGCTTTGAACAACTTACTCCCCTAGTGCAGACTTCTTCTTCACAGTGAGAGGAAACAGTAGTACATATATATATATCTATATATATATATATATATAAACACATCATTCAATTGAGTTCCTCATTGAACAAAACAAATCCACATGCTTAGCGAGAGTGTTAATTCATATTATATAATCTCTTTTCTCCAATTGATCAGAAAGTGCTAGTGCTTTAATCTCCACATCAGGTATGATCAAAAGTGCTAGTACTTTAAACTTTACATCAGGTATGATCAAAAGTGCTGGTGCACCTTCCTGCACAAAAACAATAATTGATGGCATTTTTAGGTCTCGCCTGACCAGCGCTTTAGCGCTGCTCTGGCGAGACTTATAGTAAGCGCGTTTTGGAAGTGCAAACAGTGGCTTTGCAGGCCTCCAACTACAGTGCATGTGACCCGTCAGGGCGCGCGCACCATTTGGAGTCCTGCAACCACTTGTTTGCTTTCACTTTAGCCGTGATTCATCGCACCATTTGGCAGCCTGCGTGCCCGCCCCCACTCCCCCTCCCACTCCGTCAGCTTCAGTGCGCGCTTGTTTAGGTTGTGCCTACGACGCTTGTAAATCATGCCTTATCTCCTTACATTTGCTGTGCATTTAAAGATCAACGCCAAATGTTACCAGCAGTTTTGGAGGTGCCTTCCCCTCTTTCCTTGTACTGCTGCTGGGTCTTTAAAGTACAATGCTGTCAAAGTAAACTTCGTGTAAGAATTAACACTGCCTCGGCTGTGGGAGCGCGTGAACTTCAATGCTCAATTATTATTTACAGGAGCACTTTACAGAAGTGCCTGCGCTGTTAAATCCTGGCTGAAAGCTTTGGTTGTGTGCGCGCAGACACATCTGCTAGAGGTTCGCAGTGGTATAGGCAATGTACTATATGTATGTGATCGCATTTTCCCCAGGCCGTCCGATCTAGCACCACCTCCAACCCTCCGCTGGTTGTTTACCTGAGTCCAGTCCCTCCCTTCCTCCTCTCACGTCTCTGCTTTTAACTCCCGCCCTGTCTCCTTTGTGTTGCTGCTCATTAACGCCCCCCTCCTCTAATACCCCAACCTTGTTGCTTGTTCCAAGCATGTCATTGCATGTGGAAGTTGTTAACAGATGTATGTGTCTGCTGTAAATTAAACAGCTTTTCGACATGCCCTTACGTGTTAATCTTTGAACATATGTCTCATCATAGTATGTTCTTCTACTACGTATCCCCACTGTAGCAATTATTTGACCTTTTAGCGCTTTCCCGTAACACTTGGTGATCTTGTAAACCCTAATGTTCAGCATGCACTTTCAGTGCTGGTTATTAATAGAGCGTACATTTTCGGCGTTTTTTTTTCAGGGACTTATAGCATGTGAGTGCATGTTCAATTTATAAGGAGATGTTCAACATGATCATAAACTTAGATCTTGTGAACACACTTTAGGCATGCTATTAAACATGGGGGTTGTGAAAATGTTCAGCTAGTCACGCATGGCACGTTTATCTTAAGAGCATATTTTCGGCTTGTTTTACGTGGATTATCTAGAGAGATCTTACCACGTCGAATGTGGAGTTTGTACTGAGGCTTTTAGCTGAAGAAGATTCTCTGAGAACTGGCCCCCAAAGAATCGCATGCTAAGAAACCCCGCAGTGTACATGCAGGGGCATGCGAGCATAAAAGCCAGGGGTTATTTGGTGTAAGCAGGCAAAAATGTATTTATTTGGAAGTAGGTTGTAACCAAAATGTGCCACTGGCCTACAAATCACAGTTCGAAAGCAGCAGCATTCATAATTGTGGATATGTCACGGCCCGGAGAAGGTTAATGAGAGGGTTCAATAACACGGACATTCCAGGGCTTCTACATTTCAGTTACAGCTCCTGTCTGGCTCCATTCCCCAGTGATGAATTGTGCCACCTAGGAAATGAAGCACAGTACCCCTTAATAATTAATATTGGAAACATTCTATTTGCTTGATTTGTAAAAAAAAAAATAACTGCCAGGGCTCTTCTTAGAAGGCTACTGCACCCCGCACCACGCAAACCCGACAGCACTGCCATTGACAGTACCAACATAACACCTAAGCAGCAATATCCTACAAGTTTAACAATTCAGAGATTTCCAGCTTTCCAAAGCTATAATAACTGCATGAGAGGCTGGTATTATTCATGCCCAGTGTATGTTCACATAATAGACACAGATGATGTGCTCACCTCAGAATTAAAAAAGACAACCTCACCATGTGCTGGGCTGTCACTAGAGCCAGTGCTGACAATTATCTGCCAGTGCCGCGCACCGGAAACCGCTGACCCAAATTAAGCTTCTCTGCTTTTTGAACACTATGCATTAAATACAGTAATTATTGGAGTCACCAGCTATTGCCTGCTTATAGTTATTTGCAGGGGATTGGACTGTTGCTTGGAATGCCCTGACTTTGCTGAACACGTTACATGGAAACAAAAATCTGCACTGTTTTATGTGCTGGTATTCATTTACAAATCCAATACTATGAGATGGTCTGACTATTGAGTGGAACTGACATCATTTAAATTAATTGTTTGAAAATGAATCATACCTAGACATTCTGAAAATAAGACATGTACCTGCCACTGACGTACTTACTACGTAGGACGCCCCTGCATTAAAGGCGCTGTTAACTCGGTGACAGCCGGCCTCTCGTGACATTATTAGCTCTAGACGACTTCATGGATTCCGTTGTGCACATACTAAGCAATGTATGCTAAAAGGGTGAATACCTACCTGCCAGTTGCTGGTCATTTTCTGCCATTTGAACCCCAGGTTCATAAACACAAGAAATAATAACATTGTAACTAACTCAGCTATGTGTTCTAGCCCGGCTGATGAGGAGCAACACAACTATGTTTTTAACATTCAAATCTCAACAACCAAAAGCCACTTTCACTCCACTTACAGTGAGAACACGAGTTTGCACTACCCGACGACACTCAATGCACAAGCTTTTGCAATACAATAGGTCTCGCATTTACGCAAGTTTAAGCTGTTGGCATTGGAAATGACAATGTGTTTTATTTATGTTCCAAAACCAAAACATAAATAAAAGGCATTGTCATTTACAATGCCAACAGCTCAAACTCACGTAAATGCGAGACCTGTTGCATTGCAAATGCTTGTTCTCTTTCTATGCGTGCTGCAGCAGATTCCTCATAAATCTGGGAATGCTTCAGATTCCATGGGTGCTATGTGGGCACACCCACAGCAACACCCATGTAGTGTTCTGCGTGAAAGGGGGACATATTTACAAGGCCATGATTTCCGTGTAAAGCGGCTTTGTGTGGCCTTGTAAATATGCTGCAGCACATTGCGCCACAGAAGCGTACACTCAAGTGGTACAAAAGTGCTGCTAGGGCCTCGTAAATGAGGCCCACAGTGTCTGTTTGTTTCAGCCACGTTACAGTGTCTGAAGCAAGCTGTAGATAGACAGTGTGATGTGACCTATTGCTCTCAGTATTTCCTTGTTTTTGCCTGCTATGCTCAGCGCCTACGCATGCAGCAGCTGCATAAATGAAACCAAGGGGCATATTTACTAAAAAATGTTAGAGCGCTGTGTTGCGCCAAATTTGGCCACACCACGCTCCCACATTTTTTAAATGCAGGGATGCGTTGTATTTACAAAAATGAGGCCCACCGCTATGTTTCTCATAGCGCTGGTCCTAAAAAAGCTGCCTTGCACCAGCGCAGACACCCTTGCGCCATGTTGCAAGGGTGTGTGCTCTGCAGGGGTGATAGTTTATTTGCAGGAAGGGACAACTTCCTGCACATAAACAATCAATAATGGCAAGCTGCTCTTTCTATGTGTGCTGCATTCTGCAGCACACATACAAAGAGCAAACAGCAAGGAGAAATTTTACATTTCACCTTGTATCACCCTTCTAAGACCAGGTATTTCCTGGCCTTAGTTTTGACGCTACCCCAGACTGGCAAATTATGGGGCAAAATCAAAAAGCAATGAGTGTTGTGGTGGAACGCCCACAGTAACACCCATTGCCCGCCCCTAAGGGGCATATTTACAAGGTGGCGTTAAGCTACGTTAAGTGGCTTAGCGCCACCTTGTAAATATGTGAAGTGGCGGTACGCCACTGGAGCGTAAAGAAAATAATCCCTCCTCTCTCTGATCATTGAGGTACCTGTCCCTCCTCAGGGAAATCCTGTGTCTACCTAAGCAGTAGCAAGTAGCCGTAGAGCTAATTGTAAGAAACTGGAAGCTTGGGCACTGATTAATGAGGATCACTGGTGGGTAATCTGAACATTATTCATTCACCCAGCTGCTTGTCCCAGATAAAAGAAATCCACATACAGTACAGTGAATGCTTTCAATAATTTATTGGACCATACTGATTTGCAGCTTTGCCTAAGATAAACTGATATTGAGAAGCACCGTTCAAATTTAATGTGTGATATTGTCCATGACACTGTTGTACATCTGTAATTATGTGCACCCTGTTCACTGAGAACTGAAAGTAGCAAACAGATGTGGGAGGGGATTCCCAGGTAGCTGCAAGTACAAATGTCCTGTAATACTGAATCAATGTGAAGTTCCACAGGTGGCACCCACATGCCTCCGGCAGACCAGTCCTGAGTAACCAACATAGCTGTATGTCTTGACTTCCACGGTGCTTATAGATAACTGGAGTCGCCTGCTTTGAGCAGCGACTAACGGTTTCTCTCTTTTCCTAGCCAAACTCAATGTGACAAAAATAGAATATCTAGTAGATGTGTAGACTGACACCCTCCTGTCATCAAGTGAATTGAGGGACACTTCCTTTGGTGTGAAGGGATTTTGGTTAATCCATGGGAGAATGCTATTCTCTCCTAAATGGAATGAAAAACAGACTTATTTTCCAAATGCTCAAACTTGATTAAAGAACCACACAGTCTGGCAGAAAGTATGGACTAGGCCTCTTAACCAGGGCCTCGGTGGTCCCTCCTGCCTGGATGAAATAATTACTCTTAGAAAGGTACAATGGATTATGAAAATGGGAATGGGACCTGAAGAAGGTATTCAAAGAGCATCCTTTGAAGAACTTGCAGGCTCAACAAAAGATCCCATGATAGAAACAGTGAACAATCCTCCAGTCTGAGATTCTGAAAAGAGTGCATAATCTGTTTTCCAATGCCTCTGATGTGGTCCTGCACCAATTAGGATAATCCACAGTGGACCACAGAGGACTGGCCACTTCAGACCAATCACTGTCAGACCCTGAGGGGCAAGCTCCTTGAATACTGTACAGCAGTCCAACTTCAGCACCATCTTTCTAGCCATTCTCTTCTTCTAAGCTAATATTTCTTGCACCTGCTGAAAGACTGAAATACTTATTTGCTTTTACACTTTGATCTCTTTCAAAACCATCAATAGTGAGGCTTTCCTGTCCATGGCAACTTCCCACATGCATGCTGGGCACAGTCCTACATTGTTTTTAATCCATTCTCTCAGGTCATTCACAGTTTGTACAGTTGGGCCCTTCTAAGTCTGCCACTATTCCAATGCCCTCTGCGTACCTTGGTCTTAGCACATTTGCTTTTCAAAGTCTATATTAATCCTCTGGGCAGCACGACATGGGCATCTCCATCCAACAGTAAGACAAGGAAATACTTTGTACAACTGGGAATCATCAAAAGCTGTTGTTCAAACTTTAAGAAGACTTGGTCACATTGAGGTCTTTAAATTCTCTTACTTTCTTAAAGGTAAAATATTGTTAGCCCCTTTGGTTCAGTTACCATAATAGACCACAGCAAGGTGTAGTCCTCAACAATGCTCATTGTAAGGTGGAGCAGTGTAATTGTGGCTCCACCCTCAGATGTCACAAATACGCAATATATGCGTACATTAAGAACAAGTACTCGGTTGTTCTAATGACATTAATGTAAAGTGTTTCCCTTAACATCACTATTGAAGTGCAATCACTGCAGAATTAGAGACACATATATATATACTGTGTGCCTTAACTTTATTAAATGTCATTTATTGTTTAGGTGATTGAATAAAACCAATCTCACACTATTAAAATGCATTTTTACTTTAAAAATTAAAAGGATTTATGTTCTGTGTGCACTAATGTTTCATATTTGCACTTATAATGTAGTTCTTAGTCACATTTATACACATTTACTTTCCATTCATTTGTGGTTGAATGTGAACACACATATTAAATGTGCACCATTGATTTATTACATGAACTTGCCATGACTAGGCCTGTATTTCTTTCTGCATAAACTGTATTTCTTTCTGCATAAAATACTGTTTCCAATTTTCTGCTTGCGTGTCTTTTCCTTGCAGGTAGATTCACACGGTTTGTTAGTTTGAGAACAGATACAATACTGTACTAGTGATAGAGAGAGCCTGAGAAAAGAACCTTGAGAAGAAACATGGAGAGCCAGAGCGTCAACTGAAAGTTTCCATTTATTAATGTTACAAGGAAACACAGGTATTCAAGGACAACATCGTACCCAGGCTTGGCCTGGGAGATTTGGCAATTGTTTCAGCAGCCAATGTTGAGAATGGGAAGGACAATGAGGTGTTACATTGGAGACTCTTGTGGTAATAACTGGTGTTCACAATGTCTGATATCAGCTGCACTTTCCTTTGGGCTTTGAGAGGTGTGGACCGCTATGCTTATCCCCTTTGACTCTTTTCTGAGTGTGGCTTACACTAACACGTATCCGCCTATCCCAAAAAGACTCGTGATCGAGCTTATGAAATGCTGACACCTTCCCACACCTTCCCGCATTTAACAATTTTACTGCATTTCCCTTACTTTTGAGATCCTTTTAGAATTAGCCATCCACATTAGTTTACGCTTTAACTTGGATGATTTTAGACTATACTCATGTTTAGAAAAGAGGACCAGAAACTCCTCTCTGAGCATCAGATTCTATTATCGATCTTTTGTATTGCTGTGTCTGACCTTCTTGTCTGTCATATCCTAGTACACCTGAACGTCTTTAGGAGGTTGGGGAGTCCAGTTGTTATTCTGTATCTTTTCAGCATGTTATTGAGATTCATTTAACTTAACCTGACTGCTAACTTGTAACAAACCTTATTAAATATAGTCACTGGTCCTTATTGTGTAGCCAATGGGTTCCACTGTAAATTAAATTTGCTTGATTAAAAGCTAACTCCATTTAGCTCTCGACGAAAAAGGTCTATCGGATAACAAATGGTAAGAAGGTTGTCCCAGACCCGAAACAGGATCAAGTTTAAAGCGCTGTGCATACTCTATAAAGCATTGCACAACTGTGGTCCACATTTCCTGAAATCCCATCTCAGATACCAGTCCTCCATAAGATCGCTCCGATCTAACAACCTTAAAATCCTTCAAATACCACGAACAAACACAGTTAACTGGGGCGATAGACGCTTCCTTGTGGCAGCTCCCAGGTTATGGAACTCCCTGCCAGCATCCATCAAAGACAGCCCATCCCTGATGCATTTCTGTAGAAAGATAAAGACCTGGCTGTTTGATCAAGAATAGTTACCGGCTTAACCTCGGGAATACATTCAAAGTTTCTAGCGCCGAGACGCCTACGGGCAATTGTACGCGCTGTATAAATCTCAAAAATAAATAAATAAATAAATAGTATTTGTTCAGTCATACTGGGAGTGCACAGGCCACCGCATGACCTAACAACACTCGCAAGGAATTCTGGATGCCTACCTGCTAAGAGGAGGAATAACAGGAAGCACAACTTCTGCTGTAGCTAAAGTCTCATGTACCAGGATCAATAACCTCTCAGAAAGGAATGACCTCAGCACACAGGGCCTGTGGTGACAGACTCAGTCATGTAGACTAATCTCAGTACGTTAACGAAACACCGGGGCATATTCATCACACTGTTGCATCGCCTTTGAGCCACGCAAGGGAGCGCAAGGGCCACCCCACACTAAAGTCAGATTTATCAAGCCATGCACGGCAGCCCACCGTGCATGGCCTTGAGTGGCTTGATAAATCTAGAGTAACACAACGCAGCGCAAATCTCTGCCTTGCGTGACTTTGTCCCATGGAGGCGTTCCATGGGCAGAGCATGGGTGTTCACACGCATCACACATGGATTTTGGTGCACTCTCAGATTTACCAATTGTGATAGACCTGGGAAGACGTTAAAATGCTACCCCTCCCAGGTGAGACGTAACAAGGAGAAGTATCATTATTTCTCCTCGTTTTTTCCTCTTTCACAACTAAAATGCGCCTCAGGATTGTTTTTATGCATAAAGGTGTCCCGCTGGCACTAGGATGCCAAAAGTGCGCCAGCGCTATGAAAGGAATGAGCTGCATAATGTTAAGTACAGTGCATTCGCGCCCTTTTCCTTTCACACAGCACAGCGCAGCAAGGTGGCTTGCTGCGTTGCGCTGCGTAAAAAAAAGATAAATCTGCCCTCTAGTGCCTAGTGTGCAAACACTCAAGTGAGACAACGAGGAGCTACAGGCAGACTAAAGGGTGTAATCATATTCTTCCCATATATTTGGGTCTCCATATATGAGATCAGGTTTGCTGCCTCATGGGATCGACTTATGGCCTGTACCTTGTTGGGACTACTCTAAACTACCCCTAAACATGGCCACCGCAGATGGAACAAACTGTAAAGGCACAGCTGATGCCGGAAATGAGGTTTATTGGGCATTTGGAAGCATTCCAACGGCTTCCGGTGACGACTGCAGGAACAGATGTGTTGTTATGGAACAGCAGTAATTACAGCACTCAGAAGCACGCTCGTAGCAGACAGTGGCACGTGCAGCGGAGCAGAGAGACTCAGAGAGATCCAGCTGTGTAAAAACAAGCCAGGCTAACGATGGGGAAACACTTTCGGTGACAAACAGGAACCTGCAGCGAGAAACGCAGCACAAACAAGGTATGATGAACCTGACGCATTTCAGCAAACTGCTTTTATCAAAGGTTTTCTCATCACATTTGCGTAGTGTCCCAGGTGAAATTAATGATGGTAGGTGTCTCACTGCTGCCAAACTTCATCTCCCATGATTCACCTTGAGCCACAGTACAATATCAGTAAAATCACAGTGATGTTATTCATACCGCAAGCTCAGGAATGGTGTTGCAGGTAAATATGGCCAGTAAGACAAAGCTGGTGCACGAAAATCCTCTCGTAAGTGACCCCACATTGTCAATAATGCGCCTGTGTCCAGAACCTGCCACACGGAGGTGATAGCCTCATTCGGCTCCCCTCCAATTCCATTTCTCACCTTTAAATGCAATATTCGCCGGTAAATCAAAAGGGGCTTGGCGCTTTGCTTTTTGGATTGAAATGTTGGGAAGTGCTGTCTCCCACTAAGCCAGGCCCGCCCTGCAGGGTTGGGGGCCCCCAACGACAGTGTTGGCATTTGGACTTTAATAAGGGGGGGCATGACCCGCTCGCCCCATACAAGCCTTGGTACTGTGGCTCAAAGAGAATCGTGGGAGATGAAGTTTGGCGGTAGTGAGACACCTACCATCATTAATTTCACCTGGGACACTGCGCACATGTGATGAGAAAACCTTTGATAAAAGCAGTTTGCTGAAAAGCGTCAGGTTCATCATACCATGTTTGTGCCTGCGTCAATCGAAATAAAAGCTGTGTTTTTCCAGAACCGGGGCTTGGCGCTCTGCTTTTTGGATTGAAATGTTGGGAAGTGCTGTCTCCCACCAAGCCAGGCCCGCCCTGCAAGGTTGTGGGGCCCCAATGACTTGGGTTTTGGATCTATATATATATCCACCTAACTATAACATGTGTGAAACCTATGGTTTTTTAAGTGAATATATATATCTATATCTATATATATATATATATATCTATATATATATATATATATATATATATACATATATATATATATATATATATATATATATATCAAAGCTCCAAGGTTCCCACCTATGGAGACGCACTCTGACATCCACTGCAGCAACCTTTATGAGGTAAAAGCCTGATCGGCGGGCGGATCAAGTTCACAGTATGCCTGTCGATTCACGCCTGACGCGTTTCGTGCTCAGGCGCGACAGTCATTTTGGCATAGAGGCCACACCTCCCACTTAAAAATATGAGCTCTCCAATGGGCGACTCAACTGAGTCTGCGTTGGTTTGTGGGTCTTGTAGTGTGTGCCTCAGTTGTGTGCCGCTGTCCGAGACGTTTCAAGCCCACCAATGGGCCTCCACTCGCACATCCAGCTTGTCAATCCTCCATGGATGCCTCCACATTGAGACTCCATGATTCGGAGCTACGTGGCCCCAAATTTCCGTGTGGTGCATCTCCCGCGGCTGGGAGGCCACGTAAAAATCAAAGCTCCAAGGATCCCACCTGTGGAGATGCACTCTGACATCCCCTGCAGCAACCTTCATGAGGTAAAAGCTGGATCAGAGGGCGGATCCAGTACACAGTATGCCTGTCGATTCACGCCTGACGCGTTTCATGCTCATTGAACTCTTCAGAGGCGCGACAGTCATTTTGGCATAGATGCCACACCTCCCACTTAAAAATTTGAGCCCTCCAATAGGTGACTCAAATGAGTCCGCGTTGGTTTGTGGGTCTTGTAGTGTGTGCCTCAGTTGTGTGCCGCTGTCTGAGACGTTTCAAGCCCACCAATGGGCCTCCACTCACACATCCGGCTTGTCAATCGTCCATGGATGCCTCCACATTGAGACTACATTATTCGGAGCTCCGTGGCCCCAAATTTCCGGGTGGTGCATCTCCCGTCGCTGGGAGGCCACGTAAAAATCAAATCTCTAAGGTTCCCACCTGTGGAGACGCACTATGACATCAACTGCAGCAACCTTCATGAGGTAAAAGCTGGATCGGCGGGTGGATATGACAAGGAGGAGGGGCAGATTAAAATATCATAATGTATTTACAGCGTTATATTTAATGTTCAGAGTATTGATGTTAAAGCCAGGTGTACAAATCTTCAGTGGTGTTCAAACCGTGCGGACTCTTGCTGTCTAGTTGAAGAATGTATTTAGTTTCCAAACGTCTGAGTATTGCTTCCCTGTTACCTCCCCGTCTTAATGGGGAGACATTATCTATTACATAGTACTTCAACTGATTCAAATTTTTGTTGTGTGTTTCGTTGAAATGACGGGCTACCGGATATGAAATATCGTTATTGGTAATTGCCCGTAAATGTTGAAGTATCCTCTTGTGGACCTGGAGGCATGTGCTACCAATATATCTCAATCCACAAGAGCACTCCAATATGTAAACAGCAAACTCCGACTTGCACGTTAGGAACTTATTGATGAGAATAGGTTTGTCATTGAAAGGTGAGTGGTACGTGGTTTTACTTTCCCCGTATTTACACGCCTTGCATGTTGTACACCTCACAAAATCTTTGCGTTTGGTCAGCGAGTTGGAATTGGTAGGAACTTCAGGGCTGCTACTGACTAGGTGATCACTGGTACTACATGCTTTTCTGAAGGTGATAGTGGGGAAAGCTGGCATTTTATCACCAATGACTGGATCACTTAGTACCAGGTGCCAATTATTTTTGAATATATTCCTGATACAATTCCTTTGGTTATTGTATGTTAGAATTATATATGTAAACATACTTGCACAGCACTGGCAATAGCTATGGAACTATTTAAAGGGACACTGGTCCGTGATTACTCAGATGAATGGAGTGAAGTGCTGAGCTAAAGTAATGTATGGTATGGCAATGATCAAACAAATGAGCATATTTTATCTAAGCAAAGAAAACCAGCATTTCAGTACGTTGACAAAGGCTGCATGAGACGCCTGAAACACGTTCCTGACACAAGTTGCTGGATTTTAAATAATAAAGCTTTGAACAACTTACTCCCCTAGTGCAGACTTCTTCTTCACAGTGAGAGGAAACAGTAGTACATATATATATATCTATATATATATATATATATAAACACATCATTCAATTGAGTTCCTCATTGAACAAAACAAATCCACATGCTTAGCGAGAGTGTTAATTCATATTATATAATCTCTTTTCTCCAATTGATCAGAAAGTGCTAGTGCTTTAATCTCCACATCAGGTATGATCAAAAGTGCTAGTACTTTAAACTTTACATCAGGTATGATCAAAAGTGCTGGTGCACCTTCCTGCACAAAAACAATAATTGATGGCATTTTTAGGTCTCGCCTGACCAGCGCTTTAGCGCTGCTCTGGCGAGACTTATAGTAAGCGCGTTTTGGAAGTGCAAACAGTGGCTTTGCAGGCCTCCAACTACAGTGCATGTGACCCGTCAGGGCGCGCGCACCATTTGGAGTCCTGCAACCACTTGTTTGCTTTCACTTTAGCCGTGATTCATCGCACCATTTGGCAGCCTGCGTGCCCGCCCCCACTCCCCCTCCCACTCCGTCAGCTTCAGTGCGCGCTTGTTTAGGTTGTGCCTACGACGCTTGTAAATCATGCCTTATCTCCTTACATTTGCTGTGCATTTAAAGATCAACGCCAAATGTTACCAGCAGTTTTGGAGGTGCCTTCCCCTCTTTCCTTGTACTGCTGCTGGGTCTTTAAAGTACAATGCTGTCAAAGTAAACTTCGTGTAAGAATTAACACTGCCTCGGCTGTGGGAGCGCGTGAACTTCAATGCTCAATTATTATTTACAGGAGCACTTTACAGAAGTGCCTGCGCTGTTAAATCCTGGCTGAAAGCTTTGGTTGTGTGCGCGCAGACACATCTGCTAGAGGTTCGCAGTGGTATAGGCAATGTACTATATGTATGTGATCGCATTTTCCCCAGGCCGTCCGATCTAGCACCACCTCCAACCCTCCGCTGGTTGTTTACCTGAGTCCAGTCCCTCCCTTCCTCCTCTCACGTCTCTGCTTTTAACTCCCGCCCTGTCTCCTTTGTGTTGCTGCTCATTAACGCCCCCCTCCTCTAATACCCCAACCTTGTTGCTTGTTCCAAGCATGTCATTGCATGTGGAAGTTGTTAACAGATGTATGTGTCTGCTGTAAATTAAACAGCTTTTCGACATGCCCTTACGTGTTAATCTTTGAACATATGTCTCATCATAGTATGTTCTTCTACTACGTATCCCCACTGTAGCAATTATTTGACCTTTTAGCGCTTTCCCGTAACACTTGGTGATCTTGTAAACCCTAATGTTCAGCATGCACTTTCAGTGCTGGTTATTAATAGAGCGTACATTTTCGGCGTTTTTTTTTCAGGGACTTATAGCATGTGAGTGCATGTTCAATTTATAAGGAGATGTTCAACATGATCATAAACTTAGATCTTGTGAACACACTTTAGGCATGCTATTAAACATGGGGGTTGTGAAAATGTTCAGCTAGTCACGCATGGCACGTTTATCTTAAGAGCATATTTTCGGCTTGTTTTACGTGGATTATCTAGAGAGATCTTACCACGTCGAATGTGGAGTTTGTACTGAGGCTTTTAGCTGAAGAAGATTCTCTGAGAACTGGCCCCCAAAGAATCGCATGCTAAGAAACCCCGCAGTGTACATGCAGGGGCATGCGAGCATAAAAGCCAGGGGTTATTTGGTGTAAGCAGGCAAAAATGTATTTATTTGGAAGTAGGTTGTAACCAAAATGTGCCACTGGCCTACAAATCACAGTTCGAAAGCAGCAGCATTCATAATTGTGGATATGTCACGGCCCGGAGAAGGTTAATGAGAGGGTTCAATAACACGGACATTCCAGGGCTTCTACATTTCAGTTACAGCTCCTGTCTGGCTCCATTCCCCAGTGATGAATTGTGCCACCTAGGAAATGAAGCACAGTACCCCTTAATAATTAATATTGGAAACATTCTATTTGCTTGATTTGTAAAAAAAAAAATAACTGCCAGGGCTCTTCTTAGAAGGCTACTGCACCCCGCACCACGCAAACCCGACAGCACTGCCATTGACAGTACCAACATAACACCTAAGCAGCAATATCCTACAAGTTTAACAATTCAGAGATTTCCAGCTTTCCAAAGCTATAATAACTGCATGAGAGGCTGGTATTATTCATGCCCAGTGTATGTTCACATAATAGACACAGATGATGTGCTCACCTCAGAATTAAAAAAGACAACCTCACCATGTGCTGGGCTGTCACTAGAGCCAGTGCTGACAATTATCTGCCAGTGCCGCGCACCGGAAACCGCTGACCCAAATTAAGCTTCTCTGCTTTTTGAACACTATGCATTAAATACAGTAATTATTGGAGTCACCAGCTATTGCCTGCTTATAGTTATTTGCAGGGGATTGGACTGTTGCTTGGAATGCCCTGACTTTGCTGAACACGTTACATGGAAACAAAAATCTGCACTGTTTTATGTGCTGGTATTCATTTACAAATCCAATACTATGAGATGGTCTGACTATTGAGTGGAACTGACATCATTTAAATTAATTGTTTGAAAATGAATCATACCTAGACATTCTGAAAATAAGACATGTACCTGCCACTGACGTACTTACTACGTAGGACGCCCCTGCATTAAAGGCGCTGTTAACTCGGTGACAGCCGGCCTCTCGTGACATTATTAGCTCTAGACGACTTCATGGATTCCGTTGTGCACATACTAAGCAATGTATGCTAAAAGGGTGAATACCTACCTGCCAGTTGCTGGTCATTTTCTGCCATTTGAACCCCAGGTTCATAAACACAAGAAATAATAACATTGTAACTAACTCAGCTATGTGTTCTAGCCCGGCTGATGAGGAGCAACACAACTATGTTTTTAACATTCAAATCTCTACAACCAAAAGCCACTTTCACTCCACTTACAGTGAGAACACGAGTTTGCACTACCCGACGACACTCAATGCACAAGCTTTTGCAATACAATAGGTCTCGCATTTACGCAAGTTTAAGCTGTTGGCATTGGAAATGACAATGTGTTTTATTTATGTTCCAAAACCAAAACATAAATAAAAGGCATTGTCATTTACAATGCCAACAGCTCAAACTCACGTAAATGCGAGACCTGTTGCATTGCAAATGCTTGTTCTCTTTCTATGCGTGCTGCAGCAGATTCCTCATAAATCTGGGAATGCTTCAGATTCCATGGGTGCTATGTGGGCACACCCACAGCAACACCCATGTAGTGTTCTGCGTGAAAGGGGGACATATTTACAAGGCCATGATTTCCGTGTAAAGCGGCTTTGTGTGGCCTTGTAAATATGCTGCAGCACATTGCGCCACAGAAGCGTACACTCAAGTGGTACAAAAGTGCTGCTAGGGCCTCGTAAATGAGGCCCACAGTGTCTGTTTGTTTCAGCCACGTTACAGTGTCTGAAGCAAGCTGTAGATAGACAGTGTGATGTGACCTATTGCTCTCAGTATTTCCTTGTTTTTGCCTGCTATGCTCAGCGCCTACGCATGCAGCAGCTGCATAAATGAAACCAAGGGGCATATTTACTAAAAAATGTTAGAGCGCTGTGTTGCGCCAAATTTGGCCACACCACGCTCCCACATTTTTTAAATGCAGGGATGCGTTGTATTTACAAAAATGAGGCCCACCGCTATGTTTCTCATAGCGCTGGTCCTAAAAAAGCTGCCTTGCACCAGCGCAGACACCCTTGCGCCATGTTGCAAGGGTGTGTGCTCTGCAGGGGTGATAGTTTATTTGCAGGAAGGGACAACTTCCTGCACATAAACAATCAATAATGGCAAGCTGCTCTTTCTATGTGTGCTGCATTCTGCAGCACACATACAAAGAGCAAACAGCAAGGAGAAATTTTACATTTCACCTTGTATCACCCTTCTAAGACCAGGTATTTCCTGGCCTTAGTTTTGACGCTACCCCAGACTGGCAAATTATGGGGCAAAATCAAAAAGCAATGAGTGTTGTGGTGGAACGCCCACAGTAACACCCATTGCCCGCCCCTAAGGGGCATATTTACAAGGTGGCGTTAAGCTACGTTAAGTGGCTTAGCGCCACCTTGTAAATATGTGAAGTGGCGGTACGCCACCGGAGCGTAAAGAAAATAATCCCTCCTCTCTCTGATCATTGAGGTACCTGTCCCTCCTCAGGGAAATCCTGTGTCTACCTAAGCAGTAGCAAGTAGCCGTAGAGCTAATTGTAAGAAACTGGAAGCTTGGGCACTGATTAATGAGGATCACTGGTGGGTAATCTGAACATTATTCATTCACCCAGCTGCTTGTCCCAGATAAAAGAAATCCACATACAGTACAGTGAATGCTTTCAATAATTTATTGGACCATACTGATTTGCAGCTTTGCCTAAGATAAACTGATATTGAGAAGCACCGTTCAAATTTAATGTGTGATATTGTCCATGACACTGTTGTACATCTGTAATTATGTGCACCCTGTTCACTGAGAACTGAAAGTAGCAAACAGATGTGGGAGGGGATTCCCAGGTAGCTGCAAGTACAAATGTCCTGTAATACTGAATCAATGTGAAGTTCCACAGGTGGCACCCACATGCCTCCGGCAGACCAGTCCTGAGTAACCAACATAGCTGTATGTCTTGACTTCCACGGTGCTTATAGATAACTGGAGTCGCCTGCTTTGAGCAGCGACTAACGGTTTCTCTCTTTTCCTAGCCAAACTCAATGTGACAAAAATAGAATATCTAGTAGATGTGTAGACTGACACCCTCCTGTCATCAAGTGAATTGAGGGACACTTCCTTTGGTGTGAAGGGATTTTGGTTAATCCATGGGAGAATGCTATTCTCTCCTAAATGGAATGAAAAACAGACTTATTTTCCAAATGCTCAAACTTGATTAAAGAACCACACAGTCTGGCAGAAAGTATGGACTAGGCCTCTTAACCAGGGCCTCGGTGGTCCCTCCTGCCTGGATGAAATAATTACTCTTAGAAAGGTACAATGGATTATGAAAATGGGAATGGGACCTGAAGAAGGTATTCAAAGAGCATCCTTTGAAGAACTTGCAGGCTCAACAAAAGATCCCATGATAGAAACAGTGAACAATCCTCCAGTCTGAGATTCTGAAAAGAGTGCATAATCTGTTTTCCAATGCCTCTGATGTGGTCCTGCACCAATTAGGATAATCCACAGTGGACCACAGAGGACTGGCCACTTCAGACCAATCACTGTCAGACCCTGAGGGGCAAGCTCCTTGAATACTGTACAGCAGTCCAACTTCAGCACCATCTTTCTAGCCATTCTCTTCTTCTAAGCTAATATTTCTTGCACCTGCTGAAAGACTGAAATACTTATTTGCTTTTGCACTTTGATCTCTTTCAAAACCATCAATAGTGAGGCTTTCCTGTCCATGGCAACTTCCCACATGCATGCTGGGCACAGTCCTACATTGTTTTTAATCCATTCTCTCAGGTCATTCACAGTTTGTACAGTTGGGCCCTTCTAAGTCTGCCACTATTCCAATGCCCTCTGCGTACCTTGGTCTTAGCACATTTGCTTTTCAAAGTCTATATTAATCCTCTGGGCAGCACGACATGGGCATCTCCATCCAACAGTAAGACAAGGAAATACTTTGTACAACTGGGAATCATCAAAAGCTGTTGTTCAAACTTTAAGAAGACTTGGTCACATTGAGGTCTTTAAATTCTCTTACTTTCTTAAAGGTAAAATATTGTTAGCCCCTTTGGTTCAGTTACCATAATAGACCACAGCAAGGTGTAGTCCTCAACAATGCTCATTGTAAGGTGGAGCAGTGTAATTGTGGCTCCACCCTCAGATGTCACAAATACGCAATATATGCGTACATTAAGAACAAGTACTCGGTTGTTCTAATGACATTAATGTAAAGTGTTTCCCTTAACATCACTATTGAAGTGCAATCACTGCAGAATTAGAGACACATATATATATACTGTGTGCCTTAACTTTATTAAATGTCATTTATTGTTTAGGTGATTGAATAAAACCAATCTCACACTATTAAAATGCATTTTTACTTTAAAAATTAAAAGGATTTATGTTCTGTGTGCACTAATGTTTCATATTTGCACTTATAATGTAGTTCTTAGTCACATTTATACACATTTACTTTCCATTCATTTGTGGTTGAATGTGAACACACATATTAAATGTGCACCATTGATTTATTACATGAACTTGCCATGACTAGGCCTGTATTTCTTTCTGCATAAACTGTATTTCTTTCTGCATAAAATACTGTTTCCAATTTTCTGCTTGCGTGTCTTTTCCTTGCAGGTAGATTCACACGGTTTGTTAGTTTGAGAACAGATACAATACTGTACTAGTGATAGAGAGAGCCTGAGAAAAGAACCTTGAGAAGAAACATGGAGAGCCAGAGCGTCAACTGAAAGTTTCCATTTATTAATGTTACAAGGAAACACAGGTATTCAAGGACAACATCGTACCCAGGCTTGGCCTGGGAGATTTGGCAATTGTTTCAGCAGCCAATGTTGAGAATGGGAAGGACAATGAGGTGTTACATTGGAGACTCTTGTGGTAATAACTGGTGTTCACAATGTCTGATATCAGCTGCACTTTCCTTTGGGCTTTGAGAGGTGTGGACCGCTATGCTTATCCCCTTTGACTCTTTTCTGAGTGTGGCTTACACTAACACGTATCCGCCTATCCCAAAAAGACTCGTGATCGAGCTTATGAAATGCTGACACCTTCCCACACCTTCCCGCATTTAACAATTTTACTGCATTTCCCTTACTTTTGAGATCCTTTTAGAATTAGCCATCCACATTAGTTTACGCTTTAACTTGGATGATTTTAGACTATACTCATGTTTAGAAAAGAGGACCAGAAACTCCTCTCTGAGCATCAGATTCTATTATCGATCTTTTGTATTGCTGTGTCTGACCTTCTTGTCTGTCATATCCTAGTACACCTGAACGTCTTTAGGAGGTTGGGGAGTCCAGTTGTTATTCTGTATCTTTTCAGCATGTTATTGAGATTCATTTAACTTAACCTGACTGCTAACTTGTAACAAACCTTATTAAATATAGTCACTGGTCCTTATTGTGTAGCCAATGGGTTCCACTGTAAATTAAATTTGCTTGATTAAAAGCTAACTCCATTTAGCTCTCGACGAAAAAGGTCTATCGGATAACAAATGGTAAGAAGGTTGTCCCAGACCCGAAACAGGATCAAGTTTAAAGCGCTGTGCATACTCTATAAAGCATTGCACAACTGTGGTCCACATTTCCTGAAATCCCATCTCAGATACCAGTCCTCCATAAGATCGCTCCGATCTAACAACCTTAAAATCCTTCAAATACCACGAACAAACACAGTTAACTGGGGCGATAGACGCTTCCTTGTGGCAGCTCCCAGGTTATGGAACTCCCTGCCAGCATCCATCAAAGACAGCCCATCCCTGATGCATTTCTGTAGAAAGATAAAGACCTGGCTGTTTGATCAAGAATAGTTACCGGCTTAACCTCGGGAATACATTCAAAGTTTCTAGCGCCGAGACGCCTACGGGCAATTGTACGCGCTGTATAAATCTCAAAAATAAATAAATAAATAAATAGTATTTGTTCAGTCATACTGGGAGTGCACAGGCCACCGCATGACCTAACAACACTCGCAAGGAATTCTGGATGCCTACCTGCTAAGAGGAGGAATAACAGGAAGCACAACTTCTGCTGTAGCTAAAGTCTCATGTACCAGGATCAATAACCTCTCAGAAAGGAATGACCTCAGCACACAGGGCCTGTGGTGACAGACTCAGTCATGTAGACTAATCTCAGTACGTTAACGAAACACCGGGGCATATTCATCACACTGTTGCATCGCCTTTGAGCCACGCAAGGGAGCGCAAGGGCCACCCCACACTAAAGTCAGATTTATCAAGCCATGCACGGCAGCCCACCGTGCATGGCCTTGAGTGGCTTGATAAATCTAGAGTAACACAACGCAGCGCAAATCTCTGCCTTGCGTGACTTTGTCCCATGGAGGCGTTCCATGGGCAGAGCATGGGTGTTCACACGCATCACACATGGATTTTGGTGCACTCTCAGATTTACCAATTGTGATAGACCTGGGAAGACGTTAAAATGCTACCCCTCCCAGGTGAGACGTAACAAGGAGAAGTATCATTATTTCTCCTCGTTTTTTCCTCTTTCACAACTAAAATGCGCCTCAGGATTGTTTTTATGCATAAAGGTGTCCCGCTGGCACTAGGATGCCAAAAGTGCGCCAGCGCTATGAAAGGAATGAGCTGCATAATGTTAAGTACAGTGCATTCGCGCCCTTTTCCTTTCACACAGCACAGCGCAGCAAGGTGGCTTGCTGCGTTGCGCTGCGTAAAAAAAAGATAAATCTGCCCTCTAGTGCCTAGTGTGCAAACACTCAAGTGAGACAACGAGGAGCTACAGGCAGACTAAAGGGTGTAATCATATTCTTCCCATATATTTGGGTCTCCATATATGAGATCAGGTTTGCTGCCTCATGGGATCGACTTATGGCCTGTACCTTGTTGGGACTACTCTAAACTACCCCTAAACATGGCCACCGCAGATGGAACAAACTGTAAAGGCACAGCTGATGCCGGAAATGAGGTTTATTGGGCATTTGGAAGCATTCCAACGGCTTCCGGTGACGACTGCAGGAACAGATGTGTTGTTATGGAACAGCAGTAATTACAGCACTCAGAAGCACGCTCGTAGCAGACAGTGGCACGTGCAGCGGAGCAGAGAGACTCAGAGAGATCCAGCTGTGTAAAAACAAGCCAGGCTAACGATGGGGAAACACTTTCGGTGACAAACAGGAACCTGCAGCGAGAAACGCAGATATCAAAGAAACTCAAAAGAAGACAGAACATTTCCAGTCTGCATTGATTCTGAGTGCTGTACCTCCAGCTGCAGCCAGATGTTACATGCCCTTGATGTGATCGTTGGCAGGAAGTCAGAACACACTGATGTGCCAAACCTTTCAGCTTTTATCAGGTCCTGTTTTTAGCAAGGCAAGGTGGCTGCCACGGGTACCACCAGCAGGGGGTGCCAGACTTCTCTATAAGCTGATTTTGCCCTAGTGCTCAGCAGAAATCATCACTTTGCTTAGGATGACCACAGTCCCTGCAGAGACCCTGACTTACACTCACAGCATCAGCGCTCCATGTGCACCAGCGCCTGCCTGGACACTGTTGTTTGCCATTGATGCTGCAGGCCTTCATTAACTATTTATTCCCCATGAATAACCAAGTTATCCTGTTTGAGAACTTGACTCTCCAATGCTAGCACCTGCAAGGACTCGAGGAGACTATTGCTTTTAAATGTACCTGGTCAAGTGTGTTATTTCATATAGCCCAGGTCAATGGTGATCTGTAAAATGCTAAGGCCATTGCTGAAATTTTGCGCCGCCGGAACGTCACTTTTTTTGACGTTCTGGTGGTGCAATATGCCACGGCATATTTACAAGGCTATGTAAAGTCACTTTACGTGGCTTTTCATGGCCTTGTAAATGTGTGACCTTTCAGGCGAGACACTGCATGAAAGGGGCGTTCCATGGGTGTTGCTGTGGGAGGTACCACGCCACACCCATGGAATCTGACACATTCCCAGATTTATGAGAAATCGTAAATTTGGGAATGTGCCAGGATCTAACCCCACTCCAGGGGTGGTGTTAGGGAGGTGCAACAAGGAGAAATGTTTTCATTTCTTCTTGTTTTTTCCTTTTTCTACATGTGCTGCATCCTGCAGCACACATAAAAAGAGGAATTCGCCTGAATTGATTGATTGAAGGTGTCCCATCCTGCACAAAATCAATCAGCCCCTCAACGCATGCACCCTTGCGTGATGGGGCACGGGTGCCTGCGTTGGTGCATGGCAGTCAATTGTGCGCCAGCGCTGGGGAAATAAACAGGAATGCACCGTATCTCATAGCTTTTGATGCAGGGCAGCGCAGCAAGATTCCTTGCGGTGCTACCCTTCACCAAAACCTCATAAATGAGGCCTAAATAACTAGCTGCCTGCGGATTTACGTCACTAGCTTGCCCAAAAATATCCTAATTATGGATTTCACAAGCACCGCATTGTGCCACACCTTTCACTTATAGCGGCCAGGCCTCTGGGGGAGGTTCCTTAAATATTCTGGGGCTTATTTATGAAGACTGTTGCATTGCTGTGTGAAAACAGCAATGCAACAGTTTTCACTGTGCCCTCCTTGCGAGATGATGGAAGCGTCATATTTACTGTATGGCTCATCATGTCTCAAGGAATGACAGATACGTCAGTATTACTGATGTATCTGTCGGTGCAAAATTGACACATTGCTGGAGCTGTGTCGAAGCATGACGCTACTCCAGCAAAGCAGTGGGGAGGGCTATGACTGTAGCACTGCGTCAGTCTTACACCTGTTGTGAGGCAGGCGTGAGATATTGACGCAATGGCATCCTAGATGTGGCACACTGAAATCTCACAGATTTCAAGGTGCCACTTCTACTAGGCTTTTTTGCGGCGAACGCCCACCCTGCATACATCATACCTGGCACTGGGGTTTACAAAGTGGCACATCTGCCTAAATGCGTCACCTTGTAAATAGGGCGCAACATGGCAAATTTTTTACGCCGCTGGTGCATCACTAAAAGTGACACAACAGCGGCGCAAAAGTGTGGCAAGGCCTCATAAATAAGGCCCTCTGTCTATACCACACCTTGTTCAGACCCCCACCACACACACATTTTTCATCCCACTAAAAGCATCTCCCTGAACGCTGAAGATGGGAAAGGGCTAACAAGCAAGAACAGTGCAACAATTTTCTTTATCACAAACATAATTGAAATGTTGTCATTTTTTCCCAGTATTTATCGGCATCATAATGGAGGACCAGGGACCCTCAAAGGAATGTCAGTGGCTCCCCAAGGCTTAGGCACTTCTTATGAATCAGCCAGCCCTTGCTCCAGTAAACCCCAGCACTGTATTATTTGCACCCAAGATACAAAAATCCTGGAGACTGGTTTGTCATCATCTCCCCAAAATAAGGCCAGATTTACAGCTCCTGGTTAGAATCTGGCACCACCGGTTGGTAGTGGAGTAAATTGGCTGACTTACCTCACCTGTGGTATAACTGGTCCTGTGGACAATGCATGTCACTGGGTGCAAAACAAAACCACCAGTTTTGTCATTTTCGTAGATATGGTGTTATATATACAAGCATATGTTGCTCCAATTTACAGCTGTAAATAAGTCCTAGGTCTGAAACTGTTGTAAATCATGCACTTTGAGCAGAAGTGATCCTGACCTCCCCAAGTTTTGAGTATGGCACTTTGAAATGTAGGAATGGGAAGGACAATGGAGCCCCGGATGATGCGAACAGAGAGGTGTTACATTGGAGACTCTTGTGGTAATAACTGGTGTTCACAATGTCTGATATCAGCAGCACTTTCCTTTGGGCTTTTAGAGGTGTAGACCGCTATGCTTATCCCCTTTGACTCTTTTCTGAGTGTGGCTTACGCTTACACGTATACCCCTATCCCAAAAAGACTCTTGATCAAGCTTATGAAATGCTGACACCTTCCCACACGTTCCCGCATTTAACAATTTTACTGCATTTCCCTTACTTTTGAGATCCTTTTAGCAATGCAACGTATGCCATTACAACGCATTTTTTAAAACTACCATTACAACGCAGTCCATTACAATGCATTACATCACAACGCATACCATTACAATGCATAATACTTTTAGTGCAACAGTAGAGTACGTGTTGGATAGCGTAGGAGTAAAAATTACTATTCCCGCTCTAGTGAGTGCAACAGTAGGAATTGTGATAGATAGCATAGGGGCAAAAATTACTATTCCCCCTCCAGTGAGTGCAACAGTAGAGAAAGTGTTTGATAGCGTAGGGGTAAAAATTACTATTCCCCCTCCAGTGAGTACAACAGTAGGGAAAGTGTTTGATAGAGTAGGGGTAAAAATTACTATTCCCCCTCCAGTGAGTGCTAAAGTAGGGAAAGTGTTGGATAGTGTGGGGCTAAAAATGACTATTCCCAACTACCCCTAAACCCATACCCACCTTAAAACTTAAAATTCTGCATTACCTACCTTATAATGCCTTGTGATGACATGCGTTGTAATGGCATGCGTTGTAATGACATGCGTTGGAATGGCATGCGATGTAAAAGGCACTTGCGTTGTAAAAGCTGTGTTGTAAAGGCATTGTGATGTAATGACTGCATTGTAATGAATGTTTCCCGGTAATAATGTGACACTGTGCCTGCTTCCAGGAAATATTTCCTATTTTTCTCCTGCAGGCCACTCTGCTGACTGCCACCTCATGCAGCATTTAAATGTGAGTCCTGCACACTGCCTTTTGTGCCACAGTCCGTCCCTTTTAAAAAGCTCACTCATTAATTAGGAGACAAAGTGGTCACCAGGACGTTGTAACGTGGCATGGGTTCCATAGAGCATGATGCAAGGATGGTAAAACTGCCCCCAATACAGCCATAGTCAAACTTTAGTGGATCCCTTAGGTGCCCAGGCCCCGGTGCCACTGCACCTGCTGCACCATTGATACCCACGAAGGGGTCAAGACACTTCGGTAAGTCACAGTAGAAGGAAGTTAATATATATTATTCCCTTAATGCTAAGGTGAAAGAGAATGTTTTCAGAGGTGGGTCTGATTTCCAGTGAAAGTTGATTTGAAAGGTTGGTCTTGGACAAAGTAATTAGCAACCTGAGGGTGGATTTGGTTTACTCATCAAAGTTTAATTAGAATAAAATTGTTTCTGGCAGCCGTATTTGTGTGCTCTAAGTCTCTTTAGAGGCCTTTAGATGTGGCCAGAAGTGGAAAAATTGGAGCAACGATGAGGCAATATGGCGTAGGGACGCAGATTAGAATCCTGCCCTCGGAGCTGCACTGTTATGTATGTTGCGTTGGATGCAGGATTGTGTCCCACTTTATTCTTGTGTTCTATGTGATTTGATACATAATTAAATATATCTCTGTCCCGCTGGAGAGCTTTAATATAGCATTGATTTCAGGCCTATATTCATTGTTTTGTGTGTGAATCTCTCCTGCCAGGGACCACTTTGTTATTTAAACAATCGGCGCTGCACCCAGCATCGTGTGATTCTGGGCAGATTGCCTAATCTCTCTGGGCCCGATTCACAGAACTAATTTAAGACAAAATCCTAAACTTACTACCATTTTCGTATTCACAGAAGGCACTTACTCATTTTGGTATTCACAGAAGACACTTACTCACTTCGGTATTCACAGAAGTTAGGAGTCCTAACTTTAGGACTCCTAAATGCCTTCTGTGAATACCGAAAGTCTTAAAGTTAGGATTTTCCTCAGTTTAGGAGTAGTAGAGTTAGGACTCCTGACTTTAGGACTGCTAAATGCCTTCTGTGAATACCTAAAGTCTTAAAATTAGGATTTTTCTCAGTTTAGGAGTCCTAAAGTTAGGACTCCTAACTTTACTACTACTAAATTGAGAAAAATCCTAATTTTAAGACTTTCGGTATTCACAGAAGGCATTTAGGAGTCCTAAAGTTAGGAGTCGTAACTTTACTACTACTAAATTGAGAAAAATCCTAATTTTAAGACTTTCGGTATTCACAGAAGGCATTTAGAAGTCCTAAAGTTAGGACTCCTAACTTCTGTGAATACCGAAATGAGTAAGTGCCTTCTGTGAATACCAAAATGAGTAAGTGCCTTCTGTGAATACCAAAATGGTAGTAAGTTTAGGATTTTGTCTTAAGTTAGTTCTGTGAATCGGGCCCTCTGTGCCTAAATATGTGTCAAGTGTATTTGTGTGATTACCCACTTGATGTACAGATCATCTCACTACCCCTCATCTAAGGTACAGCGCTCTGCTGCTTCACAGGTAGGTTCATGCTATACAACCACTGATCTATACATAAAAAGATGGGGACGCTGCGACTGGTGAATTCCCGTTGCTGCAATAAATGCAGCTGATTCGAAACCTCCATTAACAGGTATATAAGGAAGTGCAGGTATTCACATTTTGGCCATAGAGGTGGGCTCATTAGCTACCTAGTCGGGCAGTTTCTGGTAAATTGGTAATTTTTAAAGTCTCTCCCCTCTGGATCTGTGGACCTCTACATGTTAATGCTATGTTCAAGCAGTGGCATGAAGTTTGGACTAAAGCCATGTAGTCAGCAAACTGCATCACAGTGCATGCTGGCTGCAATAGGGCAGTGAGCAAAGGGTATGCCTCGCGGAGCACCCCAATTCTCGATGTATACACATTCCTATAGGGATGGGATACTGTACTACCAATTGGTATGAGGATATTGCAAGATGGAGGCGTTCCATGGCCATGTGGCGGCACGATGCCCCAGGCCAAGTGCCCTTATACGGCATGGATCTCCTAGGTGAGCTTCTGTATGCTTATAATGTACCTGGTTGGGCGGTATACCATCCAATATAATGTATGCCTTCATGATGGTACCAAAGTGCCGAAAGCGTCTGGGCCGCCGTACATGGCCTCTCCATCACCACCTGCTCTCTGTGCACATCTTCTCCACCTGGAGTGCCCTGCAAGGCCCCTCTGTCCTAAGACGACTCGCCATTGCAGACGGTGCGGCATCCCTCCAGACACTCAGCTTCCCTCTCTGGACGGGCTCCTGTCTCCCAAGCAAGAGGTCAGGAGGGACCATCAGATTGGCAGCACAACATGTGCCACTACACATCACTATAGAAATGTAACACGTTATTACATTCAAGTAATGGCGTCAATTTCTTACTACACACAAGTTCTGACATCAGAATTAATTAAGTAGGCGCTTGATAGGATTATTACAACTCCTTACTTGCGAATTATCAAAATGAATAATTATGGGCCATATTATCAAGGAACGCATTAAAAATTATCGCCAGTTTAGCGGCAGAAAACTGCACCTAAAGTGGCGATAATGAGCTTGATAATATGCCCCGGAGAATTCCAATAGAAATCCATGATCTGGTGTGAACATGGGCTTCTTTTTTTTAATTTTTTTTTTTTTTTTTTTTTCATCATCATCGAGAATAACGTTTAGTAATGCATTTCGTTATACAGTTTCATCAAGCCAATTATATAACAGAATCAATCAGAGGTGGAAGAAGAAAATGTACCAAAACAAGACATAGTTAGACCCTAAACTAATAACCACCAGCCAGGCTAACCAATTGCCCCCAAGCAGAAAAGAAAATTTCATTATTTTAATCATTTTCAAGTGTATCTTTCCAATAGGCAATAGGCAATAGGGGCCCATATCGGTTCCCCCATTTGCTTTGTCTTCCATCCTTTTTTATCATACAGCGCTTTTTCTAATACATATACAGATAATAACCGTGATAACCATTGTTGAAATGTTGGCGGATTAGGGTCTTTCCACATTGTTGCGATGCATAGTCGACTTAAAGTCATCGCTATATATATAAACTCATATTGGGGTATTTCTACACCGTCCCTGGTTACCCCCAAAACCATAACTTTGTTAGTTATACTAATTTTGATCCCAAGTGCTTTATCCAAAAATTGCTCTATTGAGTTCTTAAATAAATCCAAGGCGGTGCATGCAGCAAACATATGTATAGTATCCGCCTGTGTTGCCTGACATCTGGGGCAAACCACTCCCGTTGTTCCACCCCATTGAGCAATTCTATGTGGCGTGTAATAGAGCTCGTACATAGTCTTATATTGCTGGACTTGTAAGATGGCTACTCTTAGCACTGAGTTTAATAGCTTAAACGCTTTTTCAACCTCGTTACCAGATAAATTCAGTTTACTGTTCCATTTTTCAATAACCTTTCCACAATCGTCCTCCTTATAACTGATCAATTCCCCGTATACCTGGGATATTGAACATCCCTTCTTATCCCTTAAGGATTCCATAATTTCCACTCTCTTATAATTGGTATCCCCTCCCTGTTTTTTTAACAAAACTGATCTTATTTGCAGGTATTTGAAAAAATCCCTGCAATCTAAGCTATATAACTGCTGTGCTTGATCGAATGTTATGAGACCCGTTATACCCATAAGGTCACCTATCATTTTTACCCCCATCATATCCCACCTCTTCATAACTTGATCATGGAATACCTCTGGCAACAGCTGATTATTAAATAACAGGGTGCAATAATTCATCCTCCCCATTTTCATTTTCTTCTTAACAGTTGACCATACTGCCATTGCCGCACCCAGAGTCTTAAACTTGACTTTTTTATAATAGCTACCTTCATTAAACGAGAGAAGCCACTTATTAGAGTCCTTAATCAATAACTCATATATATCAGGGACACTCTCTCCCACTCTCCACCGATCCTCCATACTTCCACCCACTAGCCCTCTGATATATTGCAAGACAGTCGCCCAGTAATAAACCCTATAATCAGGTGCCGCAAGGCCCCCTCGCTCTCTCGGTAGCGACAGAAATTTCAGTGCTCGCCGCGTTTTGCCTTTAGCCCATATGAAGCGATTCGTGAGTCCTTCTATTTCGTTAAACCAGTTGTTATTAAATTTTAGCGGAATAGTGCGAAACAGATATAGCACTTTAGGCAAAAATATCATTTTTATTAAATTGCATCTACCTATTGTTGTTAAGTGCAGATTGTTTAATCTGACTAAATCCCCTTTAGCCTTTTTGATTACCGGCCCCAAATTCATTTCCACTACCTTTGAAAGATCTGAAGTTATTGTTATCCCTAAGTAAATAGCTGAGTCTGTTATTCTTTGATCCACCATCGTTACCTTTTTATTAATTACTATTTGAGTTTTGCTCTGGTTTAATTTATACCCCGAAAGCGCCCCATAGACCATTGCTTCCCTTTCTATTTCTAACAGTGCTGCTGCCGGATCCGTAGATGTTATGGCTAGGTCGTTGGCGTACCCTAAAATTTTTGTTTCAAATCCATTCAAAGCGACGGGCAGAATGTTTTCATTTAGCTCTATCTTTCTTATAAAAGCATCTATGTAAAAGGCGAAGAGTAGCGGGGAGCAGGGGCACCCTTGCCTAGTGCCCCGTCCAATCTTTATTATCCCACTCTGCTCTCCCATAATCCTTAATCTTATTGTGGGGTTCTTATATAAAGCTCTCAAAGCCCCGATACAGACATCTCCTATGTTTGCCTTCCCTAAAGCCGCCCAGAGGAAGCCCCACGAGACCCTATCAAACGCTTTTTCAGCATCTAACAAGATTAAAGCCATAGGGTCTCGTGAGGTTGCCGTCCCGTCAAACAATGCAAACACTCTTCTGATATGGTCCGCTGTACCCCTACCTGGGATAAACCCATGGTGTCGGGGAGAGATGATCTTACCTATGACAGCACTGAGGCGATTAGCTAGTATCTTAGAATAAACCTTAGTATCACTGTTCATCAGGCTTATAGGTCTATATGACCCAGGATCGGTTGAAATTTTATTCTTTTTTAAAAATACCACCATAGTTGCCTCCCCCCAAGACTCGGGAGGTGTCGCCCCTCTTTGCGTAGCAACCATTAGCTGATAGAAATCCTCTTCTATGCTAGGGAGGAATTTTTTATAAAATTCAAGCGGTATAAGATCGGGACCCACCGCTTTCCCAGCAGGTAAATCTTTAATTGCTGCCCGTAGCTCTTCTAGCGAGAAATTAGATTCCAACTCCACTCTATCCTCCATTGTCAATTTCTCTACTTGCTCACTCTCTAAATAACTCTCTATTTCACCACCTACAGTGCCACTTTCAGGATTATATAAGTTCTGATAGAACTCTTGGAAAATAGAGCATATCCCCCTTGGCGTTGTCGCTATGATCCCTGCCGCAGAATTGACCTGTGAAATTTCCCCTTTAGTGGCCGCCTGTCGAGTCCTGATAGCTAAAATATGCCCTATCTGCTCACTAAACTCATATTGGTCCTGTTTCCACGCCATATATTTTCCTGCCGCTTTGACTGCAAGAAGCTCGCCCACAGCTGCCTTTGCTATAGCCACCCTTTGTAATATTCCTGCAACCTCTTGTTTGGCCTCAATTACTTTAAATAATTCCTCTTCGATAGCGGCAACTGATCTCTGCTTGCCCTCCATTTCCTCTTTCTCTAGCTTATTTCGTTTTAACAAAAAGCTGATAGTCTCCCCCCTTATACCAGCCTTCATAGCATCCCAAACTATTCTAGGGGAAGCAGATCCTCTATTTACCTTTAAATATTCCTTTAGCCAGCTATCCATCTGAGTAACATACTTAGGATCAAATAGCAGGGCTCTCTCAAAGGTCCAGCTACATCTCTCTTTTTGTTGATTTGAGATAGCAATATCTAGTACCAGAGGACTATGGTCTGACACCACTCGCGGTAATTTTCTAACCTTAGAAATCGATATCAGCGCTGGTGATATCAGAAAGTAGTCCAATCTAGCTAAGGATTTGTGTGGTGCAGAGTAATAGGTGCTCCCCCCTCCCCCAGTATTTTGCTGTTCCCATATGTCAATCAGCCCATTATCCTGCATCATCTGTATTAATGCCCTATGGCTTTTCTTTTTTCGACCTGTGAACCTAGCTGGATCATTTTTCCACAGACCATGCAAACCGTTAATGTTCAAGTCTCTGCAAACTATAATAGGCATAGGCCAGTTTGTCATTTGTGCGTTGATATGATGTAGAACCTCTGAATCATCAACTATTGGAGCGTAGATAGAGCAGAGTGTGAAGCCAAGATCTTGCACCTTGCATTCTATTATGACCCATCGGCCATAGGGATCTGCCTTCTGTTTTTTTACTGTCACCATCCCGCCCTGTGCTAATACAGCCACCCCCGCGTCCTAGACCCTTGCGTTGTACATATTAAAAGCTGATAGCCTAACTGTTCTAGCAAGAATTTGCGAGATATCTCAATATGGGTCTCCTGTACGCATACGATATCAGCGTGTGTTGTCCTTAAATACTCTTTCAGCTCTCTCCGTTTTTTAGCATCATTCAAACCACTTATATTAATTGTGACTATCCGCATAAAGTTTTTTTTTTTCCCCCTTTTCCCACTTACTTTCCTCCTTTCCCCTTCTGTATAATTTCTTGATGATGATATCATTTTCTCTTTTCTCCCCCTGGATCCCCCCGTTCCCACCCTTTCTACAGGGACCCCCCTTATGGTAGCCCCTCCCAGCAGACCAAAGGTCAATGTGATGGAGTCTGACCGTCAGCCTCCCTAAGCCTTAAATCCTTTAACTTCTTTTTTGTTTGTTTTTCTGGTGCACTATACCGCAGTATCGTCAATATCTTCTGTTATTGTACCCCACTTTTTTCCTTTCCCCCCCCCACTTTATAACTGGTCAGCTCTACAACATGTTCTTTCCCCCTCTTCGTACAGTCTCCAAGGCCCACTGTGCTGACACCTTTTCCTCCCATCACCAGTGCCCATGTGCATAGCCCTATCTGCATACATCTACATAACCATGATGCCCATAATGTTTCTTATTTAACCTGTTTCATACAGTAGTGCTGGCCTTTTTTAATGTGTCCATATACGCCTTTGCTTGTACTTCAGAGGTGACTATGGGCTTCTATTGGAATTCTCCAGGGCATATATTTTCCAGCCCATTATCGCTGCTTTAGCGGCAGTTTTCTGCCACTAAACCGGCGATAATTTTAACGCCATCCTTGATAATATGCCTCTCAGTTATATCCCTAATCTATAGAGCCTCACTTGACCTTAGATGTGAGGTTTAATTTATCGTCCAACTCCCAGGAAGAGAATTTGTGATCAAAACGATTAACATGTTCCTTGTAAGAGAGGGTAAGACGGAAATTTGAATGTTGTAAAAGTGTTTTTCAATGTATAGATCGAGAATAAGTATTCCATCTGTTCCACCGCATGCATCACCATCGAGTCATGACAATCTGGCAGCTGACACCAAAAGCAAACCATACACACTAAAAATATAATACAACAAGGTTATTTCTGAATAAATCTCAAACTCTTGGCAAGATAGACAAATTGCCTTTTGGTGGGATAATGTTGTTCAATGCACCCTTTCTTTGAAACCAGAATCGCTGTTGGCATTCGTGATCTAGTGCTCCAGGCCTTGCAAAGAAAGTGGAAAGCGCTATATTAATACTGAATACAGTCCTTGACTGAATGCGTGTGAATCATGCATTAACAGAGAGTGAAATGTGCACTTGTAAAGCGCCTGCTCACCCATGCGTATCTTGGCGCTACATAGATGTTCATTGTAGCTTAACTCAATGATAGACATTCAATCACCATCGTGAGGGTTAAAGTAAGACTAGGCGGTGAACTCTGCTCCGCTCGCGGAGTTTGCAGTTTTCCGCGTTACGAGGAGCTCGCGGAGTTCCGAAAAACTTTGCTTCACGTTGCGGAGCAGATTTGTTTTCCTTTCTCGCTTTCGCCAATGTCAAGTTGGTGAGTGCAAGCGAGGAAAATCCACCTCCCGGTGAGATTTTTCCTTGTTCGCAATTGTCAACAGCTGGCGAGAGCGAGCATGAAAAATCAACCTCCCAGCGAGATTTCTCAACGAGGGCGGTCGCGTATGCTCGCGACCGCTCACATTGAGAAACCGCCCATTTGCGTGGAGAAAAGCTGCAGCTCGAGTAAAAATCTACTCAAGTGGCAGAAAGTAAGCCGCGCCCGCTTGCACTGTGCATGGTGTCGTTTGCGATGATTGCACAGTGCGTACAAGCACCTGGCATTGAAAATCACCGCAAATTAGCATTTATCTAATGTACTCCACTGCTTGCGGAGCTTCGCGCAGGCTTAGGTTAAAGGCTTACTGAAACCTCCAGGATTCAAAGCTGTGACCATGCTTTGAAACACAAGTCCCTGCACTGGATGTATTAGTCAAGTGCACCATCTGACCATCAAAACAAGGTAAAGTGCATCTCTGCTGAAGAGAATCATGCAGACTCTCATCTCGGTTATGATTTTTGAAATGTGCAAAGATGGCTCCCTCCAGTTGCGTACGGTTGCTTGATACAGAGTATTAGTTGTGTAGATCAGGGGCGTAACACAGGCCCCCGCAGCCCCCGCGGTGCGGGGGGGGCCCAGAGCTGCAGAGGGCCCCCTCAGGTACAGCTGCAAAGTATGGTTATCAAAAGGCAAGTGTAGAGACTTTGGGGCCGATTCACAGAGCTAACTTAAGACAAAATCCTAAACTTACTACTTTTGGTATTCACAGAAGTTAAGATTTTGTCTTAAGTTTGTCTTAAGACAAACTTAAGACAGACTTAAGACAAACTTAAGACAGACTTAAGACAGTCTTAAGACAGTCTTAAGACAGACTTAAGACAGATTTAAGACAAACTTAAGACAAACTTAAGACAAAATCCTAACTTAAGTCTGTCTTAAGTCTGTCTTAAGTCTGTCTTAAGTCTGTCTTAAGTCTGTCTTAAGTTTGTCTTAAGTCTGTCTTAAGACTGTCTTAAGTCTGTCTTAAGACTGTCTTAAGTCTGTCTTAAGACTGTCTTAAGTCTGTCTTAAGTTTGTCTTAAGATAAACTTAAGACAAAATCCTAACTTCTGTGAATACCAAAAGTAGTAAGTTTAGGATTTTGTCTTAAGTTAGTTCTGTGAATCGGGCCCATAGAATACGGATAACACCGCCATTCCCAATTAATGTTTTCTAAATTGCCATTTCCTGCAATTTTCTGACAAGATGGTTTAAAATAAAAGTGCAGAAGTCTTCATTAGGATCATGTGAGGCCACTTCCTGTGATGTCATGGGGGTCAAGGGCAAGTGATTTTACATCTTCCACTGCTTTCATTTTCAGATTGCTACTGCACCGCTTGCTCATATTAGGACATTTTTTTTACAGAAGCCACCTACCTAATAGGAACTCATTGAGGTGACCTGAGACAGCTGGCACCATGCCAGAAATAAATCTGTACAATAGCGCAATTGTACAAATACTATCACCCTCAGCAGATGAGAGAGCGCTCCAGTGCACCACACTGAGAAAGGGACATCACACCGTATGCATATCATGGATCCAGTATCTATGACATTATTGATGCTTTCCTGCAACAAAAGCTGCCTTGCACAAAACAGGACATTCTTTTATTTGCCGGACACCCATTCATTCACCAAATGTTTCTGGAATATTTCCAAACTGTTGATCTGGAAACCCCTCATTCTTGTCACAGTGGGAAAAGGAGATTCCTACAAAGTGTTCAAGTTAAGGGCACAGCAAATCTGCTCCACAAATTGCTGCCTGTGCAATGCTACAGAGACATTTCAGAGCCAACCTGCGTTTCGGGCTTTTACTGGTTGGATGAGGCAACAAGCTTCAAAGGGGCCTGCTCCTTACTAAACGCCATGTCAACAAGCTCTACTGCCACATTCCTTCCCACCCAACCCATGGTTCTTTTGTGAAAGTGCATTCCCTCTGCGTGCTTCGAAGAGAGGAAAGGCACTACTTGAACTCCCATATATCAACATAACTAAAACTATTTTCTCTGTTGTTTAAAACTTGCCTCCACAGAGTTAATGGCACTGTAAGGAAATCCTCCTATTGCCCAACGCAACAGTATTCATTTTACTGATATCAGGAGGATGAACATACATAGTTGGCAAACCGATCAACCCAATAAACAAATAATTTCTCACAGAAACATGCCCTACAGAGCCAACAGAAATCTTGTGTATAAGACCATCCAAAACCCTCACATGCCCAACAAAGCATGAAAGTAAGCAATGGAAAAATTCCCTGGTAACACCATATCATTCAACACAGCTATATGGACAATACACAACTATTCATTGCTATTGAGTGAAATAAACGGCAACGTGTTGTTACTCACTCACCCAGATGCAGAAACACACAGGAGCTTATTTACAAGCCCTTTGCGCCGCCGGTGCATCACTTTTTCCTATGTTAAAAGTGATGCAACGGTGGCGCAAGGGGCTTGTAAATAAGCCCCACAGTGCTGTGATTCCAAGCAAGCTTTGGTGCAGTGGGAACACACCGTGTCTTTCCTTAAATCAAAAAGAAAGGTCACTAAACACCAAGCAGAACTAAGCTTCTAAGTGCTGTACAACCTACTGAACAATGATTGGCTACCGCGACTCCGGACAGATGGAAAACCAAGAGCAGCCCCCTCTGGGCTGCAGAGAGGCATTCAACGGCACACAAATTGTAGACATGTGCTGTAAGAATAGTCATAACAAAATTCAGGAATCAAAACAAGTCGGCCACCCTGGACCAGCAGTGCCAGTTTGGCTAGAGTGTCACTAGTGGAGAAGTGTGGCTCAATGGTTAGAGCGGCAGACCCTGATGCAGAGGTCTGGCCTGGGACCAGAGTTCAATTCCTGCCTCTGCGGCTCTTGGATTCAATTTCCCCGGACCTGATAATTCTCGCCTCGGTGCCTATTCTAATCATGGGTACCACTGTGCAACTCTGGGCAATAGCTTGCTTAATCTCCACAACGGCCCCCACAGTGCTAGGATGCCTGGCTTCACCTTGGGGTGCCCAGGAGTGGACATCTCACAGGAAAACCAGGAAGGGTTCCACAGCGGTATTAATACAGTGCTACGAGACCTCTGGGTAGAAGTGTGCTATATAAGTACAAATACATTTACTAGTGAAAGTAAATATCACTGATGCTATTTGTTAGGGCTGTTTACACGGAGCGGACTGGGGCAGTTTGAGTTGTTCATGACATAAGGTCTAACATTTTGAGCGACTGATCATGGTCAGTCTAAAATAACATTGTTGCATTTCTCACAGAGCACAAAGACCACACACTTACACCACGCAAAGAGTGAAAAATATGTAATTTGCCACTGAGTGGCTGGTCCGAATGTTGGAACAAATGCCAGTACAAAACTGTACCACGCTCAGTGCACTCCCAGAGATCAGGGTGACCTTTCTACGCGTGTGGGCGGCTCCCTTTAAGTACTACTGTAGCTTGTCTTGCTGGTAACCTCTTCAAATCCTGCCTAACGTTCAATATAAGGAATCTAGGCTAACACAAACCCTTACTGTATAATGAAGAATTAGAGGGGGGGTCCGAGGGAATTTTAACGACCTGCAAGGATTATATCCCCAATTATATACTTATTACCAGCAAAGAAATCCTTGGGTCTTTCAAAAGGCATGTAAAGTGATGTGCAAAATCACACAGGAAAACCTGTGGGATGAACCCTTTCAGGACGAAAACCCTCACCCACCATCGGTGGCATGCTTCATCATTTGGATTTCTCCTCTCGGTGACGAGTACAGGGTGGGTGGAGGAGACGGACTAGAGGGAGTGATGAACAGAGAGAGGCAGCAACAGAGAACGAGAATGATGGGGACAGGAGTGGACATAAGTGATGGAGAAGAGACCTTTGTGTGGTCGAGAATGGAAGGAAAGAGTGCGAGAGATAAAGATAAAAGGGGAAGGAAATGACAAAACAAGAAACAGGGAAGAGAGTAAGTGATAAAAAGGAAGTGATGGAGAGACTCGAAGGAGATGATCTGATGAAGACATACAGGGAGGAGAGTGAGTGAGAAAGAGTGAGCAATGAGAGAGACAAAGAGGATAATATATGATGGAGACACAGGGAGGAGAGTGATAAAGAGAGACAACGACAATATTGTCTGATGGAGACACGCACAGAGGAGAGTGAGTGATAGATAATGATTGACGGAGAGAGACAGCGAGGATATTTTGTGATGGAGACACACAGAAGAGTGAGTGATAGAGAGGAAGTGATGGAGAGACTCGAAGGGCATCATCTAATGGAGACTCATAGAGTGGAGAGTGAGTGATAGAGAATGAGTGATGAGAGAGACAAAGAGGATATTATATGATGGCGATACAGGGAGGAGAGTTAGTGAACAGAGTGAGTGATAGAGAGACGGACAGAGGAGATTGTCTGATGGTGTCACACAGTGAGGAGAGTGAGTGATAGAACAACAGAGTGATGGAGGGAGAGAGACAATGTGGATCTTGTATGATGGAGACATACAGGGAGGAGAGTGAGTGATAGAGAATCAGTGATGAGGGAGACAAAGAGGATATTTATGATGGAGACACAGGGTGGAGACTGAGCGAAGAGAGGGAATGGTGAATAGAGATAAGGGCAATATTATATGATGGAGACACACAGGAGAGTGAGTGATAAAGAATGAGTGATGGAGACAGTGAGGATATTGTGTGATGGAGACACACACAGAGGAGAGTGAGTGATAGAGAATGAGAGATGAGGGAGACAAAGAGGACATTATATGATTGAGACACAGGGGGGAGAGGGAGTGATAAATAGAGACAACAATATTATATGATTGAGACGCACACAGAGGAGAGTGAGTGATAGAGAATGAGTGATGGAGAGAGACAGGATATTGTGTGATGGAGACACAAACAGAGGTGAGTGAGTGATGTGGCGAAGTGATGTTGATACACACAGATGAGATTGTCTGATGGAGACACGCAGAGAGGAGAGTGAGTGATAGAGCAACAGAGTGAAGGAGGGAGAGGGACAGGTTATTGTGTGATTGAGACACACAGGGAGGAGAGTGAGTGATAGAGAATGAGAGATGAGGGAGACAAAGTGGACATTATATGATTGAGACACAGGGGGTAGAGGGAGTGATGAATAGAGACAACAACAATATTATATGATTGAGATGCACATAGAGGAGAGTGAGTGATAGAGAATGAGTGATTGAGAGAGACAGGATATTGTGTGATGGAGACACAAACAGAAGAGAGTGAGTGATAGAGAGGAAGTGATGGAGAGAGACTTGAAGGGCATAATCTGTCACCTGAACTCACAGACCACAACCCTTGAATAAGCACCGACAGCCTCGGAAGCAGACCTGTGGACACTGGAGTAGGCAGACCTTTTGCCTACCCCACAGCCCCCAAGACATGTACCCTGTGGAAGTCCTACATGAAGAGGTCAACTGGAGGGGCCCCTTCCACGTACCTTGCAGGGGGGCCCCCTCAAGTTTCGTTACGCCACTGTTGTAGATGTGCCCTGAGCAGGCACTGCCATCTTTAATCCAGGCCAGCACTTCTTCCCTGAACACAAGTGAAGGGATCTTCTGGCCTCATGGATTGCTCCACATTCCCAAGAAGACAGGCATCACCATGAGGGTTTTAATTTGTACTAGACATTATTAAGGTGGTAGAGGGTAGAAAACAACTTCTGATAATATCTAGGTAAAAATGAAAATCTGTTACCACCATAGTGTATAGTGCAGGGTTTACACCCTTCCCTCCTCCACCCACATGCTCTACTGGAATTCCTTTTCAACATCGGGCATGGAGAGAGGTAGGGCATGGCCTCTCATTAACTCCTACTCCCTGTCCTGGACCTCGTCTGGGAGTATTGCACCACACATTACATATTCCATCTGATTGACAATAGCTCTAGGCATGCTAAAACACCTTGGTTGGCATCAGATCTGCTGGAAGACAAAGGAAGAGTAGACAAACCAGAAACAAAATGGCTCCTAACCTGAGAGAGGAATGGAGCATTCATCAGGGAAACGCCTCTGACATGGATTCAAATCATTAGGCTGTCAGTTGTGGTGGTTAGAGCGTACATAGCATAGTTGAGTAGTGGTGTGGTGGTTGGGCAGGGCTCCATGCTGATGAGGTGAATCACCTTCATGGTGTCAATTAACTAGGTGCCCAAATGAGGTAAGGTGTGTAAAAGTCAGGAAGCACAGAGGGGGCAGGAAAAACTGAGCGTGACTGCAGTGGGGTGACTGAAGTGTGCTTTGGGAGAAGAGAGCAATTCTGGTAGGAAAATATCTGAAGTATGTCCATGTGGAAAATGGCCCTTTTTGCAGGGTGATCCCCAAACATCTTTGCTTCTTCCTCCTATTTTTCCTGATCTGTTTTTGTTGGCTTTAGGATTCTGGGCACTAATCAGTGCTAAACTGCATATGCTCTCTGTGTAAATTGTTATTATGATTGGTTATCCATGATTTGCATATATTATTTACTGGTAAGCCTCTAGTAAAGTGCACCACGTGTGGCCAAGGCCTGTAAATAAAATGCTACTGGTGGGCCTGCAACACCAATTGTGCCACTCACATGAGTAGCCCTGTAAAGGTATCTCAGACCTGCCACTGCAGTGTCTTAGTGCAGTTTTAAAAATGCCATGTTGACCTGGCAAGTGCACCCACTTGCCAGGTCTCCCTTTTCTTACATGTAAGACAACCCTCAGGTAGGCCCAAGTTTACCCCTTGGGCAGGGTGCCGTGTTTGTGAAAGCTAGGACATGTATTGGTATGTGTGACATGTCCTATTAGTGAAATACTGTGTAGTTCATTTGTCACTATTGAAAGTACCCTAGGATAGCATGGGAGATATTTTGTAACATCTTAGAAGTATAACTTTCCATGGGGACAAGATAAAAAGATGGAGTTTAGGTTTCCTGAACTCAGAATTTAATAACACATCTTAAAGTAAAGATGGTTTTTAAATTGTGTGTTTGAAAATTTTGAAAGTCTGCATTTTCTTGCTTAGCCATCCTATGTGCCTCTACTGGGTTGTGTATTGACTGTCTGGTTTTGGAGTGACAGGGGCTGGGGATGGGCATTCACTGCAGACAGCCACTGGGGGGGTTGAGGTGTGTCCTTTCCTGGATGACTCAAAGCTAAGTTGAATAGACTTGGGCTGCATTTAGAGTAGTGGGAGGAGTTTTCCGTGCACTTAAATAGGCACTGTCTCCTGTGCACCTTGCTGTCTCCACCTCCTGCCAAGAAGCTGGACCAGAAAGAACAGAACTGGTTTGGACTAAACTGAGAGACTTTTTTGCCACAAGAAAACAAAGGAAAATGTGGTTTGAATATTGAGGCCCAGACCCTAGAACTTTAGAATACTTCAGGACTCAAGAGGAACCTTTGCCAAGGAGTAGTGATGGAGAAGCTGTAAGGAGGAGTACTGCCCCATTGCTGTGTGGATGCTTTGCTGGGTTGGCCTGCAGTGGCTGCTCCTGCTAAGGAGAGGACATAGACTGAATTGTACTGTGTATCCTGTTTGAAGAAGATCTCCAAGGGCTTTGTGTAGAGCTTGCCTCCTGTTCTGAAGTCTCAGGGCCACAAAGACTTCACTTCCTCTGTCCTCCTGCACCTGGAACTGTTATTTCTGCTGCCACAGAGAGAAAAAGCAACACTGACGCCGGTGAGCTTAGCTGCGACCTGCAAAGGAAGCTGGGGGCACCGTTCGTGAAGTGCACAACATATCATCCCAGCTTGCACCTGTGACGAGGTAAATACCTAGAAGTTCATAGAAAACAAAGTGCATTGTTTAACCCGGCAGGGAAATGTAGGGTCTAGTGCCCCATTTGCTAATAATCACTAGTGTAATTATGTGAATAGAGGATAGTCCTCGTGACTAGGATGAACACAGTTCGTTATGTTGAACCTGTCTGTTCGTGAAAATAGAAGTATATTACCAAGGTAAGTGCAAATTGGTGACTTGGAGCAGGAGGGGAGGTCTGCCATATATATATATATATATATATATATATATATATATATATATATATATATATATATATATATATATATATATATATATATATATATATATATATATATATATTATATATATATTCACTGAAAAAACCATAGGTTTCAGGCACGTTATAGTTAGGAATTAGCATTTAAAAAACCTTAGAATTTCACTGAAAAAACCATAGGATTCAGGGGCGTTATAGTTAGCTGGACATTTCCCTCGTACAAAACCCTAGAAATTCCCCTGTTATAGTTAGTTCAGCTAACTATAACTCGCGCCCCCGCAATGCACTGCTGATGACGTCACATATTACATCACTCATGACATGGTCAGTGACATCTCAAATGACATCACTGATGACATCACTGATGACGTCATCCATGTGATAAATTAGTGCATCTTCTCACACCCTAATATAACCTTTGATACACCGACTCAAAATTTCAAACGGCCATTTTGACAACCATAGATACTCCAGTACCAATAACTACACACCCACTCATTGACTTTTAGGTCTACATACATGTCCACTCACTCACCTGTACAGTCACTCATACTTACAGTCACTCTGTGCATTTATACACCAATATAGACACTCACACACCGCCAATCATCCATTGAGGTACTGACACATCTAGTCAGTCATGCAAATAATTAATCACAGTCCAATTTACTCACCTATACAGTTAAACACACTCAAGTTCACTTACTCATAAAAATACTAACAAATTCTGTGTCTTCCTGCAGAAAAACAAACAGCACATGACACAGATATCCTTGCACTATGGCGCATACATCCACTCCCAAAATCACACACTCTCACATATAGATAGTTATATACTCTTACACACATATACACTGCGTTTCACATATGTAGTTACTGACACATGTACAACTGAGATATACATTCAATCACTAACACACCCATACATACACTCACCCAACCATACAGTCCATCACAGATTCACTCTTAAAACCATGCACCCACTGAATCACCCACTCACACATCTAATCACAGAGTCACACACACCCTACCCACACAAACACTCAGGCACCCATACAGATACTCAGACAACCAATCAATAACCCATATAGACACTCATATAGCTATTCACAAAACCATGCAGCCACTTATACACCAACACACAGACACATACAGACATTCACACAGTTTAGTCACTAGTCTGCAGTAAGATACATTTAATGACTCACTTATAGAGTCAGTTACACACCTAGAAAATCATCCATTCACACACTTGTACACCCATTTATTTTTCAACAGGCCTTTCCCTATATATATTAAACATATTAAAACTGTTCAGAAACACATACTCAATTGATGATGTCATCAGTGATGCCATCAGGGATGTCATTTGAGATGTCATCAGTGATGTCATCAGTGATGTCACTGACCATGTCATGAGTGATGTAATATGTGGCGTCATCAGCAGTGCATTGCGGGGGCACGAGTTATAGTTAACTGAACTAACTATAACAGGGCAATTTCTAGGGTTTTGTACGAGGGAAATGTCCAGCTAACTATAACGCCCCTGAAACCTATGTTTTTTTCAGTGAATTTCAAAGGTTTTTTAAATGCCAATTCCTAACTATAACGTGCATGAAACCTATGGTTTTTTCAGTGAATTTCAAAGGTTTTTTAAATGCTAATTCCTATCTATAACTTATCTCTAAAGATATCATGAAAAGCATTCTTTTTTAAAAGTAGGGTGCACATTAGTTTTGTGGAAAAGCATCTTTGTGATTGGTTAAGAAAAAGCAGTTTCAACGTGGAGTACATATCATAAGATAAAATTTGCTCAGCTCAACCGCACCTGCTACTTGCATTTGGAAGGCACTGTTGGAACTTAAAACAATCGTGAACTTTTAACCTGCACGTGTCGTTAAATGTTCAAGAAAATGTTGAAAAAAAATATTGTTAAGTTTTAAAAAATTGCTGAACTTTTAACCTGCACGTGTTGTAGAATGTTCTAGAAAGTGTGTTGATAGAATACGTTGCACTTCTGACTTCTATGTGTTGTTGAATATTAAAAAAACGGTTCATATGGAAAATTAAAGAGAAACCAACAGAGAAGTTTTGAAACCTAAAAGAATCAAGGAACTATTCTAATTTATTCTTTACATGTATTTATGTGTGCAGCAACAAAATTATAGACACAACAGCACTAGGAAGAGGAAGAAGCAGGGAGTGGGGGGAGGGGGGAGATGGGCAGAATGGCACACATGCACAATTAAGTACAACACACATATAGACTAACAATGGCCAAAATGAAACACACCAACAAGGAGCACAAGTCACACAACCCACCAACATCACACCACTAAACAAGCATAGAAGTGAAAACCACGCTGCATTCATAGAGGATGTGTACAAAGGCCAGTCATTGGTGTTGTGGGATGTCTGCGACCGTGGTCATCATGGATGAGATGCCCAGCATGTGGCACATGGTCAAGTTCACTGTGTGTTATGTTGCCAAACGGCTGCTCCTCCCTCCCACGAGCCCCCACACTTTTGTACGGTGCGCTGTTGTATCTCGTGCACTTGTACGGCACACCATTGTAATGCCTATTTGCGCATGCCCTGCTACATTCCAACTACACCATCACAGTGCCGTTTGGAGGTGGTGCATGCCACTCTACAACATCAACTGCTGCGGCTCTTGTAGCAGGCCACACCAGAACACAGAGACACACTTACCGCACTTCCTGTACACGGACATGTCTGAGACATCCCGTTCCCCTTGCCGGATAGGCACACCCCTGCACTGACCTGTGAACCCCAGACCAGCACACGCCAGTTGTGCATGCAGGAGGATGCGTGCATTGCTACACGTCCAGGCTCACTGCCAACGCTGAGGTGACAGCACACTGTGATGTTGCAGGGCTCGTGCCTATCATGCTAAGACAATGACCACATGGACACACTTACTAAGATGTGGGTTTGGGGGGCATTGGCGGTCCTGGAGTTGTTTAGATGAGTCTTCTGACCCTCATGGGTATCCCTGTATCATGCTCATTGACTCTATGGCACCTGTGGGTGTTCTGGTGTGGCTCTTGGCTGTGTTCCCTTTCATGGTGCAGGTAGTTGTCCTGCTTAACACCAGCAGAAAGCAGGTGTAAAATCCCTGGTCCTAACGTGTTTTATCGCCGGAATTTGTTTCGCATTGCAATTAATGTGAAAGTTGTGATGTGATTTTTTTCGTGTGCAGAACAATATACGAACTGAGCAGTGTATCTCGTCAAGATCCAGCACCTGACGCACTATTCCCAATCAATATAAATACAATGAGATTTCTTAATAGATTTTGTGTGTACACTGTAAGTGCAGCCAATACCTCAGTGCAATTCAATACAGGATTTTAGTATTTAGAATAAATTGGAAAGGTGCCCCTCGTGTCTTTTTGCACGAGAACGGCTAGTCTTCATTTCATTATCAGCACTTTAACGGAAGTAAAGTTGATATAAATCTAACACACTATTCAGAAGTTGGTGCAAACTGCAGATATCACCAGTATTCCAGCGATAAGTGCCCCAAAATTTAACACCATGGTAGACTCCATCAAATAACAGTAATAAGAACAAGAAAGAGTCACACAGCAGTTAAGAGAACAACCAAAAACTTTATTAATTTTTTTTTCAAACTTTATTTTTTATAATCATAAATATGTTAAGGATAAACTATTTTCAAACTTTATTTTTTTATTAACATATATATGAAAGATAAACAAATAAACAAAATGTAACTACAATAATACAAAACAACAAGGCGGAACACTCCTGTGGAGACCATGGATATCGACGACAGACCTGGAAAATCAGAAAGATTGTTAAAAAAAACCAACATGGTATTCTCAACAAAATACCACAAGAAACAAATCACAGATATATAAAATGCATACAGCTAACAGAATTTTATAAGTTTAACTTACAAAAACTGTCAATGTTGCCGCTTTAAAATATTTACCGAATCTGAGGAATTTTTTTTGCAGAAGGCACCACGCCCACAACAATTTTCTTCAGTGGTGAGGAAATTTTTTACTTTTCCCAAGGGGCAAACAAAGACCAATGCCACCTTGATCACGTGTAAGATTTGCAAAAGAGTTCTCTCACGAGGGGATCCTAACAAGAAATACTCGTACGGCACGGCAAGTATGATGAAACACCTAAGGACCCTTCATCCGAACAATATTGCACAAGAAGAGTGCAAACAGATGAGAAACACTCCTATTCTGTATCAGTAAAAAAGAATCACAAATAAATGTATATTAATAACTTTCAAAATTATACTATTCCATTACTGTACAAACACATTTTATATAAATACTGACTAAGAAACTATGTCCCTGAACCACAAGTGTGACGATGGTTAAAACACTACATGCATAGTGCATACTACTTTGAAGCAGTTCATGCCCTAAAGCCTACCTCACTAAAACTCTACATGCTAACTGACTAAATGATTACAGTACTATAAGGAGACACACTGGGTGAGTGACAGGGTGTTTGCTAGAAGAGTATGAATACTAACTAGGGAATTGAAGGTGTGAAACACAACTGTGTAGGTGAATAGAGGACTGCATCCATACTGCATAGGCATTTAAAGCAGTCCATGTGCTAAGGCCTGGCTCACTGCATGACTACTTGGGTACTGACTGAATGATTAGAATACAGCAAGGAGAGTGCCTAGGTGAATTTATAAGTGCTAGGCATTTCGCACACGGAATGGATTAGTACTTGGTACTGAATGGGTCACTAGAGGAGTGCAAAGGCAGTAACAAGTGCTGGACTGTATGGATACTGACTAGGAAATTGAAAGTGTGAAAGACAAGTGTCTAGGTGGTTAGAAGACTGCATGCATAGTGCATAGGGGTTTGAAGCAGTCCATGTGCTAAGGCCTGACTCAGTGCATGAATACTTAGGCACTGAGTGAATGATTAGAGTACTGCAAAAATAGTATCTTGGTGAATTTATATGTGTTTGGGTTTTAGCACAGTGAATGGATTACTACATGGTGCTGAATGGGTCACTAGAGGACTGCAAAGGGAGTGGCAGGGTGATTCCTGGAAGTGTATGGATACTGACTATGGAATTGAAGGTGTGAAAGACAACTGTGTAGGTGGTTAGAGGACTGCATGCATAGTGGATAGGGGTTTGAAGAAGTCCATGGGCTAAGGCCTGGGTCACTGGATCAGTACTTGGGTACTGACTGAATGATTAGAGTACTGCCAGGCGTGTGCCTGGGTGAATTTATAAGTGGTTGGGTTTTGGCGCAGTGAATGGATTAGTACATGATGCTGAATGGGTCACTAGAGGAGTGCAACGGGAGTGACAGGGTGTGAAAGTGGTAAGGGAACTGCACACAATCTTCATATTTCAGGACTGCACTTTTATGTCAAAGCCTGACTCATTTAATCAAAGCATAAGCAAAGACTGGCTTCTAATGCTACTAAAACTTGACAAAATGACCGGTTTTAAAACAGTTATCTGTCAGCAAATACACGATGTTACCAAATGCTTCTCTCACAATCCTTACCCGAATGCACACAGACTCACAGTGTGATTTTAGACAAGCAACACTATCCTAGGAGTTTACCAATACTCATTCACTAGTCTGGAAGAGTTAATGGTACTGCACACAATCTACATATTTAAGTACAGCACATCAGTGTCAAAGCATGACTCATTTAATCAACGCATAAGCAAAGACTGGATTCTAATGCTACTAAAACTTCACAACATGACAGGTTTTAAAACAGTTATCTGTCAGCAAATACATGATGTTACCAAATGCTTCTCTCACAGTGATCCCAAATACACACTAACTCACAGTGTGATTCTAGACAAGCACCACTATCCCTAGGAGTTTACCAAAACTCATTCACTACAGTGCAAGTGGTAAGGGAACTGCACACAATCTACATATTTCACGACTGCAATTTACTGTCAATGCCTGACTCATTTAATGAAAGCATAAGCCATAACTGTCTTCTAATGCTACTAAAACTTGACAACATGACATGTTTTAAAACAGTTATCTGTCAGCAAATACACGATGTTACCAAACACTTCTCTCACAGTGGTTCCCAAATGCACACAGACTCACAGTGTGATTCTTGACAAGCACCACTATCCCTAGGAGTTTACCAAAAATCATTCACTACTGTGAAAGTGGTAAGGGAACTGCACACAATCTTCATATTTCAGGACTGCACTTTTGTGTCAATGCCTGACTCATTTAATCAACGCATAAGCAATGACTGGCTTCTAATGCTACTAAAACTTGACAACATGACAGGTTTTAAAATAGTTATCTGGCAGCAAATACACAATGTTACCAAATGCTTCTCTCACAGTGGTTCCCAAATGCACACAGACTCACAGTGTGATTCTAGACAAGCACCACTATCCCTAGGAGTTTACCAAAAATCATTCACTACTGTGAAAGTGGTAAGGGAACTGCACACAATCTTCATATTTCAGGACTGCACTTTTGTGTCAAAGCCTGACTCATTTAATCAAAGCATAAGCAAAGACTGGCTTCTAATGCTACTAAAACTTGACAACATGACCAGTTTTAAAACAGTTATCTGTCAGCAAATACACGATGTTATCAAATGCTTCTCTCACAATCCTTACCCAAATGCACACAGACTCACAGTGTGATTTTAGACAATCAACACTATCCTAGGAGTTTACCAAAACTCATTCACTAGTCTAGAAGAGTTAATGGTACTGAACACAATCTACATATTTAAGTACAGCACATCAGTGTCAAAGCATGACTCATTTAATCAACGCATAAGCAAAGACTGGATTCTAATGCTACTAAAACTTAACAACATGACAGGTTTTTAAAAAGTTATCTGTCAGCAAATACATGATGTCACCAAATGCTTCTCTCACACTGATCCCAAATACACACTAACTCACACTGTGATTCTAGACAAGCACCACTATCCCTAGGAGTTTACCAAAACTCATTCACTACAGTGCAACTGGTAACGGAACTGCACACAATCTACATATTTCAGGACTGCACTTTTCTGTCAAAGCCTGACTCATTTAATCAAATCATAAGCCATAACTGTCTTCTAATGCTACTAAAACTTCACAACATGACAAGTTAAAACAGTTAACTGTCAGCAAATACACGATGTTACCAAATGCTTCTCTCACAGTGGTTCCCAAATGCACACAGACTCACTGTGTGATTCTAGACAAACAACACTATCCCTTGCACTATACCAAAACACATTTCTTCATCTAGAAGTAGTACTACATTTTAGTATAGAAACATAACATAACTCATTTCACAAATTCATAAACAATGACTGGTTTCTAATTCTACCAAAATATAAAAACAACACAGTTATCTGTCTGCAGACACATGAAAAACACAAATGCTTATCACAAAATGGTTTCTACATGCACACACACTGTCAATAAGATTGTAGAGAAAAAAAGTACTCCCTACACTTTAGCAGGAGAAATACATTAGTCTGATTAAAATCAAAATAGTCTACATACATCCCCTCACAATTAAATAACTCATCTTTCAAGTTCTTTTTTAGATTAAGAAGTATATCAGTCACTCACCATATTTTCTTTTACAGAATCTCTGCACTGTGCACCTCTCAGCAAAAACAAAGAATGGAAAAGTTTCCCTTTAATTTTCCACACATATACATGTAAACATCAAATCACAATCCTTCACACATAAACTCAAAAGCAAACACACATTTCTATTGGTTAAACATTTCAACCCTTTCCAACTGAAATACATTTCAACCCTTCCCCCAATCTGCCTTCTGCCTGTTACCATAGAAACAGCTCATGGAACACTGCACTGAGCTCACAAGTCACAAGTTCAGCACACAATGTTACTAAACAAGACAGGAAGTGTGCTTGACTTTTCAACATATGAGCTTATCATATATAATGTTCCTTACAATCTGTTTTTGTTAACCAATAAGAATCATACCTTAAAAAAACAGAATTAAACACCCTACCTTTCAGTGTAGAAAGTAGTCATACAACCAATGATTTCTTGTCTTTTTTCAAAAAACATTGCCGTGGATCCGCGCACCCAACGCGTCAGAATCCGTGCACCCAACGCGATAGGATGCGCGCAGCGTGCGCGCATTTCGCGGTTTAAAAAAAAAGAAAAAAAGGGGGGCCCCAGGGGTTCCTACTGGGACCCCCTAAGCATCTCTAGAGGGTCAGAGTATTTCCACTCTGCCCCCTTTATAAGTTTTACACACTTATTCCCCTTGCTTCTTCAGCCTCGCTTCTACCGAGGCAGAAAATGGCCGCCAACAGTTCCTGGTTTCGAATGTAGGGTGACACTCGACAGCCAATTAGCATTCAGCGCGCGATCGGGAGGGTGCGCACTCAGTTCGGGGAGGGTGCGCTTACGGTGCGTGTAGGGTGTGCGGATCCTCCGCGGCCATAGATATTTATGTACTTTTAACTCTAATTTTCTCAGGAACTACTGAACGGATTCACACCATATATGCAAAAGGCACGAGTCTGAACTAAGGACTACCTCTTTGCCAAATTTGGTGTCATTCCGTTCAGCGGTTCGGGCTGTAGCTGCGACAACAGATCCTATGGGAAATTGCATGGGGAAAATGCGTTTTGGGACCCCCCTTTTTTCTCAGCCCCCGCTTGATGAATCACCACGAAACTTTCAGGGTAGGAGCGGAGCGGAGCTGGCCAAAAGTTTGGAAAATTTCACGAGGATTCATCAACCGGCGCCAGACTTATTGGGAATAGAATGTTGCGGATTTCCTATGGAAAATAGATTTTAACTATAACTACCTACTGGCGACCGCCAGTAGGTAATATATATATTTATATATATATAAATATATATATATAGATACTCAAAAAATGCTTCCTTTCCTCCATACATGAAGGCGCAAATGGCACTCAATAGGTTTTCAAACTGGCTTTATTCCATTTGGTGTAACATCAACACATTTCAGCCGTTACCTCACGGCCTTGCTCACGATGTCGAGCCATACACAGAGTACCATTTCAACACTTAAAAGATTGCAATGCATAGGCATGGACACAAACAATGGACCATCATTTTTTTCTTCAGTAAAGAATGACGAGATTCAACATTGTAAATGTGGCGGCCATCTTGGAACCTGTTTCTTCTCACTAAGCTCCAAATACACTTTAGGTTAAATGTGAATGATTTTCAATAACATCCCAACCTATTCCTTTCTTTTTCAATACTCAATTTAAAGTATTTTTTTTACATTCAAGGAAAACATTAAAGTGCAATGTGCAGAATAACTGCCTTTGGTGACCACATGTAATTACTTAGATGTCTTAGTTATCCTCAACAATGACACCACAAATTTATTTTACTTCATTTTGCAATATCTTTCATAATTTTAACGTGCTAGGGCTCTAATTCTCATAAAGAACTAGTGCTCCTAAGTGCTATTATTTAAAGTGCAATTCTAATTCTTCTTCTCTAAAGTGCATGGCCGTTTTTATAAAATTCATGGTTTTTTTCAGGTTAAATGCCCATTGAAAAAAAGAGATAAATTGATTTATTTAATCCTTCTACTTGAATTTTATTTTTCAAACTCCCATTTCCCTGAAGAGTATTCCATATCTAAGTTTTAAAGAGCTAGTGCTCAATTTGTGTTTCCGTGATTAATATTTTTAAAACTTTTTTTAAAATTTCCCTCTGCTACTCTCATTGACAAAAATGTTCTGCGAGATTTCATTAATATCTAGATCAGTTTAAGCAGGTAAATAACACCTCGTCCAGATTAAAACCATTTGGTTCCTTAGCATCTAGTTCGAAGATATAATATGTCTCCAATATTCTAAGTTCTCTTTCTCTATCTTCTCCTCTCCTTCTCTTGGGCGCTTGTGATAGGCAGCTGTATCTCATTGTTGTAGGATCACCTTGATGTTCTTTTTCAAAGTGCCTCGCTATTGGATAACTCCTTTCCTTATTGACAATGGCTCTCCTATGCTGGAGTATCCTCTTGTGGGCTGGCAGAGTAGTACTCCCTACATATATCATTTCACAAGGGCATCTTAAAATATACACCACAAAGCTTGATTTGCATGTCAAGAGCCCTCTGATCTTAATAGTTTTGTTAAAAGATGTCTGTAGTGATGATGGTTTTCCCCATGTTGGCAGGCTTTGCACTTAGTGCATTTATAAAAGCCTTCCCGCTGTCATAACCAATTCTGTTGTGGGGTCCTTTCAACATACTCACTTCTCATTAGATAATCCTTCAAGGATTTCGATTTTCTATAAGTGATTTCCGTTTTTTTCTTCACTTCTTGTCCTAGTATTGGGTCATCTTTGATAAAGTACCAGTGCTTTTTTAAAACCTGTCTCACCTCCATGTGTTTCAAATTGTATGTTGTTATGTATCTATGTATGTTACTGTGACCTCTGGTTTACTTTTTTAATGTTGTACCTCTTCCCTGTTTAGATTTCTTGCTTTTTTTAGATGCTGTTTCTAAGCTTTCTACCGAATCCCCCATTTCCAAGGAGCGATGTTTCATATCCTGCTCTATTTTATCATACTCGGAAAGGGTACTACATGCTCTCCTGGCTCTGAAAAATTCCCCAAAAGGGATACTCCGTATAAGGGGTGAGGGATGGGAGCTTCCCACATGTAAAATAGTATTTCCAGCAGTAGGTTTTCTAAAAATAGCACTCTCAAGTCTCTCCCCTTCCACACACACCCTCACATCCAAAAAGCTGTTTAATTTTTAAACCCACAAAATTTAAATTCAGGTCATTGTTGTTTAGTTCATTGATGAATTGCTCTACTTCAGTCTCTGTGCCCTGCCACAGCATGAAGACACCATCAATAAGTCTGGTCCAAATAAGAATCTTTTCTGATCAGTGTTCCAATGGCCGACCCCTGAGCACCTGCTCTTCCCACCAGCCTAGATGTAAATTGGCATAACTGGGGGTGAAGCCTGTGCCCATGGCCGCACCTTGCTCTTGTTGGAACAGTTCCTTTCCAAAGAGAAAAATGTTCTTGGTAAAACACCAGTCCATCATTTCGAGGAGCATGCGATTATGGTTTAAAAATCTCAATGGCTTCATTCTTAGGAAGTGTTCTGTTGTCTTAAGTCCATCTTTGTGCCTAATGCTCGTGTATAAAGTTGATATGTCCAACATTACAAGCACCATGTCCTATTCCCACTTGATATCATATATCTTTTCTTTTAAATCTGTTGAGTCTCTCAAATATGACGGAAGTGTTCTCACTTGTTGGTTTAAGTAAAAATCTATATATTTGGATACATTCTCAACCATACTTTGTTTGGCTGATATTATCGGTCTCCAGGGGGGATTATTCAGACTTTTATGGACTTTTGGGATCATATAAAACACCGGTATAACTGCATGTTTCTGATGTACAAATTGATATTCATCCCATGTCAAGAGTTCTTGCTCCCTCCAATTAATCAACCTTTCGTTGAATTTCTCTTGCACGTCTTCATATTCATTCATTGAGATCCGCTTATAACATTCAATGTTGTTCAGTTGAAGTGGGGCTTCCTTCTCATATAGGCTTCTCCCCCAGAGGACTACATTCCCTCCCTTGTCCGAGGGTTTTATGATTGCATTAGTATCTTCTTTCATTTTTTTCACTGTTCTCAATATTTTGTACTCCTGTTTTTTGTATCCCGATTTTTACAGTTCTCTTCCTTTTGGTAAAGTCCCCTCAAATCCTTTGTGACATTGTCTGAAAATGCATCCACATTATCTCTTATAGTTTGTGGGATGTATCTTAAGCTGGTACGAAAAGGGGTGTGATCTCCCTCATGTAATCTGAGGTTTGACAATTCTACAGGCTGTTCTGAGACTCTTGTGCTGTCTATATAATTTAATACATGTTTAAAAAAGTTCAACAATTGAAAACAAACCTGGAAAATGTACAACATATAATACAATTTAAATATTATTTACATAGTTTATTAAACAAATTGTTCAATCTATCTATCTATCTATCTATCTATCTATCTCTATATATATATATATATATATAAATATATATATATATTAACTACAAACACATATGTTTAAAATTTAAAAATATACACTTAATAAACTTTGAAGAAATAAATAAACATTGAAAAATGTGTTACATATCTTTATTCTATGAAAATATGCAAATAATATTGTTATTACAAATAAGCAACTAACTACTTTTTAAATTGCCTTTCCAAACACTAACAATACTAATTAAATGAAGTAAACTACTCCTACTACATAGAAATACAATTTAACAAATTAATTTGACACTAAGATGGCTAAATTAAGTATTCACACTCCAGCGTGAACCATTTTGAAGAATGTGTTGTAAACTAAACAGGTGACATTTACTATTCCCACTCCAATCTAAACCAATTTGGGGAAGGTGCTGGACACTAAAGGGGTGACATTTATTTTCCCACTCCAATCTAATCCAATCTGGGTAAGGCGCTGGACACTAAGGGGCATATTTACAATGCCTCCCTGGCACTTTTACGCTGCCGGACCATCACTTTTATGACGCTCCGGAGGCACAGTGTGCTAGCCCATATTTACAAGGCCAAGCAAAGCCACCCTGCATGGCTTTTCATGGACTTGTAAATATTGAGTAAGGTAATGCCTTACTCTGTGTGGAAAGGGCATTCCATGGGTGTTGCTGTCGGTGTTACCACGCAACACCCATGGTCTTTGACACTTCCCCAGATTTAAAAAATAGGGTAAATCTGGGGCAGCACCAAAACAAATGCCTTCCTAAAGCAGACGTAACAAGGAGAAATGTTTGTGCTTTCCTCTTTCCATGTGTGCTGCGTTCAGCAGCACACATAGGACGAGGAAAACGCCTTCTTTGATTTTTTTTGTGCAGGAAGGTGTCCCTTCCTGCACAAAAACAATTATGGCAACAACACAGAAATCTTTGCACCATGGTGCATGCATTGGCCCTCGACTGTAGTTTGGGCAGAGGCGCTGGCAGAAAGGACAGGAATGCACCCTATCTTTCAGTGAATTCCTGCCCTTTTCTTTTGGCATAGGGTGGCGCATCTAGAAGGCTTGCGGCGCTGCCCTATGCAGAAAGTATTGTTAATATGCCCTTAAATTGGTAACATTTGCCTTTCGCACTCCGATCTAAACCAATTTGGGGAAGGTGTTGGACACTAAAAGTGTGACATTTACTATTCCCACTCTGATCTAAATCAATTTGCGAAAGGTATTGGACACTAAAAAGGTGACATTTACTATTACCACCCCAATCTAAACTAATTAGGGGAAGGTGTTGAACACTAAAGGGGGGTCATTTACGATTTCCATTTCAATCTAAACTAATTTGACTAAGGTTTTGGATAATTAAGAGGCGACACTTAGTATTACAATCCAATCTAAACCAATTTGGGGAAGGTGTTGGACACAAAACAAATATATATACACAATAAATACTCCATACTCACACATAGTTTTTGATGCATAAACTAAAATAAAAATTACTTGAAAGACACATTATCCCAAACAAAAAAAGTATATATTTAAAATAAAATATTAACATTCAAAATGTTAATCTCTGTTGATAATGTGATTCCTAAACTTTGAAGCAGAACATTAAAACAATCATAATCCAAAATAGAAAATCATAAAATAAAAAAATATATTAAAGCACATTTCAATTTTTTTATAAAAAAGTATTCTTTTTACTTTGAAAGTAATACATGTTAAAATATATACTCCCAACAACAAAACTTATTTCAATAATAAAATCTGTGCAAATGTCATTCTTGAAATTTTGTTTAACACATAAAAAAACTAACCAACAGCATACAAAAATCCAACAAAATTGTCATGTACACATCATAATGCATATTTCAGAATTTTTTCCTGAAAGGGCAGAGCTTACCCAGTTTTACAACTTCCGCCTCCCTCCAGTGACCCCAAATGCGGTGTGCATCGACATGTTGAGACACAGCAGGTTCCGAATCTCTATGGATGGGGAATACAGAATATGGAGTCCTTCACCGTGTACAAATCTGTGCCAGCATGTGTGAGCCACAGTCATCTTTCGCATCACATGACAGACGTGGGTGTCCAGCAAGTCAGCTATGTGTAAATACTCATGTCACCCAGGATCCCGCAGACAATTGTTTGTTCGGGGCTTGGTGTCACGCGTAGCCAGTACACTGGCCACTGCAATTGTGCCGCTGCACAGTATGGCCATGTAGCTTATGAACAAACCTTTACAAAAAATGTCCATTATTAAATTTAAATTGAACAAATTTTAATACTTACCAAAAATTCTATAATTAAAATAAATATGTTAATATTTACAATAAAATGTATTATGTAACATACTATAATGTATCAACATATTTTAAAAAAAATTGAAATATTAATTAGAAAAACTAATAATGTTGGGAAATTAATGTATACACTTTACAATATTAATTTGCACACCATACATATAATTAACATTATATTAAAACTAAAATATTCACTTTTCAAAAATCTCCCCACCTTTATCCTCAATAAACCCAATATTTCTGCTACTAAAACAAAGTATATACACATTATTTTTACACATTAACACAAAGAAAAATACACATTTCAAAAATTTCACAGATAATAAATTATCTCACCAAACACACAAATATTTTTTTTACTAAACATATAAAATCAAACACACTACAAAAAGATACATACAAAATAACATTTACAAATGCTATTATATAAAACAATATTTTCTAAATATTTTTACACTATTAAAAGCAACACTCAAAACTTTAATCATACCATTGATTTTCCTGTCTACGATATTTCTGACATCCAGATATTCTTGCAACAATATTTTTGTAGCACGACATTTTTTATTTGCTATTTTGCCCAAACACAGAGAAACTTACGGGAGATAGCTCTTCTACAAATCCATGATAAAGCTCTTCAAGTGATACTGTAGAGATTGGAAAATGGGACTAGAAAGAATTATATCAAGATCAAAAATGTAGCTGACGGGGCAGAGGGTAGTGACATCAAGATGTTTGTCATCAGTCTTATAAAAGATAGACTCTTTAAGGGGGCCGCACATGCAGACTCGGAGTAGAAGATACACAGAATGTATAAGGACATCTTAAGAATAAGGGGGTGATTTATATGTTGGCAGTACATATACATATATATATATATATATACTCCAATGCATATTGTATACATATTGCCAACATGAAGTTCTGCCCACCCAATTTAAATGCAGGCGGACCTTTAGTTTGGGCACAGTGGAGACAAATCTCTCTGCGCAATAGCTAAACATCTCCAACGACCCTGGTTGTAAGGGCCATCAGTGAAATGCCCGCCCAATTTAGATAGGCGGAATTGTTGTCATTTTTTTTACTGTTCCCTACCACCAGGTTAAACCTGGCAGTAAGGGACAGCAAAAACATTATAATGCTCCCCCTGCCATCTTTTTTCATAACTTTTTCCAGGATCTTGATCAAGAAGTGATTGTCCTGGATGCTCAAAATGTAGCTGACTTGCTAGAATTTATTTGTCCACCTGCCTACCCTTGATGCATCAGTGCAAGATAATCTAGTAGTGCAAGAAAAAAGAAGAAGAAGAAATACATTTTGCTTTATTAATAATAATAAATGGAAGGCCTCAGGACCAGATGGAAGTCCAGGTGAAGTTTACAAATACATGGGTAAATAAATCAGCTCGATATGGAAGTTCCCATGTCATTCCTTTGTTGTTCTCTTCATCTCCAAAGACCTGAGAAGATTTAATTTTGAGTATAAAGCCAAGGAGGATCTTAACTCAAAGATGCCTACACTAAAACTATTCTAAAATATAAAGAAACAGTTATTTAGCCAACACTCCCATTGAACTATTTACCAATCTGCAATGTTTTTTTTCTCCTATGCAAACTGGTTGAAAAAGCTAGCTACATAAATTCAGGCATAGATAAAAGAGAGTGACCTTCTCTCAGATACACAAATAGGATTTCATCCAAGAGAGCACAGCATCTGAGCTAACTGCAGCATGGGACTACATCAAGGCTACAGTGGACACTAACAAAATAGCAACACATATGCTATTCATCTTTCTAATGGCTGAGGCACAGTCCATCATGTCATTGTGACACCCAGCTATAAAGACTCAAATTGATGGGCTCCTGAAGGGTTGGACATTCCTGCCACTGCACTTTTATTTTTTAAACTTTGCAAGCTTAAACTTTGTAAAACTAAAGAAAAACTCAAAAGGTTGAGAGTCTCAGACTTAACATTTGCACATCTTTCCCATAACATTTGTTTGTGAACAGGGTACCTGGAATCTTACAGATTTATCTGAAAACGTGGTTCTGATTGTATTTTGAAATCAAAGGTTACAAATAAAATGCCACATTTTGTTTTACATAGCAGTGGATATGTTCCTGCAGTATATGCATTCAGCAGAATACACATTTTTAGGTCTTTCATTAGTCAAGGCCAATTGATTTTACAAAAATTATATGCATAATAGACTTACTTAAAGGAGCTTTTAGCCAACTCTCTTCATCCATTGTTCTATTGTATCATTCACATTTTGCTTCCCTTCACTACAGCATATAGCATGGGTCAGCCTCATTCAACGACTGGTTATCTTCACTTTGAGTGACTGCATTTTGCTCTTTCACAATGAGCACATTCACACACACTTTAGTTCTGTTCTGTGCCAGTGTTCTTTGTTTTTTCTTTGTATTTATTACTTTAGTGTTGGGCTTGTGTTTAGTGTCTGAGGTGATAGCAGGATGCTTTCTACCCAATGAGAGCTCAGGCTACATTCCAGCTTTATCAGTTTCTGTCTCCTGCCAATGCTATTGTAACTTCCTTTTTGAAGTGTCCTATTTCACAGTATAACAGATTGTACCCATTTCAAACTGTTCTGAATTATGTTCTTTTCTTTTTACTCTGCATGCAGTACACAAACCAAAACCTTCAATGTTATACATGTGAATTCATACGCCAACAATTTTTCAGAACACGTTTATTCTGGACTCAATTTCCCCAATAAAATTTGCTGAGGAAGCAAATCAGCCATTATCATGTTTAATTTGCAGCACATGTAATACTTTTTTATTTATTTCCTGCTCTTTTTTTCTCTTTTCTTTCCTCATTTCGTGCGTTCTTTCCTCCTTTCTTGTGTTCTTTCCTCCTTTCTTTCTATCTTGCTTTTCTTCCTTCTTTTATTCTTCCTTCCATTCTTTCGTTTTTTCTTGCTTTCATTCCATCTTTCCTGCTTTCTTTCTTCCCTTCATTACTCCTTCCTTGCTTCCTTCTTTCATTCATTCCTTTCTTCCTTTGTTATTTTCTTTTCTTTCTCTTTCTTTCCTTCCTTTCTTTCTGTCTTTCTTCCTTGCTTACTTTCTTTGCTCCTTTCTTGATTTTGTTCCTTCTTGTTTGTTTTCTTTCCTTCTTTCTTTCCTTCTTTCTTGTTTTCATTTCTTTCTTGTTTTCTTTTTTTCCTTTCTTGTTTTGGTTCCTTCTTTCTTGCCTTCTTGCTTTCTTGCTTTCTTCCCTTCTTCCATTCTTTTTTCATCCTTTCTTTACTTATTTCACCTTTTTTCTTCTTTTGTTCTTTCTTTCTTTTCTTTTTATTACCATCTTTCCTTTTTTAGTTCCTTTCTTTCTGTCTTTCTTCCTTGCTTGCTTTCTTTGCTCCTTTCTTGATTTTGTTCCTTCTTGTTTGTTTTCTTTCCTTCTTTCTTGTTTTCATTTCTTTCTTGTTTTCTTTTTTTCCTTTCTTGTTTTGGTTCCTTCTTTCTTGCCTTCTTGCTTTCTTGCTTTCTTCCCTTCTTCCATTCTTTTTTCATCCTTTCTTTACTTATTTCACCTTTTTTCTTCTTTTGTTCTTTCTTTCTTTTCTTTTTATTACCATCTTTCCTTTTTTAGTTCTATATTTCTTTCTTTTTTGCTTTGATTCCTTCCTTCTTTCATTCTTTCTTGCCTTTCTTCCTTATTTCATTTATTTTTGCTTTCTTTCTTTTTTGCATTCTTTCCTTCTTTCTTTCTTGCTTTCATTCCTTCTTTCCTGCTCTCTATTTATTTCCTACTTTCCTTCTTCCTTTATCCCTTCCATTCTTTTTTCTGTTTTCTTTTTCTTACCTTCCTTTTTTCTTTCTTTCTTTCATTCTTCATTTCATGTTTCTTTCCAGCTTTCCTTTTTTCCATCTTTCATTCTTTCTTTCTTTCTTTCCTCCCTTCTTTCTTCCTTTCCTTCTTTCTTGCCTCCTTGCTTACTTTCTTCCATGCCTTCTTTCTTTCCTTCCTTCATGCTTTCTTTCTCAAAGGCAAGAGGCTAGCTGTCAATGGCGGATCAATTAGCTTTTTTAGGTCTGTGTTAGCAAAGACCTTTTGATTTTACAAAAATTATGTGTATTATATAGTTATTCACAGGGGTTTTCACCACGCCTGTGGTGGTGTCATTCTCATTTTTCTCAATTAAGCTTTCATCAAGGTGCCTCTTCAACCATTGGCTGACTTTACTAAGAGCTACGGCATGCTGCCCTGTCACAATGAGCACATCCACATACAAAGTAGTTCCTCTCAGTGCCTTGCAGTACTATGGTAATATATGCTTTTTAAGGCCAAAAGCATTTTTGCCTTCAGCCAATGTTTTTTTAGATTGATGGAAACCAGCACCTTCCCTAAGAACAACGTTTTGCAAAACCCATGACAAAATAATAATTGAGAAAAGGCTGGCACACAGTGGCAGACCTATTGACTTTGCCGATTCTCGTTACTACATGATTTAGTTCTAGAAGTTGTTCAACCAATTTTTCCTTTTTTTGATTTCTGTACCTGGACTATGGTCAGCTATAGGGCAAAATTGTTTATAGACAGTTATGTTCCATGAGTGCATAATGCGATGCCTTAGAAAATGAAGAGAGTGCACTTTAAAACACGGCTTACTCCTGTGTGGCCCAATCAGTAGCCTCCTTCCACTGAATATGTGAAAATACCAAATCCGCAAAACAAATATTCATGGAATACACTACAAAGATGAAGTTTGAAATTGAATCCTGGTAAGTGACCACCTCCTGCCCAAAGTTTTCACTGCGCATCTTCAGAGTCTGCTGTTCTCTAGATGCACTGAACTTATATTCGGGCAGATGGGTACAGCTGACACGGGAAAATAGAGTATTCCTACTCCAAAGTTGCCCTACACATTCCAGGTAACTAATGCGTGATGGACATGTTTTAATCCTTGTGCAGGCAACCAGATTGTAGGCAATAGCATAGGATTATTGGAATTTATTGCCCTCCTCCTTCTCTCCCCATCTATTCTTCTACATAATTCTCTGGCTATACATGGTAAGGTGCCCCAGACAGTCTATGTGCATCTATCCGGGGTCCATGCTTGAGTCTCATGTCCTGCCTGTTGTTCTACTGGTTAGTCTCAGCTGTTTTGGCATCATATTTAATCCTGCTCTGGAGAAGGGCTGCCAACAAAGACTTCTGTTAGCCTACATTCAAACTAAATCCCATATAATAAACCCTTATGGAGGCCCTTGAACACAATCCTTACTGATTAGACTTAGAGACATTAACTAAATGTTGACGTATCCCCAAAACAGGGCTGCTCTGATGCTACTCGTTGTGATACATGGTGTCGTACGCGGGCTGCATATAAAATAGAACTGGAAATATGTGACTCCTTCCTTTGCAAGCATAATATTTAGCTATTTCTGATCTTTCTGGACAAACAATCCTGAGAGCCCTGACTGAGTCCTTCCTGTATTAAGCACCAGGTCTTCTGATGTACATGCTGGAGAACATACTTAGACTATTCTAAACTTTCAACCTGAAACTCAGGATTTATCTGATAGAGTAAGCAGCCTTAATTCCACAGTGGTACTTAACACAATGACCACTGCTTCTGTGACTTACCTTCAATACTGCTTAATCTGGCATTATTGATCTGTAGTGTAAGGATTCAAAACATGCACACTAATTATATAATCTTGGCTTTACCACGGAATCAACCTATAGCAAGCCAAATATAAATCACCTTACTTCTAAGTCAACAAGAAAGTAAAGTGCACCACAGGCAAGAGGTCATCCCCGATGTTCCCTCAGCCTAGACCTTAAATATTGTAAAAAGTTAATGGATGTACAGCTTCTATCTCCTTGGTATCAAAAAGTTATCATGGAAACTCAGAACTCATTCAAATGTGGCACTTTGAATCTTGGAGCATATACTTTGCTGTTTAGAAATTTGGCAGCAAAACCTTTTGGATAGCACAAGCTGCAGTTATCAAGGAAAACTTTGATACTGAAGTCCTGCTCCAAACGGCTAATTTGATGCCCTCTACTGACCACAAACACAGATTCTGACAAATTAACGCTGCATATAATGTGTCAGAAAACAGTTATGTCACCTTGCTTGCTTGGCTCTGTTTTTTAGGCCTGACTTCACAGTTGTCTGTAAGACCTAGGGGGATATGTACAATGAAGTGGCGGAGCGTGCTGTTAGCCTCCTGGGTTTAACTTCGGAAACATAAGGCTGCACCATATTTACAAGATTGTGGTGCAGCCTTGCGTTTCCCCCTGCGATGGCACTAAGTTTAACAACTTAACGCCAACGCAGGCACCCTTGCATCAGAGTGCAAGGGTGTCTGTATGCAGGCGAGGATTGGTTATGTGTAGGAAGGTGTCCCTTCCTGCACATAAACAATCCTAAGATGCCATTTTGCAACTTTCATGTGTGCTGCTTCATGCAGCACACATGAAAGTTACAAAATTTATTATTTTAAAAAGGTTTGTTTATGTACAGGAAGGTGCCCATTCTTGTACATAAACAAACCATGGCATTTTGCTTTTTCCCGTGTGTGCTGCACAAGGCAGCACACATGGAAAAAGCAAAAACGAGGAGAAATAATGCATTTCTCATTGTTTCGCCAATTTAAGACCAGGATTTTCCTGGATTAGCCCTCATTCATCAGAAGATGATAAAGCATCCTTATCTAAACCAATTTCCTCACTCGAAATTACTATTGGGATTAATACGCTGAAAGAAAATAAAGCCCCATGCCCTGACGGCTTCACTGCAAAATTTTATAAGACATTTACCCAGTGACTCCAACCTATCATATTAGACTTATTTAATCATTTTATGACTTATGGTATTATTAATGATACTACAGTGGAAGCCAACACAGGGGTTGATTACGGTGCCATGGGAAACGGCTCCGACCCTCGGCCACAGTCGTTCCTACGACATCATTTCCGACCGACCCAGTTGGATGGAGTCGGTCGGAAAGGAATCCAAACCGGATTTCTGAATGGCTTCCGACATGCTCGGAGAGCCCGGCTGCCATTCAGAAAGCCTCGAGTTATCCCTTGGGTGGCTCTTTCTGCCCGAGGTATTACAATGTCGGATTCCGGCAGCCTTTCTGTGCCTGACTTTACGATACAGTCGGAAGTCGACTTTGGGGGCCCCCAGCAGGACCCCCATGGGTTTACGGCCTCTGGATGTGACCCGTGCCCCCCTGTTGATCCCTACACACCGTGGCAGGCACCTTGAGGTGCCTGCCACGGGGTACAGGGATGAACCGCACCTCATCTCTTTACAATGAGAGCATGCATTCCGGTTGTTAACTTCGGGGTTGGGACCGCCGACAGAAGATCGATCGGTCCCAGTACCGAAAGGATGTCAGGTGGACTCAGGTCCGTCCGTCCGACATCGAAATTGGCCCCATAGTAGTGATCCCTGAAGAAGGGAAAGAGATATTACTGCCAAAACAACTATAGACCCATTTCATTAATAAAATTGGACTGTAAGCTCTATGTGAAAATACTCATTAAGCATCTAAATGCCTTTTTACCACAATTGAAGAATGTTTATCGATAATACCTGCCTCTTATTCTATGTCCTAGAAAGGACAAAAACTTCCACTTTGTCCCCAGTGGCGATAACGGTAGATGCTGAAAATCATACGATAGGGTTTCATTGACATTTCTTGAAGCATCCCTTAAAACCTTTAATCTTGCGGAGGAATTTATACAAATGGTTATGGCCTTATATAGTAAATAGGCAGTACTGCCCACTTTCTCCTTCCCTCTTCCAGCTAGCCTTTGAGCCTTAGTATACTGGGTGTCAACTTTCAAGGGAAAATAGTGAAATTATCTGCCTCTCAGACAACATCCTAATCATCACAAACTACCCCAACCCATCTATACTAGCCCTCATAGAAACATTTGAGCAGTATTCCAAGGTCTTGGGCTACAAACTAAATAGAGACAAGTCAGAAGTTAAATCCCTTAACTCACCAGGAACGAAGGACCTCTTGGGGAATTCAGGCCTAACTTGGTAACTTAATTACATTAAATATTTGGGTATTACATTTTTCTCTGATCTAATCGATACTTTAAAATACAATGATCAAATGGCTGCATTGATACCATAAATAATGACTGTGACCCCAATGATTAATTGATTCATTTAAATGCTCGCCTTACTGCTTTCCGCTGACTTCCACCGGAAATTAGATAAACTGATCGCAAACTTCATCTGGCAAGGTATAAGGGTAAGAATAGCACTAAAGAAACTACACCTCACAAACATACTAAGAGGAGTTAATCTCGCCAATTTCAGGAATTACCAGATAGCCTTCTTAGCAAAACAGGGCATCTATTGGTTCTCTGCACCAAAAATTACACTCCCACGTGGTTGGAAGTTGAAAGGTCACTTCTGGATGACCTTGACCCTGCAACCCTGCTCGCTATCTCCTGCAAATATCTTACCAAGTCCAAATATATATTTAAGAATACCAGAAATGCCTTAATGGCCATTGACAGGAAAATGCCTTCAAAAATGAAGTCCTCCAATCTAGCCTCTCTTTGGCACAATCCGAACATCACATACAGAGGTCAGACCCTTTAGTGGGGCCCATGAGTCAACAAAGTGGTATACTTCCCTAACAGCTAGGCTCCAACTCCTCCCCACTTACCTAGGTCCAAGCTCCACACAGAGACCCATCCATCCCAACTCTAATGACGAAACTCAATTAAGTAGGTCACCAGATCTCCAGATTTTACCAAGTGCTCCAACCTAACATATCGAAAGCAAACAAGAAAATAATGGAATACTGAGACACCTACTCCTCCACCCCCACACCAAAGCAGAAGGCCATTTCGAAATCGATTACCTCATGCAAAGAAACATTAGTTCTTGCTCAAAATAAATATTGTCGAATACACAACGTCTATTAGACTCCTTCCCATCTACACACCCTGAACGTTCTAGACAACCCGACATGTTAGAACTGTAAAGAGGAAACCGGGGACCTTGCCCACCTGGTTTTTCACTGTAAATCTGTGGAGTCCTTCTGAAACAATGTCTTCTCTTTTACCTCCACGATCTTTAACATATGCCCCAAGAGAGAATTCTCCTTTCTTATCAAAGGTTTTCTTGATCCTAACATTAAATGCCCAGCTGATCGCCAACTACTTGAGCTCTTAATTGGACAGTCACCCATAAAGTCTCTTTTGGAGCCTGGCTAAACTGGGTTTCACAAATCACTGGGGCTGATAATGTTGCTGTTCAAACCTCACCTCGGACACAACATGTCTGAATGCATTACTGGTAGAAACATGAATACCACATACAGTTTGAACTAGAAGCTCTGCTCTTTTACCCTTTAATGCTGATTTTATATTTCAAGTATACGAAATTTGTAAAAGAATCAACATGTGACAATGCACTTTTTCCTCTCAATGACTTGTTTTTCGCTTACCTACTGTAACAGTTATCATTTATTTTGTCGTTATTTTTGTACAAACTCAATAAAGATTATTTTCGAATTAAAAAAGGAAAACTGGCTGCGTTTGAAAAACAAATATTGCTTTATTTAAAAGCAATCACAGACATGGTGGTGTGCTGATCCCCCGCAGGCCACCATCCCTGTGATGACACCGATTCGGCATGGGTCACAAATTGCGACCAACCTCATTAATATGCATGAGGTAGGTCTATTTGCAACCCACTCTGAATCGCTAAATGAAACTCAATGAGTTTTATACATAACAAATAGTGATTTCCTAGTTGTGATTTGCAGGAAATTGTTATTAGGAGATTGCTACTCTAGATCTTTGTACATCTAGCCCTTAATCTCCCCAGTGTCTAAAAAAGTGAATCTGACCCTGTGTAATCTTACTGGTGAGCATGTAAAGCGCTCCGATGCCCTTGGGCCTAGTTTGCGCTATGTAAGACTGCAATAAAAAAAAAGAAACATGCAGAGTTGCACATTGTATGAACTACAATGTTCTTAGTTTAAGTGATTTCATCGTGGGGTTTCAATAAGTAAACCTAAAACTGAGATGTTTTAAGGCATGGGCAAAGTGGGCACTTGCCCCGGGCCGACATCTTTTAAAGAACACCTTGATTAAGTGATATTTAACATTTTTTCTCACTTTCATTGATTTCCCATAAGAACCTTTCCCTACCCCCCCCCTCCCAGTTGTGTGAGCAACTCACGGGCCCTCCCGAGCCAGGCAATAAAGCTGGGAATTGCTTGTCCCAGATGCCTTTTAGTTGCCGTGTTTGTGACCCTGCCCCTTCTTCTTGATTGGGCCCTTTGAACCCAAACTTTCTGGTCATGCACTGGCCTTTTTCATTGGCGTGAGAGTGCACCCTATTGCTGCTGTGCCCTTTTGCTGTCTGACGCCCACAGGGGGGGGGGGGGGGGGTTGCCGCCCTCCCTCTAGAGTCAGCTGCTCCCCCCCCCTCCGGTCAGCGGTAAGTCTCTTCCTGCATGTACTGCTTCTACTGTTTCGCTCTGCCTAGTGACATTTTGTGGGGTTTTTGGGCCTCAGGACAGATGCAGTCCAGCTGATTCGAGTGACAGTTTAAATGCAATATAATATTGTTTATTTTCACGCAGGCTTGAATTGTTAAAAAATAGGTAATAAAATTCAAAGTTGTTCAGAACAGGGGGCCTCCAAATATATCTTGCCGGGGACCCCAGAAATCCGTAAGATGACATTGCAAAGCAATACCTTTTGGACAGATGCATATCCTTTTGTGTTTGTCATAGATCACATACCTGTATAAAGCTATACCTAAGTCTGTAGAACAATACAACAAAATGCAACTGAGAACCCCTCCTCCTCCTTCCCATTATCCTGCGAGTGGAGAAAGGAGACACAGGGCCTGGAGACTTGACAGATTGGCAAATTTCAGCAGACAGTGCCCTGACCGCAAAAGGCCCTGCAGAAAATCTTCCAAGAACAGCGATGGATTGTGCAAGAGCGAGTTAGCATCCTTAGTGAGACCGAAAGTGAGGCGAGTTAAGCATTGGAGTATAATCTTGGAGGGGTGGTCTTCACAGTGCTGAGGAGGCCTTCAAAAGCTCCCTCCCCCCCTTCCGCACCGCTTACGTTAAGCAGCGGTGTAAACTGGATAGAAAAAAATATATAAGTAAACTAAGTCTGGGCGGTGAACTCCGCTCCGCTCATGGAGTTTGTGGAGTTTTCCGCACTCCGCGTTACGCGGAGCTCGCGGAGTTCCATAAAATCAGAGAGAGTTTTTTTCCCTCGCTCGCGTTCACCAACATCAAGTTGGCGAGTGCAAGCGAGGAAAATCCACCTCGCGGCGAGATTTTTCCTCGCTTGCGATCATCAACATCAGGTTGGCGAGCTCGAGCGTGGAAAATCAACCTCCCGGCGAGATTTCTCAACACGGGTGGTCACATTTCTCATTGCGAGTGAAGGCGTATGCTCGCGACCGCTCGCGTTGAGAAACCGTCTGTTCACATTGAGAAAGCTACCGCTCGAGTAACAATCTACACGAGCGGCTGAAAGGAAGCAGCGCCCGCTTGCACTGGGCATGGTGCCGTTCACGATGATTGCAAAGTGTGGACAAGCACCTGGCACTGAAAATCATAGCGAACGGCATTTATCTAAAGAAACTCTGCTGCTTGCGGAACTCCGCATAGAGTTTTTTTTGCACTTCGCAGAGTTTCATGTAGCGGAACTCCACGAACTCCGTCCAGGCCTAAAGGAAACTTCGTATCCTCTCCCCTGCTCCCTCTGGTATTTCTGCCCAGGGATATTATTAGACACAAAATCATAGAGGGGCTGTCTAGATTGAGTGTGCGCACTAAACACGGAGTTGGGACTGATCCTGCTGGAAGCCGAACATTCCCGATCCAATTCGAGCCTTTCCGGAATCTGGAGAGTGGTTTTGACGCAGCGACATGTAGGTTCTCTTTCTTGTTCTGCGGTTCGCTTGATTGAAAGAATGCTACGCATCCCCATGATACCATCAGAGTTGCAATCTTTCTCAGAGTAAAATACTGGCTATGTGAACGTGATTTAAGTTTCAGGATGGCCAGGCGATAGTACTTACTTTTAATTTCTGTGAAATCCTCTTCGTTCTTTTTTAATACTGCATCGCGCCTCTGTATGCTTTAAACCCCATTTAGGAATCATTTATTCAATGCTCCAACACATTTGCTATGTTTTTGACTTGAATTTGTTGCTTTTAGTTTGATATTTTAAAAAGGAAACGAGATTAGATTGAGACTATTTTCTCAACATTTTCCAGGCCGGTAAAATAGTAGTCAGGTGACAACAGTGCATACTGTGCTATTGTAAACCCTGGTGGAAATAGTAGTTGACCAGTTAGAATTGTTTTTGTAATGCATGGTGTTACTGGATTTGCAAGCAATATAAAAATGGCAAGTGCCTACAGTTACATCTTAGAATTAGTTGTCGTTGTCTCATATCTGTTAGTTGTGTTTGTATTTTTATTTATTCACAAAAATTACCCTTGTTTTTTCACTGCACTAATTCTACTGTAAAAAGTAATTTGCTGCAACTTGAGGAGGCAGGAGCTATTTGTAATTAGTCCACTAGAAATTCCATGCAAAAAGAAATCACGTTGTACTGTAGAGATGAATTCAATCAATGAAATTATCAATTTTTATAAGGAATTTGACCAAATAAAACGTAGATTGTTCATAACAATTTATTGAATGCACCAACCAATATATCTGTCCACAGTTCATTATACATTGAATACTTGTAACCGTTTTCAGGTGTACTATGGCCCATTGTAGTTTTTCCTATGTTAGCCTAGCTGGGCATGACACAGGCCGCATTAACGTTGCACATGTTACTATATAAACACGTTTGCTTTTGTGCCACGTTATATTTTCAAACAGAACCTGCAGTTGTTTTCTCGTTCTGATTCTCCCTGGGATTTAGTCTGAACAGCAGACAAGGTCAAGCAACAATACCCCTTGTTATTTTGTTCTGGTCAGGCACTCGCACCTAGACACAACACAGAAATGCAGCTGTTGTTTATAAACATGTACACCTCACAGTATAGGTACACATAGCAATGTAACACACAGATAGAGAGAGATATTTTCTGAGAGAATATCACGGCTGTATCTGAGATGCAGAATGTCCATCTTTGTTTGCCAAGGTACGGGGTCCACTGCTAAACCCAGAGATCTTTGCTGTATAATCAATTTGCTTCTGTAGAAGGTGCTGGGGTTAGGCTATTCTGTCTTATAATATAACAGGGCTTTTCATAATATGCGGTTTATTGACAATGCTAACGGTATTTTTGCTAGGCAGTTGTTTTCTGATTGTGGTGCGTATACTGCACTCTAGAGTGCAACAGGTTAAAGAAATATTTCAAACTTCCTTCATGTCTCTTTCATATCTTATTTTGTGCGAGTACAAGTGTGTGAGTCAAAGAGAGTGTCCTGTCACTGCGATCCCTGAGAGAGTCGGAAGTGCTGTGTTCTGGGATAGCAACTCACTTGTCTCTCTGGTTATGAGTAGGAGTTATGAGTAGGAGAGCAAGTGAGGCACTATAGCTGAGGTGGTATTGTGACTCAGACCTTATCTACTGATGTTCTATGGTCTCAATCATAGTTCTGTTCCGGAGCAGAACCCCTGCAACTCTGTATGGTGCACACTGTTGTTCACCAGGGATCCATCGTCACTGGTCACAAAGTGGGGAGAAGGGATCATTCTCCTTCTCTTCTGAGTGATCTGGGAATCACGTTTTCACGATGCCACAAAGATGCACAGCGCTGTGCACCATGCTCTGCTAGGTCTTTCTGACACTCTCTTCATGCGGGGCTATCTCCTGCCCCCATTAAAAAAAGATTTCTTCATAAATGTATATTTTAATTTCTTGTTGGTTTAAATTTGTGGACAAGCTGTCATTGTCATCGGTTCCTGAAAATGTTTTTTTTGTGACGGCTGAGAATAAACCCATGCTAAAAAAACTGTTTATTGTCACTTGTGGTTCGTGCTGGTTGTACCATAGCATTTGTTTCTAACTTTCAGTTGTGTTTCACTGCTGCTCAATATGGCTAAACGACACTGACCTGGCCAATGGCTGTCATATGTGCGAGACCTACTGGCTTTGTCAATGCTTTTTAGAACTAACACTCGAGCATCTGAAGGGTTGTAAAGCCTTGATGGCCTTGGTAAGATGAAATAGAAGTATGCCAATCACTTACAGGAAAAGCCTCAAGTTATCATACCATATCATGTCATGCTGTTGTTTCCATGTGAGTTTGCATGCGACATGGCAATAATTCAGGCTCTTTTCCTTCACAGTACATCTTCAAGGTCTAGTGACCCAGATACCAGTACTGAGGATGGAAAATAGAAACCAACGCAGTTCCTTTTGGTTAATGATTGGGCATTACTGATATGATAACTTATGGACCTTCTTGTAGGTCCCTGATCTGCATGCCCATTGGGACGAAGGCCCTATACTAGTACCTTTCCTCACCATTAACCCCTTCACTGCTAGGCCTTGACCACCCCCCATGCTAAGCCTTTTTTGGGGGGGTAATTTGCACTTAGGCCCCTTTAACTTTTTGTCCACATAATGTACTCACACCAAATTTGCATCCTTTTCTTCCAACATCCTGAGGATTCGAAAGGTACCAGGGGTTTGTGGATTAATGAAGGTTTTGTGGTACTAAAATCACCATCTTCCCAGCTTTCAGGAACAGACATACTTTTGTCAGAAAACCAACATTTTCTACACAGTTTTGGCATTTTACTAGAACATAGTCTATTTTTCCTATTTTTTGTGCTTTCAACCTCTTTCCAGTTAGTGGTAGAAATGGATGCAAAACCAATAATAGCTCCCAGAAAGCTATACATTTCTGAAAAGTAGATAACATTTTGAATTCAGAAAGGGGTCATTTGTGTAGATCCTTCAACGTTTTTTATTATAGAAACTAACAGTTGATATAAAAAGATATTGAAATTGAGTTGAAAAATATAGCCATTTGTGCTTACATTTTCACCTGTAACTTCTTCTAAACATGGCAGATTTTTAAAAGCAATATATCATTACATCCCCTGGACCGTTATGGTTGTGGCGATATATAAGACTTGTAGGTTCACCAAGAATACGAGGTACCCAGAGCCAATAACTGAGCTGCACCTTGCAATGGGTTTTCATTGTGTACCAGGTATACAGCTAATTATTTGGTAAAATATAGAGTGAAAGATAGGTATCAAGGAAACCTATGAATTTCCGAAATGGGAACAAATTATGGAGTTTAAAAGCAGTGGTTATTTGAACATCTCTGAATTTGTGGGTACCCATACTAGCATGTGAATTGGAGGGCATTTTTCAAAATGACTTCTTTTTTACACACTGTCTTATATTTGGAAGGCAGAAATGCATAGAAAGTCAATTGGTAATAACACTTGTTGTACTATTATGTGTTCCCCGAAGTCTCCTGATAAAAATGGTACCTTACTAGTGTGGACAGGCTTAGTGCCCACGACAGGAAACATCCCAAAACGCAATGTGGACACATCACATTTTTCCAGTGAAAACTGACCCTTTTTTTGCAATGTGCCTAGCTGTGGATTGTGAGCCTTAGATTAACCGGTACCAAGGGAAAACAAGCAAACCTGTGCATTTTTTAAAACTATACACCCAGGGGAAATCCAGGATTGGGTGACTTGTGTGGCTCTTATCAGGTTCTGTTACCCAGAGTCCCATGCAAACCTCAAACATTATTAAAAACACACATTTTCCAAATATTTCTGTGATGGAAAGTTCAGGAATCTGCTAGGAGCCACACACTTCCACTGACCCAGCATTCCCCCCACTCTCCCAATAAAAATGGTACCTCACTTGTGTAAGTAGGCCTAGAGCACGTGACAGGAAATGACCCAAAATGCAACATGGACACATCACATTTTTCCATTGAAAACTGACCCTTTTTTGTGCCTAGCTGTGGATTGTGGGCCCTAGCTTAGCCGGCACCTAAGTAAACCTAGCAAACCTATACATTTTTGAAAACTATACACCCAGGGAAAATTCAGGATTGGTTGACTTTTGTGGCTCTTACCAGGTTCTGTTACTCCGAATCACATGCAAACCTCGAACTTTTTAAAAAGAAAACACATTTTCCTCACATTTCTGTGATGGACATTTATGGAATCTACTAGGAGCCACAAACTCCCACCCACCCAGCATTCCCCCAAGCCTCCCGATAAAAATGGTACCTTACTTGTGTGGGTGGGCATAATGCCCGTGACAGGAAATGGCCAAAAACACAACATGGACACAACACATTTTCCCAGTGAAAACACCCTTTTTTCAAGGTGCGCCTAGCTGTGGGTTTTGTACCCTACCTCAGCCGTCACCTAGGGAAACCTAGCAAACCTATACATTTTTAAAAACTAGACACCCAAGGAAATCCAGGTTGGGGTGACTTGTGTGGCTCTCAGAAGTTTATGTTACACAGAATCCCTTGCAAACCTCAAATAATCTTATTTTAAAACACACATTTTCCTCATATTTCTGTGATGAAAAGTTCTGGAATCTGTGAGGAGCCGCAACTTCCACCCACTCAGCATTTCCCCAAGTCTATAGATAACAATGGTACCTCACTTGTATGGGTAGACCTAGTGCCCACGACAGGAAATGGTCCAAAACATACTATGGAAACTACAAAATTATCGATCGCAAAAAAGACTTGGTTTTGCAAGGGAGTCACCCGGGTTTTTGGTCCCAGGCTCGGTGAGCAATCATATTTTCTTCACATTTCCGTGTAAGAAACTTGTGGGATTACTGGATTGACACAAAGTTCCTACCACCCAGCGTTCCTCCAGATCTCCCGATAAAAATTGTACCTCGCTTGTGTGGGTGAGCCCAAAACATATTGTGGAGACAGCAGAATTATCTATCACAAAACAGCCTGGTTTTGCAGAGGGAGTACCTCCGTTTTTGACCATGTGGGGAAACCTACCAAACCCAGACATTTCTGAAAACTAGACACCCAGGGAGACCAGGGAGGTGTGACTTGCGTGGGTACCTCAACATTTTTTCTTTACCCAGAATCCACTGCAAACATCAAATTCAGCTAATAAATCACATTTTCCTCACATTTCTGTGTGGAAAAGTTGTGGGATCACCTGGCTGACACAAATTTACAACCAACCAACATTTCTCCATGTCTCCCGATACAAAATGCTACCTCACTTGGGTGGATGGGTCAAGTACCCACGACAGGGAAGGGCCCAAAATTTATTGATGAGACTTCAAAATTATCTAGCACCAAACAACCTGGTTTTGCAAGGGGTCACCTGTGTTTTTGGTCCCAGGTTTGGCGGCCATCTAGGGAAACCTACCAAACCCAGACATTTCTGAAAACTAGACACCCAGGGGAGTCCAGGGAGGTGTGGCTTGAGTAGTTCTCCCAAAGTTTTCCTGCCCAAAATCCCCCTCAAATTTAGCTAAAAATAGATTCACATTTTCATTACAATTCTGTCTGGTATCACTGTGCCGGCACAAATTTCCGACCACCCAGTGTTCCCCTTGGTCTCCTGATAAACATGATACCTACATAGGCAGTGAAAGTGAATTGAGCTGAATATAGTGTGTAATAACACCAATCTCCCCCTCGGGGGGCAGAAAGACTGTCCCTTTTGTGTTGTGAGTGGGGCATTGGCATGTCCATTTTGGGCTGCCTCCATCCCTACGCATTTCCCCCAAATAATCCCTAGTTCTTAGTGGGCTTTCTGCCCCCGGGGGCAGATCAGAGATAATAACCCCATCTACCCCCGCGGGGCAGAAAGACTGTTTTTATTAGGGTCTGTGGGGTGGGGCATTGGTATGCACATTGTGGTCAACCCCACCCTACTTTTATAAAAAAAACAATAATCCCTGGTGCCTAGTGGTCTTAACCACCTTCTGCCCCCAGGGGGGGGGGGGGGGCAGAAAGACTGTCTGTTTTGTGGGGGGGAGGGGGCATTGGCATGCCCATTTTGGGCAGCCCCCACCCCTATGTTTACAAAAATAATAATTCCTGGTGCCTAGTGTGCCTTCTGCCCCTCTGGGGGGTGGGGGGAGGGGTGGTAGGGCAGAAAGACTGAATATGTCCAAAGATATTTGATGGTAGCAAGGGGCCACTCCACCCTCCCAGGTATCTAGTGGTGAATCCCTGCTTGGAGATTGCCCACCTGCAGCGATCCCCAATCTGGGATTCAGGGACATTAATTTCAAATGATACCTCTCCCCTCTGCCTAGGTGCTCGGGGGCTGAGATAGCCCCATGAGCACGTAGGCAGTGAAAGTGAAATGAGCAGAATATAGTGTGGGTTTTTTTGCCTTATATTTCTTAAATATAGTGTGTTTTGGCTCAGGAGTGTGTTGTTATAAGCCACTACATAAACCTCTCTGGGGGATTCACAAACCCCTTGCCAAAATATTTTTACGTTGTTGATAATACGTCTTTCCGACAGAATCACTCTTGAACTGCATACCCAGATTCTGTGGGGTACCGGACTTACACTGTGTATATTAACATCTACATAGCATAGCAGAGCCAACCCACAGCAGAGCCAAGCCACTAATAATTATACAGGAGCCAGGCTTGTGCATATGATGTGGTAGAAAAGGATCAAAAATCTTCTTATATCATCTCAGTTGTTTTCCTTTTTAGGGTTGAGTCTGCTAACGCATGTGCTCGCTTTCAACACTACTGTGTTCAGTAAAGGACTTGTTGCCTGCCCTTGCTGACTATTTGATGGCTCCAGTTTCAGTCTTCTTTGCTGCTTCCTAACTGGCCAGCACAGCTCAAACGTCGGTTCTGTTTGCCTCAATGGAGCAGGGACCAATCACAGCTTAATCAAACTTAATCAGTCTGTCCGCTGCTCCCGATGTGATTCAGGTACTATTTCTCCTACTCCTCCCCGCACCTCTCACCCCTCTTCCCCTCGCCTAGTTTCCCAGCTGTTGTTCTAAACTGATCTCAGTGTGTCCTTTTAAGAGGATGCGTTTGGACAGGAAAATCCGGTTGTGCAATGCGCATAAACATCACTTGAACTGTACGTGAATCGGGATGAAAATGAATGACAATGAGGCACTGTCATATAGGGGCTGCATCCATCCACAGTCCCCATCTGCCATCCCTGGGGACACCTCTCAGTTCCCAGTTTCCAGCAGCTTGTCTTTTCTGTTGCCAAGATTCCCACTTGGATAGGAATGTAACATTTCAACAATTACATTTTATTGCAGTCATCAACAGTGAACTGAGGGCTGCCTGAATGTGCCTTATTCAAACAGGGCTATTTCAGTGCCATCTTGCCAATATTCTTTAACCTCTGAACGCTCTGGGCTCTTAAGTGGATTTAGTCTGTTCCACTGCCAACAAAATGCTGTTTTTCAGCTGAACATCCACAGCACATCAAAGCACTGCAATTAACATGTAATCACAACTGGTGCGCGCCACCATGCTAAAATCACAAGCTCTTTGAGGGATGTGGCGTTATGGCCAAGGTATAAATCCAAACGGTGTGGAGCGCAGTTGCGGCCCCTTATTAGTCGCACAGAAATATCCATAAGTATTCACATGACTCCATTCTTGATTTAATAACCCATTTTAATCAATTTTACTCCATTTCTTTTCAAATAATTTTTCTTTCTCCATTCACATGCAAGGCTTAGTGCTTTCCAATTGCTTGGAAATGGAATAAAATGTATTCAAATGGATTACTAAATCAAGAATGGAATCATGTGAATACTTATGGATATTGCTGTACGACTGACAAGAGGGCGCAACTGCGCTCCACACCTTATGGATTGATACATATGTGCCATTGGGGCTGAAGCACGGGGGAAATCTGCATGTGAGAAATAAATATTTGTGTTTAGAGCAACTTTTAGCAAATAAGTAAAAGACAGAGGGGCGTATTCTCAAGGACCTATCGCCGAGTTAGCGACATTTTATTGCCGCCAAAGTGACGATAAATTCATCGCACCATTCTCAAGCTGGTGCTAACAGCCAATATCACCAGTTTTACGGTGATAGCAGCCGCCAAAAACATCGCCACAGATGACACCGACAACTAACGCTAATGAGATGCAGAGTGGGCGTTCCCGTGCAAAAAGCCACAACACCACTTCACAACATTCTCAACGACCAGCCAGATCGACGATAAGTACACAAAACATGCGATAAGGTGCGTTAGCAGCAGAGATTTAACACCTGCTCCAACCTGGTGTTAAGTAGGACGACAACCTGCACCATGAAAGGGAGCCCAACCCAGAGCCACACCTGCAGAACAACAGATGCCATGGAGCCACTGATCATGCAGCTCAGAGCCCCAAGAGGGCCACAACAACACCCACTGCCACCACATCCAGGACCACCCCCCGCCCCCTGCCCCGGACCACCACAGAGGCAGCGCCGACAAAGAAAACGCACCAGCCTCACAGACTTAACACCAGAGGATGTCACTGCCCACTACAGGCTCAAAAGGGCAACCATCCTACGCATCCTGACCATCATTGCCTACAGGCTGACGGTAGCAACACAGCGGAGATCTAACATCCCTCCGCAGACAAAGCTGCCGGCTGTGCTGCACATGTTGGCCTCTGGGACCTGCCAGAGTCGGAGGAGTCTCATAGCCAGCCCCATCAAAGTTCCTCACACCTGTCTTGGATGCCATCATCAGCTTGGTACCCCAGTACCTTCACTTCCTATACACTGCGCAGGAACAGCTGGAAACCAAGCAAGGCTTCTACACCATAGCTGCCTTCCCGCATGTGTTGGTGCAATCGACTGCACACATGTGCTCCTCGTGCCCCCTGCCGCCATTGCACACAATTACCGCAACAGGAAGCACACGCATTCCAAGAATGTGCAGGCAATAGTGGTCCACTGGGGACTCTTCACCAATGTTGTCGCCAACTACCCAGGCAGTGTGCATGATTCCTTCATCTTCTGACAGTCCATCATCAACCGGTGCTTTGAGGCTGGCACCTATGGGAATGCATTGCTCGTTGGTAAGTAGCAAATGGACACACCACACACCTCAACTTCAAAATCATGCAACTCACAACTCTGGGAATGCACACATTACAAACACACACACAACATGCCAAACAACATGCACACCTACCAGACACGACAGCACAACTTACTGTGGTGACCTGGGCAAGCCATGTACACGAGCCATCAAAAGCATACCACCACAGCCACACAATAGCAGAATTTGGGGAGAGGTGGGAACCATGCATGTGCGAAGGAGGCAAGTGACACATGAATGAGAATGTACACAATACGAAGTGTGGCGTGCATGTTCTAGCCAGACATGACCATTTTGACATATACTGCTGGTGTTTGGAGTGTAGTGAACAGTGGACGCAACCATGCAACCCCAAGCAGTGACGAAGAGCGCGGAAAGTATCTCATTAGGTCCCCGTCTGTAAGCGTGAGCGGGGTGGGCTGGCCCGGGGTACGCCAGGTCAGCGTAGGGGTGTGAATAAAAAGCCTGTAGCTCTGGGCGTGGTTCTCTTCCGGAATGGCTAACGTGTCTGCCAGGGCGGCGCCTCCCAGCCCACCACAAGACCGACGTTGTGAGCGGCGGTGCCTGCGACCATGTGCGCCTGCTGCACCCCAGGCCAGAGGTCCCCAGACCCGTCTTGGCTGCTCCTGCACAACCAGGCCACAACGCTCCCCTTCCAACACCGGCGTGTGTCAAAGAGGGCCCACCATGTGCCTGTGCACGCTCCAAGCCCGAGGCCCGCGACCTTGGCAGCCTCCTCAGACCATTGCTGTCCTCCACGAGACAGGCCTGCTGCACTCCTTTCTCGTTGACGTACTCCACCGGCCTACACAGCGGTCAAGTAGGTCACCCATTTGGAACCTTGATTAAACAATGGCCAAGTAAATGCAGAGTTTAAATCACTATACTCCCTTCGATGTGATGCCACCAACTCTGTGCCTGGCATCCGAACGACACCTGTCTGTGTTCCCTTGTTGACTACTGCCTTCGGCCTACACTGTGGTTGAGTGGGTCACACACTTGAAACTGAGTCTTGATCTCTGTATGGCAGAGTTCATATCATTATACGCAAGGAGAGGAGTAAGAGGAAGACGTGGTTCAGTTCGGAGGAAAAAAGGATCCTCGTTACAGAGGTGATCGAACATGACCAACAACTGCTCTGGTGCCTCTAACTCTGTGCATCGCAAGCCAATGACACGTGGCTGTGGGCCCATGCTGACCGCTGCCTCTGGCCTACACTGCGGTCCAGTAGGTCAAACATTTGGATCTGAGCCTAGATTTATTTATGGCAGAGTTGATGTCATTGTACAGGCCTCATCAAAGACTGCATCCCCTTTCAGCTCTGGTGCCACTGACTGTGCCCCGAACTTCATGGACACTCGCTGAATGAACTTTGATGGCGTCTGAGTCTATGGTCTGGGGGTTGTCTTCCTCATCATGTAGCTGATACTGACTTGGTGGTAAAAAGGAGTCTGTAGCATTCTACTTCTCTATTTGCCTGTTTCGGCTTCCTTCTGCCCTCTGCATCATGCCCTGGAAGGACACCTTCCACTGTCCCCTGATTCACTCTGCGACATTCACCTTCGACATCAACGAGGACCCGCTCAGCTTGCGTGGCCCAACCTCAGTGCAACGCAAGTCATTGGCCCGTGGCGGTGTGCCGGACACAAGGCATCCCGGGCCACTAACTCTGTGCAGCTCAAGTAATGGACCCTGTCTGATTGACTATTGGATGGCCTCTGTGTCGATGGCCTGGTGCTCATCAACACCATGTGCCTGTGGCCCTGCGCTGTCCGCTGCCCTCGGCCTCAACTGCGGTCCACCAGGGTTCACACATCAAATCGAGTCCTGACCTGCCCGGACGATGCATCACTGCAGGATGCACACACCACCACCGCCAGGACCACCTCCAACCAACAACTGCCAGAGTCGTAAGAGTCTTACAGCCAGACTATCCGAGTTGCTCACACATGTCTTGGAACCCATCATCAGCTTGGTTCCCTGCTTAACTCTTCAGGTGCCACCAACTCAGTGCACCACAACTCATGGACCCTTTCCAATAGATCTTTTTTGATGTGGACAGCTCATGCAGCATTGTCACCTCAGGCAGTGGGGAAAACCTGGGACGATGATGGGAAAGATGTGGCCGGTGTGCGGAGGGGTGACGGCACGGAAAATGGGAGGGCAGGAGGCAACAACCAGAAGGCAGCAATGCAGACTGGAGGTGGTAGTCCAGCTACACACCAGGAGCTATGGATGAGGTACGCGTTGTGGACTGCGGACGCAACTATGTCACCTCAGACAGTGGGGAAGACTTGGGACGATGATGGGGAAGATGTAGCAGGTGTAACACACCCTACTGCAGCTGCAGCAGGAATATCCCGAAGGGACACGATCCTGGACAATTTCTTCACATGAGCACGATCAGCTCCAGTGCACCTACCTCAGTGCACTGCGACTCGCCGACCCTTCTAATTGAATATTGGGTGACCTCTGTACTTGCTCTGGCTACCAACATGATGGTTCACAGTTGTTTGTGTTACGTTGGTGTTTTCTGTTTCCACTTTAATGGTGGACACTGTTCAAGTTGTTTCCAGCACCAACCACCTGAGGGCTGGCTCACACTCACCCCACACTCATACAGTAAAGGCATCTCTGGTCAGGTGACCCTGGTAATAAAGAGTGGCTGGGCGCCCATAGCCAGTTCAACTGGCAATCAAAGGGTGTCCGTGTGCTCATTACCTATCCATGATGGCCCCGGGCCCTAACACATTACATTGTGCGTTGTACAGCGGACGCAACCATGTCACCCCAGGCAGTGGGTAAGACCTTGTACATGTAACTCTGTCATCCCCCCTTTCATACGTAAGAGGAGTGGAACGGGCCGGCGTATGCAAGTCCAGCGTAGGGGTGTGAATGATTGTCCCGGGCTCTGGGCGTGGTTCAGTACTGGAAATGTGTAAATGCGCTTGGCTATGTCACAGTGTGTGTGTCCGTTGGTGAGTGTAAGTGGTCCCTGATGGGAATTAGACATCCACGTATGTAATCGCATTTGGCTGCCATGAGTTCGAACCCCACCTGCACCTGTTCGGCCACCTCCTTCTGGCAGTCTAACACCTGGCCGTGGAATGCGATGTGTGCTTCTGTGAGGTGCTGGGAGCCATCCGTGGTGGTGTGTGCTTCCTGCTGTGTGGTCAATGCAGGGAGTTGGGTCTTCTGGATGCAACTGGGCTGCCCTGCTCCTGGAGGTGGGTTGCCTAAGATGTCTATGAGCTGTTGTAGGGCGTCGGTGTCGAAGGTGTGGAGGTCCTCTTCATCATCACTGATGAGTTGTCTGATCTGCTCTGCAGGAGGTGTTGATTGTCCCTCTGCTATGTGAAGGGGAGATGCATTTTCACATTGTGTTGACATGTATGTTGACGCATTGTTCATGTTTACCTCGGGACTGCATGACAATGTACAGTGTGACTGTTCGGGAGGAGCTGACTATTTGATGCGGGACAGTGGACATTTGAACTACATTACGGATGCGAGGTTGTACATGTACATTTTCATCTCACAGTTTCCTGCTATTCCAGATGTGTGATGGCCAGTTTCCACAAACAGGTGGAACCAGTTGTGTCCTCTGTTCTGTCGTGGGAGTGTTGCACTTTGTACCACATTGTCGTCGATGTTGATGTGCTGTTATTGCTATGTGTGTGTGCTGCTTTGTGGGTGAGTCGCTCCTGCTGCTCAGATTTGGCTGCCCCTTATTTCTTTTAGGCTGTGTGCCTTTGACTTCTGTGCTTCGACAGTGCTGGGATGTTTCGGACTTGGGTATATTGGGCTCTTGCTCGAGTTGTGACTCTTGGGCATGGTTTGTCCGCAGATGTTTTGTTGCGTCAGGGGTGGTTTGTGCACATGGATGTGTCGGAGTGTGGCCTGCTCCTTTCCGGATGTTGTCCACACTCTGCCACCTCAGTGTCGTGGCATGCACAATGTCATGATGATTGGACTGCAGCCATGCTAATCGTCGTGTATTGTCACTTGCATTGTCGGTGTGGCTCACAAATACGATTATTTGCTGGGTTACGCACGTGTGCATGTGTTGGTTGTGATATTGGTGATGTGTGGGGTGGGACCCCTTTGGGCATGCTGTGGACGGGGGCCTACTTGGTGTTTGTACATGTGCTGCAGTGTGCCACGGGTGTCAGGGACATGATCCAGAATCATTGTGGGTGTGTAGTGTGCTCTGCTTAATTGTGCATGTGTGCCATTGTGCCTATCTCCCCCCGTCCCCCCAGTCTGTGGTCAGTCCTCACCCTGTTGATGTTGTGTCAGGTAATGTTGAGCAGTGTCCTGTGCCACAACTCCTGACACCGTATCCCAACTGCTGACTGTGGCCAGCATTTTCTCCATGTCATCCAGCTCCTGGTGTGCCACTGGACCCCCACCTCCAAAGAGCGTTGCTGCTTTCATGTTGGCATCGAGTTTCTTCTTGATTTTGGCCTTCTCATCCTTCCAGCGCCTCTTGACCTCTTCCATTGTCCTCCTCAACGCTGCATCTACATTCACATGGTCCAAGATAGTCTGCCATATTAGCGTCTTTGTTTCCAATGACACGTTGGATGTGACGAACAGTTGTTGGTGTGTTCTATCTCCTCCGTGACGATGATCTCGTTTTCCTGCGGACTGAACCGCGTCTTCCTCTTCTCCTTGGCCTTCCTCGAACCCGAGGTTCCTTGCTGGTTGTCTGTGGGGCTTGTGGGTTTTGCGTTGTCCTCTGCACTTGGTCCGAGTGCATCCATGGTGCAACGCAGTTTGTTTTTGTATTTGTTTTACACTGCTTTTATGGTACATTTACCCACATGAGGCGTGGGGATTGCATGCCTGTCGCTGATTATCGCAGATTTTTGTTTCGCGATTTGGACACCATAACTTTTTTCGCGTTGATGTTTCGCATTTTTTTAGAGATGCGTTCATTTTAACAAGGTCATTTGGCGCATTATCGTGAGACTATCTCATGGTGCCATTGGGTTGAGAATACAACATTAACATGGCGTTATTTTCCCATGATGGACTGCGATGTGCAACGTTGTGTTAACAAATTGTGTAATAGTTATCACACGTTCTTGGAAATATCCCCCAGAGTGCATTCAATCACTTACCTGGACATGTTATGGGCAAGTTGCCATCATGGTACTGGCGTGGAACCATGCTCAAGTCTCGGCGTCCGCTCAACATCCTGTGATTCCGGGCAAATCACATGATATCCAAATGATTTCATGACAGTACCTTTGGTTCGGGTTCATGCTCTTTAAAACTGCACAAAAAAAAGATTTTTGGTGATGCAGAAACCCCGCTGATGAAACATTGAACAGCCATAAACTTACTCTACTCGTGGTCCTCAAAGCCTCCCTGCAAGAAATGGAGAGAAGCACCCGAAGAGAAGTGCCACAAAGCCAATTGCAGCACCATTAATATTTGTTGTGGTATTAACATTTGTTAGTGAGCCTGGCTTGATTTGTTTTCTCCCCACCCTACACCGAGCTCGCTGTTAATCAAGCTGTTTGCCATTGGCTCACCCCCTCCTCTGTGCCCACAGCCACGGTAGGCGGAGCTCCAGCTCACCTAGGCTTAAATGGACACTCGAGCTCTGACAGATACACAGCTAAATAGAAGCCAATCATTCAATACAGTAGGACTGTACTGGACCTGCTGCTATATCCAACAAGCAGTAAATATCCTCTGAAGCCAGCTTTTATCTTTTCAATGTTATGTTTGTCTGTGTGTTCACCCAGAAGCGTAAATTGGCGCTGAATGACAGATATTTATTGCTACCCAACTCAATGGTACTCATTTTATTGACCTCAGAAGGATGAAAGGCTGAGGGGACCCACTGGGATTTGAACCTGTGAACATGAGGTAAAACACAGGCCCCTGCAGTGGACGCATTAGTCCACTAAACAACCAGACTCAGCCTGTCTGAGACATCATGTTAGCAAGGGAAGCAGGGAGTTAAAGAGACATTTGTTTTGTCAGACCAACTTCCTTCAACACTCATCATTCCCAACCGACAAAAAGGGGAGCCATAGTGGCATCATTTTCAGCAAAAATACACTTCTCAAAATCTCTGATGAGCACATTAGATTTGAGATTTCCATCCTGTATCCCACCGCCATTCCATAAACCCTCATAAACTAACGTGATCCATGAAAACTCTCCCTCCATGAGAAAAGATGTTGCTGTCTAACCGTGCACCCTATAAGGAAGGTAATGAGTCCTCCCCCGTCGATACCCCGTTTTAATGTTACCCATGACCTTTGCGTGTTTTTCACAAAAAACACAAAAATAATGACTGTTGCAAAGCTGTGCACAGATTAAAAGAAATACTGTGGGGCTTATTTACAAGCCCCTTACGTCGCCGGCGCGCCCATTTTTACCGTATTAAAAGTGAGGCATCGGCGGTGCAAGGGGCTTGTAAATGCAGTCAGTATGTATATGAGTACAATCGGGTGTACCTTTTCTTTGTAAGTGTTGAATCACTCTTGAAGAACCGCTATGTGAGGTGTGCACGCGTGCACAAGGCTCACGTGACACAGTTCCACTCTTCCGAGAAAAGATGTCCATAGGTCAGAGAATTCAATGTATGCAAGGTAATCCCATGCATTTTTCATCTCTGTTACGGATGGCCTTTTCTGATGGGCCAGGAGGCCAACGCGGGCCTTGTGCGTCAGTCCGGTGAGGTATCAGGATTATGGAATAGATACTTTGTTTGGGGGGATGCTGGCCATCAATCTGGGCAATGGATTTGAGCGCAAGCTCGCCTTACCTTCGGCAGTCCCTTTCTCTTACCCAAGGGGCATAGGTGTGTTGACTTACATAGGGGCATATTCTCAAGGAGCTAACGCAGAGTTATCGGCCCTTAGTACAGCCAAGGTCGCAATAAAATTACCGCCCCATTCATAAGCTGGTGCAAACAGCCAATACCACCAGTTTTCCGGCAATAGCATCCTCAAAAAACATCGCCACGGATGGTCCCGGCAACTATTGCTAATGAGATGCAGAGTAGGCGTTCCCGAGCAAAAAGTCGCGACAACACCACTCCGCAACATTCACAATGACTAGCCTGATCTGCAATAAGAACACAAAACAGGCGCTAAGGAGCGTTAGCAGCAGGAAACTAACACCTGCTCTGACCTGGTGCAAAGTGGAAACAGACATCCACTTCATATAACCAAAAATAAACATTAATTACAGATGTCACAAAAAAAACAATCATGAAGAGGCTCGGCGGGTCTTCTCCGGGAATTTTGTAAGTCACAGCCTGCAAGACAGAAAGACAGATAAGAAGGTGTGACATGCGCCCATCAAAGGACAGAGAGGGAGCGCGACAGAGAGAGAGAGGGGGGGAGAGAGGGAGAGAGGGAGAAAGAGAGACGGAGAGAGGGAGAGAGAGGGAGAGAGAGGTAGAGAGAGGGAGGGAGGGAGAGAGAAAGAGAGAGGGAGAGAGAGGGAGAGAGAGAGGGAGAGTGCAGACATTGCGGACCCAGGCTCCACTGCTCACCTGCAGCCACCGGTGTGTCTCCAACCACATGCCGGTACACACTGCAGTCCCCCAGGTCACTCATCTGAAACAGTTGCCAGAGACATGAATGGCTGAATGGCAGAGTCCATACAGTAGCACACGTCATCATCGCTTGCCCGCCCCTGCGCACACAGGCCACTGCACCCCAGCCCCTCCTGCCGCCCAGTGGAGACTGCCGGCCCCTGCGCAACAAGGTCTCACAGCTCACTTTCCGCCACCGGCCTGTCTCCAAGAGGGCCCACCATGTGCCAGGGGGAGCTCCAAGCCTGGGGCCTGCAACCATGTCACTATCCACATCATGCAGCCATGCACCGCGGGCCACCAGGTCACACACCTGATTCTGGGTCTTGATTTCGCAATGGCAGAGAACATATCAGTGCACCTGTCCTCATCGCAGGCTGCACAGCCAGATAGGTGCCACTAACTCTGTGAACCTCAAGGCAACGCCAAGTGGCGGTAGGCTCGCACTGCCCGCTGGCTTAGAACTACACTGCGGTCCAGCAGGGCTCACACCAATGCCACCATTCTGTACCGCCTGGATGGCGCATCATCTCAGGCTGCACACCCGCTCAGCACTGAAGGTGCCCCTATCTCAGTGCACTGAAAGACACCGTCCCGTGGCGGTGTGCCTGTGCCTGTTGCAGTGCACCCGGTGCGACCAAATCTGTGCACCGCTAGCATTCAACCCTTTATGATTGAGTCCCGTGGTGCGGACGCCATCATGTCACCACCGGCACTGGGCAATGTGACGTGGCAGGGTCCTAGGCCCTCATGCATAACGGATACCCACATGGAGACACCCATTTGGAGAGTGGAAATGGCGTGCAGCATGTTCCCCAGTCCTTTTTTAATGGCAGGGTCACATGTCCTGTGACGCTGGTGCCGAATGGGTGTGAACCAGCCGTGAGGGAGTGGCTGTGGCATGTGGACAACTAGACCTGTGAGCACTAGATCCCTACAGGGAAGACCTTGGACAAGTAGCGTTGTCGTCTTCCCCTGTGAATGTGAGCGGAGTGGGCTGGCCTGGCATATGCCAGTCCAGCGTAAGGGTGTGCCCCAAGTCCCACAACATAAGCAACATGGACGTAAAGTGAAATCATTGACCCTAAATGCATCCATACATCCATACTTGCAAGATCATAGACATGACACTCCATTGTGTAAATGAATGTTTGATGCACATTCAATGTAGTGCTGTAGCTAGAGCAGTAGAGAGCCATGCAAACCCCACCTTTCAGCGCTGGCCCGTGGAGGGCCAGCCAGAGTCCTTCAGGGAATGACTTGTACATCAGCAGTGGAGGTGTTCAGTCCACAGTCTGATATCTGTGTCCTTAGTACCAAAGCAGAAAATGGCAGTCCACGTCGAGGTCCAAGGTGAGTGTCGCAGAGTGCATGGGACAGTGGAAGGGGATGATGCTGAGGTCAGAACCAAGTAGAAACAGGCCAAATGGCGGACATGAATGCTACTGCTTTCTTCTGACCACCGGGGTAGATTCATCCGCATCTTTGTTCTCAGCTTTTGCATGTGCCTCACATGTGGGTGGTGGTGTTCTGTCTCCAGCACTGTGTGGCAGTGACACCGCAGGGGCCAGAGGTGGAATGTCTGCCACACTGTGTGGCACTGACACATCAGGGGCCGGAGATGTGGATGGAGTGGTAGCAGCAGCATGCATCAGCGCCAGGCCTTGTGGCAGCAATGCCATGAGGATGGTCTTTATGGCATTGAGGGACCCAGCTAACTCTCGCTGGTGTGCAGCTGTGTCAGCCGCTGGTTTCACACGCTTACGCTCCCTGTCATCCATGAGCCTCCGCATGAGTACCAACTCCCAAGTGAGCTTGCTGGAGCCACTATGACTGGCCAGTCGTTCTTGCCTCTGAGTCAGGACCCTGGCGATGTCAGCCATGGTTTGTTGGAGAGCATGGAGCGGACTATCAGTATCCGTTAGGGACTGTGAGTGGTCCATGATGGGACTTAGACACCCACGTATGGCGTCTAGTTTGGCTGCCATGCGGTCGAACCCCACCTGCACCTGTTTCACCAGCTTCTCCTGGCACCCCAACACATGGAGTTGGAAGGCCATGTGTTCGTCATGGGGGTCCTGGGAGGCAGCCGTGGTGGTGGGTGCTGCCTGCTGTGTGTACTGTATAACCCTGGGCATAGTACTATGCTACGCTCGCGTAGTTTGCGCTACTTCGCACTATGCGAAATTGCACGTAGCACAGTGCAAACACCCGTAGCGTAGGGGGTATTTCTTGCTTGCTCGTGGTCCTCAACGTCAAGTTGGCGACTGCGAGCGAGCAAAATGACATCCCAGCGAGAATTTTTCCGCATTCGCCATCAGCAACATCAAGTTGCCGAACGCGAGCGTGGAAAATAAACCTCCTGGCGAGATTCTCAACGCGGGGAGGTCAGGTTTCTCATTGCGAGTGGTCGCGTATGCTTGCGATGAGAAACTACCAGTCCGCGTTGGGAAAACTGCTGCCCGAGTACAAATCTACTCGAGCGGCATCTGTGCAAGATGCCGTTTGCAATGATTGCACAGTGCGGACAAGCATCCAGCACTGTGCAATCAGTGCGAACAGCATTTTCCCTACCGCACTATGCAGCTCGCGTAGCTACGTGTAGCTTGTGTAGTGTGAAGTGCACTTCGCATAGCGTAGCGTAGCGCGACTACGCAAACTACGCCCAAGGTTAATACTGTGCAGGGGGTGGGTTCTCCTCGTAGCAGCTGGGCTGCCCTGCTCCTGGAAGTGGACTGTGCAGGCTGTTCACGAGCTGTTGGAGGGCGTCCTAGTTGAAGGTCTGGTTGTCCTCTTCGTCATCAGAGAAGAGAGGTTGGGACTGCTCTGCAGGAGGAGATGAATTTCGCTCTGCAATGTGAAGGGGAGATGCAGTTTAACATTGTGTTCACATGTATGTTGACGCATTGTACATGTTAATGTAACAAACAACAAGAGAGAGAGGGAGAAAAATCACTCTTCTTCCCCTGGATAATACTATTAATCAACAAAAGAGTGACTGTTAGTGTAGAAATAAAGTAATAATGAAAAAGGGGGGGCAGGAGTGATGGGAAAACCTCTTCTATTTAAAAGAACCCTCACTCACCAACCTAGTTGTTGACAAGCTTCATCATCGGGTTCCCACCAGGGAGACCGAATGTCCCCCTGGTGTGCCACAACGTCTGAATTACAGCGGAGCTAAGTTTTTTGGCAGTGTGATAGTGCAAAAAAAGGAAAAGTGCAATTTTAAAAGATGGGAAACTGCACCTAGAAATCCTTTTAATAACAGGGTAGCTCCCTATCGTTAAAAAAACAGGAGAAGCGGACACGTGCTGGCCTTTACAATGAGCCAACAGTATCCTAAATGTTACTGTGAAGGAGTGGTCGACATGTTTCTGCTTATGACTGCTCTTTCAGCTAAGCTTTCATAAGGACCGAAAAACTCCCCGGCGGTATACGCACGCTAAGGCGTACCCTAACCTGAGGAGTAATGTGTGTGTGGTAAAACTCACGGTTTTTACCAAAAAAGGGCACTCCCGGGATTTCCAAGGGCCCCAATCTGAAAGAGAAATAGACAAGAAACACAAAATAAAGTATCCATGATTGTACACTTATTTCTCTTATAGTTTATCGAGGTGTATTCACATCACTAACCCCGTGTTTGTGGATCGTAATCATCCCACCACCAGTGTTCATATTTGTTGTAACACTAGAGGAAATCTCTGTTAACTGGTCATGCCATCGATTAATTATATCAAGCCATACTGTACAACTCATCTTTTTACGAGCGTACTCAGGTGGTACATGGGTGCAACCAACAACCGAATACGTGCTCAATTCGAGCTGTCCCCTCAAAAGTTAAAAAAGGCATGGTCAGGCCTTCGCGCTGCACGTATTACTGCCCAAGTGAGTACACCGTAGCATGGAAGAGTATCGGTAAAGTTGAGCGGCTTACCTGAAGATCAAAATAGCTTCACGTCATGGGATCCCGCGGCGGGGGAGTTTATCGCCATGTAACTTCTTAAGGAAAGGCAGACAAGGGTTGGGTTAAATAGGTATATCCCTGCATGGGAAGTAACGGTTCACCAGGAAAACACTAACGCGCAAGAACCCCCTTACTTGAGTACAGGGGGGGTCCCTCACCAGACCTATGATACAGTCGTCCGCGGCCCGAATGTTGCCACGCAGATGCCGAACGTAGAATGAAATACTGCTCTACGGTCATGTGAGAGGCATGCGACGTGACGTATTTTAGGCAAATCTTAAAGTGGAAGAGCCCTTTCTGATGTAAAAAACTTTATTGACGCTGGTGTTTGCAAGAACAATCCTCAGGCGTCAGTAAAGTTCATCAGTAGTGGAGGCACATCCGATGTATGAGCTATCTGTCTAACAGGACCCAAATGTTAAAAAGGAAGGTGGGGGGGTGGTGGGTATTTACGTTAATGATTCAACACAAACCCAATGTGTAATGTACAGGTACCAACCTACTTAATGACTCTAAAAACCCCAATTGTATGGAAATGTCCACAGGGATCCCCAACAATAGTGGGTGGGGCTGTTGTAGCTACTATCAAGAGTGGACAAAGGTATCAATGAAAAGAGGGAAAGTTGACAAGTTCCATCCCTTATCAATGTGTTGCTATGTGGTGCAATGTAAGTCAGATAGGATTAATGTCGCATCACTGTGCCCCAAGGTATATTGTCATTCAGCCCGGTTTGGTGCGTAGATAAACGATAAATCCAACGTTGTTCCTTCTCGAAGAGCACATTTTGCGCCCTCGTGTTCAGTTGAGGTTGCTCAATGATTGTCCACCTGATGTCATTGGGGGTGTGGTTCAGTTGCAAAAAAGGTTCAGTCAATTTGGTGGTATTCTTGCGACATCTTATGTTACTACGATGTTCGCAAATGCGTTGTTTTATTTTCCTTGTGGTCATGCCCACATACCTGAGTCCGCAGGGGCAGTTAATCAGGTATATTACGTTTGTTGAATTACAGTTCGTGTGCGTACGTTGTAGCCATTGTTTGTTGGGTTCCAAGCTCAGGGCCTTAGTGGCGGTGGTCAAATGGCACACACTACAGCCCCCACATTGTACATGTTTACATGCTGACTGAATGACAGTGTACATTGTTACTGTTTGTGGGGAGATGTGGGACAGTGGACATTTCAACAACTTCACGGATGTGTGTTTATACTTGTACATTGTCAACTCACCTTTCCCTGCGATGCCATATGTGACTGGCCAGTTACTGCACACAAGTGGGACCAGTTGTGTCCCCTGTTCTGTTGTGCACGTGCTGCGGATTGTGCCACATCGTTGTCAATGTTGATGTGCTCTGTATGTGATGTGTGTGCCGCTTTTTGGGGGAGTTGTCCCTGCAGCTCTGATTTGGCTGCCCCTGATCCCTTACATGCTGTGTGCCTTTGACTTCTGTGCTTCTACAGTGCTGGGATGTTGCATTCTTGGGTGCATTGTTATCTTGGTGGGAGTTTGGGGTCTGGGGCATGGTTTGTCTGAAGATGTGCCATACTTACTTTTGCATGTGTGCCATTGTGCCCATCTCCCCCCTCCCCCCCAGTCCCTGGTCGTTACTCACCCTGTTGCTGTTGTGTCTGGTCCTGTTGAGTAGTGTCCGGTCCCCCAACTCCTGTCACCGTCCCCCCACTGATGACTGTGGACACCATTTCCTCCATCTCGTCCAGTTCCTCCTGTGTCGCTGGACTCCCACCTCCAGTCTGCATTGCTGCCTTCCGGTTGTTTGCGAGTTTCTGCTTGGTTTTGAGCTTGACATCATTCCAACGCCTCTTGACCTCGTCCATTGTCCTCTTCAGCACTCCGACTGCATTCACCTTGTCCACGATGGTCTGCCATATTACAATTTTAGTTGCCAGTGACACAGTGGAGGGGACGAACAGTAGTTGAAGGTGTTCTATCACCTCCGTTATCAGGATCCTGTTTTCCTGTGGACTGAACCTTTTCTTCCTACTCTTCTCCTCCTTTCCCTTCCCTGACCCCGAAGTCCCAGGCTGGGGTGCTTGTGTGGTTCTGGTTGTCCTCTGCACTTGCTCCGGCTGACTCCATTGTGCTTCGCTGTTGTTTGTTTGTATGTGGGTTTTTTCACCTTTTGTAGTGCATTTTCCCGCATGTCGCGTGGGGATTGCAGGCCTGTGGCTGGTTTTTGCTGATTTTTGTATCGCAATTGGCATCATCGCCACTTATTTCGCGTTGTTGTTTCGCATTTTTATGGTGTCGTGTTGATTTTAACACGTTGATTTGATGCGGTGTCGTGGGACTATCGCATGGTGCTGCCATCTTGGGAATACCACATTGACACAGAGTTATTTTCCCGCGATGGACTGCGATGTGAAGAGTTACGTTAAGCTACTTTTGCGGTAGTTATCACATGTTCTTGAGAATATCCCCCATAATCTTTTCCACAGTAGCTTTTCTTTTATTTTGATGTCCCCCTCTGCTCTGGGACTGTTGAGAAGCTGGTCCCGTTTTGTACCCCTGTAAATTAGCCTGGCGGGTCTGGCAATTACACTGTCTGCTATCATAACAATAGTCTGGCTCTTTCTTTGATATCACATATTTACTTCCCTTGATCTGCACAGTTGTGTCCCTACTTTTGACAACAATCTGTGTAGATGGGATGGTGCAAGGAAGGGTTGAATGTAATATCAGGTTAATGTAGCAGTGGAATAACAAAGAGATGAAAATGTTCAAAGCAGAGAAAAAACTGTGAGATGTGAAAGAAAGGGAATGGGCGGTATATGGAATGGGAAAGAGGAGTAGAGACACGAATGAGTGGTTGGTAAGAATGAGGAAGCCGGGGCCAATTTCAGAGCAGAGGGAAGACGGATAATAGGCACATATTAGAGCAGAGACAACAATGATTTCAAGGTGCAACAAGTAGGAAGATGACATTGCAAACAAGCATTGGCAATTCCAAGTAGTCTCAATTTGCCAGTGCTTGTTTGCTGCTGTTAATGGCTTTGATAATGTTCGCAAAATTACCTGCAAGCACTGGCAAAGCCAAGAGTGGTGGATAGTCTTCTTGGATCATTATTTTCTACACTGCCAGGATAGTTGTCACATTTTGTTTAGAGACATCATGATAACCATCTTTGAAAAGAGACAATAAAGTTCCAGAGCTAGTGTAGGCAGTGGCCAAGGAGGCACTCTGTGGAGGCAGAGGGAGCGAGAGGCAGGGTGGAGAGAGTTAGAGCCAGGGGAGGAGAAGAGAGACATGAGTGGCAGCACTGTTTGGTGTCAGCCGAGAAAGGGGGCATGGAGAGGTGTATGGAGAACTTTAAGGAAACAATGTGCCTCGGTGGGATACACAAGGACGGCTGGGTAGGCAGTGGTGGAGGAGAGAGAGAGAGGTGGGAGGTAGGAGAGAGGATGAAGTAGGACATGTTATATTAGAGTGTTTGTAAAGCACATGGCTTCCCCAGCAACGGGCCAGCGCTAGTTTCGGAAAAGAGATTGGCAGAGGAACAGAGTTAGACAGAGAATAGCCAGGTCTGCATGGCCCACCTGAAGGTCCAGTAATTCTTGATGGTCCTAATGGACACATGCAAAGTATTCCAAAGGACGGGAGCTTTGGCAGAAAAGGAACGCCCTCCTGCGTTCGCTCTCCTTACCCTAGTAACATAGGCTAAATGGAGCTAAGCAGAGCCCAAGGCTTGAGAGGGAACATGAGGACGAAGCAGATTAGCTAGGATGAGAGGACCCTGACAGGTGTGAATTTAGTGAGTAAAGCACAGGACCTTGAAGAGGATTCTCTGATCCACCGGGAGCCAGTGCAACCTGTGGATGAAGAAAGATATTGAAAAGAACTTCGGAATGGCGAATATAAGATGTTCCGCAGCATTCTGGGCTATCTGAAGCCTTTCAATCACTGCCTTATGGGAATTCAGAAACATTGCATTGCAGTTATCCAGCCTAGAAAGCATAGTGGACTGGATAATCATCTGGCGAGTGTTGGGGTCAAAAAATCCTAAAATGGTTTTTTAACCTCGTAGGAGTCCAAAGCAGACGCCTGCCACCGATTTCACCTGGGCTTCAAAGGACAAAGCATTATCGACCCAGACACCATATTCTCTACTGCCGTTTTGGGCTGCGGTGGTGGTCCTAATGCGGGAGGCCACCAGTGATCGCCACAAAGGTGGGTATCTCTCCCCAAGAGAAAAAATTCTAATTTACTAGAATTTAACTGAAGGCAATTGGCTGCCATCTACTCAGCAATGGCCACCATGTCATCATGAAATTTGGCTAGGTTCTGCGTGGAATTATTAGAGAAAGAGATTACCAACTGCACATCATCAGCATAGGAAATCCATATGATGTTGTGTGATGAATGCGTGTAAAAATGAAACAGAGTTAGAGTGAGTGCGGAGCCCTGGGGAATCCCATAACATAACGTTTGAATCTGGGACTGGTAGGGACAGGAGATGACCTGAAAAGATCTATCAGTTAGAAAGGAGATGAGCCAAGTTAGTGCCATACCACCAATGCCAATCTCCTGTAGACGATGCAACAGGATCTCATGTGAAACGGTATCGAACGTGGAGCTTAAAACAAGCATAATCAGAGCAGAGGATCCGCCTTCAAGTGAAGTGAAGTGAACAAGCACTCCTATCATTACCTAAAACTGAAATATGTGAGACACAGGCAAAAACAAGCCTAGGTCCTTGACATCAGCATTGGAGGATAACCTCAAACTATCGAAAAGCAGGATGAAATTGAAATGCTCCAAGTGCATGACAAACACAAGAATGGAGAGGTAAACTATCCAATCAGGAGCAGGAAATAGAAATAAATTAGAAAGACATACAATCATGAGCAAGGGGCAGCCCAAATTCCCTCTTTAGGCACATGGCAAATGTTTGGTTACAGTGCTCTCCACGGCAGATAGATCAAACTGTCTGGGTGTGATTCACAAAGGGCCTCTGCACTGGTGGTGGACCACCGACGGTCGTGGAAGAATCTCTGCAATGAGAATTATCATTGCAGAGATTCCACCCGAGTGTGGAAACTACCCGGTGGCGTAAAGAATGTTGAGGAGGTGGTACTGTGCTGAGGGTGCCCCTTGCAACTTGGGGGGCCCGCGCACTGCGGGGGCCTATGTTACACCACTGAGACTCCCCATGATTGCGGGACCTCTGTCACGAGTGCGGAGGCCCTTTGTGAATCAGGTCCTCGGTCTTCCATAGACAGCATTATCGATACTAACGCTTTTGCTGTCTTGAGACAACTAAAGCTGCCCCTCAAAAGACTGTAAAAAACACTTTTGGGGGACATATAGAGAGACTCTTAACCTAACAAACTTCACCCATAGGCAGCTGCGGTCCATGCAGGTAACATAGGTGGGGTGGTGGGGCCGGGTAAGGGGGGATTTCGAGGGACAATGCTGAGGGAAAATTAAATAAATAACTAATTTTCCTGCATCGTCCCTCGAAATCCCCCCTTACTCTGCCCTACCGACCCACTGCTGTTACATGCACGGACCGTGGTTGCCCATAGGGATTGTCTGAGGACTGGAATCAGCCCTGCCTGGCCTTCCTGATCCTTCCAGTTAAAAGTACTAATAGTAGAGCAACCTTTTGTTCTGTAAATGCAGATTTAGTGCACCGCATTTGTTTTACGCTCAGAAGCGTCTAACCTTTTCTGAGCTGCGGAGTTGCATTTTTTTTGGAAAAATCTTGTTATCCTGTTTATAGTTTGCTTTATCTTGTGAGGATAAAAAAAACCAGCTATGTTAATTATGTTTATCATTTTGCTAATAGCTGGGTTTTTTCCAACGCATTTTCTGTGCATTCATTAGAGCTTTGTTTTGGACTATGTTTTGCAGACACATTTTACATAATTATGTGTTGTTGGAAGTAGAAACTAAAAATATAAGAAAAAGTGACAGGCTCAATTATGGTATAAACGAGTAAATGTCTCCCTACCTTGAAGCACTGAAAGGGGGCGGGATGACAAGATGGCCACCGCTGGGGTGTCCTGCGACCACAATGCACCAGTTATGTGATGGCGCGCTCAAACGCATGCTGGACTCCACAGGCATTCAGCAGGGCGATGCTGTGCACAAGGTCTCTTGCAGTTGCAATGTGTAGAGATGCACAATTCTCCCACTACCCATGGATAAGTTTTCAGCTGGAGCTTTTGCTGCAAACAGGGAGAATTAGGCAGTGCCAGCTTGTCATCTGGTGTGACCAACGATGATCTGGAATGTGGGTTTAAAGAGTTGTCCTCCTTTGAGGACTGACACTAAATGGAGGGAGAGTGAAGACTGCTGTCATTGTAGGATAGTCGTTACTGCAGGGTTCGGGAAGGGGTGGGTGAGCAGGTTGTTTGTGATTAAAATGTATCACAATTTAGCAATCTTGTACAAGGCGGTGGGTATTGATTACAGATGTCCTTATTCCCATTTGCATTACTTGGAGCTTTATTTAGAGCATTGTGGACAGGATACTCAATCACAAATGTGGCAGATGTCTTTTCTGATGTATTAACACTTGTAATACAGTGGGTGGGATATCCGCCACAGTTTGCCGGAGTATTGCATCTTCCACTATCTATCTAAGGCCCATGAGTGTGCTGTGACTATGAGTCATGCTGTCCCTGATGAGACATACATTAAATTATTAAACTGGGCCATTCATTTACCATCTAAACTCAATTAGGTCTCACTCTTAAGCTCCTACATAGGAGCAAAGAAGGTGGGCTGTAGCCCGTTTAAACCCAGCTATTGTGGTGTGGCCTTATTAAGGTAGTTGTTGGACCTGGCCCTTTTTGCATGGCTATCCCCAAACATTTTTCCTTCTTCCTCCTATTTTTCCTGACCTGTTTTTGCTGGTTTTAGGACTCTGGGCACTTTTACCACTGCTGACCAGTGCTAAAGTGCAAGTGCTTGCTGTGTATTTGTATTGGTGATTGGTTTATCCATGATTGGCATATCTGATTTACATAGTCAGTCCCTGGTAAAGTGCACTGTGTGTGCCCAGGGCCTGTAAATCAAATGCTACTAGTGGACCTTCAGCACTGATTGTGCCACCCACATGAGTAGCCCTGCTAACATGTTGCAGACCTGCCACTGCAGTGTCTGTGTGTGCTGTTTTAAACTGCCATTTCGTACTTGCAAGTGCACCTACTTGCCAGGCTCAGACCTTCCCTTTTACTACATGTAAGTCACCGCTAAGGTAAGCCCAAGGCAGCCCCATGGGCAGGGTGCAGTGTACTTAAAAGGTAGGACATGTACTGGTGTGTTTTACATGTCCTAATAGTGAAATACTGCTAATTTCATGTTTCACTATTGCAAGGACTGTCTCTCCCATAAGGTAACATGGGGATTGCCTTAAAATATATTTTACGTGTAATTTCCCATTGGGAGCAGATAGAGATTTGGAGTTTCTGAACTCACAATTTAAAAATACATCTTTTTGTGAAGTTGTTTTTTAAATTGCATGTTTAAAAATGCCACATTTAGAAAGTGGGCTTTTTCTTTCTTAATCATTCTTTGACTCTTACTGTCTGTAGAATACACGTCTGAGGTGGCCGACAGTTGGCTCTTGTGCTTTCACTCTGAACAGTCACACAAAGGGAGCTGAAGTGTGCCCTGCATATCCTGATGGGTCGTCACCAGCCTGATGGGCCGTCCTGAGCTAGGGTGGTGGGTGGAGTTGCAGTGGCGGTCCGTCCATTGGGGGCGTTGGGGCGTCGCCACCCCGCCCGCGCCTCGCGCCGCAGCTTCCTCGGTGACGACGGTGAGGGAGAACTGTCAGTCAGTATGACGTTGGACGGCCCACCCCCTTCAGAGTCTGAAGGGGGTGGGCGGTCTGGCGTCATGTTGACTGACAGGCAGCCAGCAGCACACAAGTGCGCATGAGTGGGGACGGAGGGCGATTTTTGCACCGTGCCCAGTCATGCGCACTAGTGTTTCCCGAGTCTGGCGCATGCCCATTAGGAGAGCGAGGTTGAGCCAAGGCTCAAACCTCGGTCTCGTAATGGGTAGGCGGGCGGAGCGTAAGCCTGCTCTAAGCCGCACAGGATTGGCTGAGAGGGGTCAGATGGGCTGCGCCTGTTCCAGTGAGTGAGTGTGTAGGCGGCGGCACCAGAAGTAACGGCAGTTGAGTAACGGGCCTGAGGCGAGGCAGCGTGGACCCGGCCGGACCTGCTCAGGACAGGTAGGATTTTATTTTTTATAAAAACACCCCCGCGCGACACCCCCCCCCTCCCCTCCCCCCCAATGACACAATGATACCTGATGAAATACCAGACTAGGGTAGGAGGTCACCCAGGGGTCGTTACTGAGTGCTCAGATAAATTAGATATGTAAGCCAGCCAGCTTCTGTAAAAAGTATAGGTTTCGGCAATAAAACGCCGGGTAGTAACCCCATTAGTGTGTTTTCATCTATTACTGTACCTTCCTAGAATACGGCAGGATGGCGGGGAAAACATAGCTTTAATCAGGACATTTGATTTAGTTTTCTTACAGGAAACATGGATGGTGTCCCTCTTTCATTTAGATGGCTTCCACACGTACTGCTCCCCAGCGGATTCCATCACCTGCTGGCCGAACGAAAGGGGGGTTAGCAGTCCTGGTCACGTAACATTTCCATCAATTAAGATAAGGAAGTTACATAATTCAGTGTGGTTCCAGATTTTACAGTTTTTGATAATAGCCGCTCGCTGAGGTGAGTGAACATTTGGACAGGTCTCTCCAAAACACTCTTAAAAGCACATAGTCAGACTTCGGTTATCTGGGCAGTTGAATTTTAACTTAAAGCTTTGTAATTTTAGTAATTCCCTGGTTTGTGGCTTAATCACTACAAAAGGTGTGATAATTACTCCCCTTTTGCATACTCCAATGGAAAGGCCTTAAATAAGATTATTACCAAACATAATTTGCTCTTCGCCTCGGATACTTTTTTTAAAGCATGCTCACTACCACCCACCTTTCATGGAAATGGCAAGACTAACTTAATTGACTTTAATATAGTCACGAGTGACCTTGAACCTGTGATTTTTCTATCAGGAATAATTGCTTGAATGATCATAGTTTATTGATTTTACAATTGAATTTGGATTTAGAAAGGGCACGAGGAAAAGACATGGGAGAACTGACTTTCTCATCCAACTTTGGCAGGAGATTAAAATGGGACAACGTAAATGTCAAACAGTTTATTCCTGACCTAATACAGAGAGAGCGGTCGGCAATACCTTCTTGCATGTCCCCAGAACATGGGGACACAGAATCTCAGACTGGTTCCACCGCCTCCCACCGCTGCAGGGGCATTTTAGTAAGAAGTGACGTGTTCCAACATTTCCAGTGAGCAGGATGGTATTTATTTTTAATATGGCAAAAGCATTTCCAAGTCCACTTGGTGGCATCCTAGCTCTCACACTGAAGCACTGTATATTATGGCTCTCATTTGTGGTCCTGTGTCCTGTGCTCATACTACAGCAGCATGGTATGTCACAGCTCTCAAACTGCAGCACTGTATATCGTGGCTCTTATATTGTAGTCCTGTGCCATATCCTCAATCTCTGGTGGCATGTGCTAGCTGAGCTCTCATACTGCAGCTCTGTATATTATGGCTCTAATATTGTGTTTCTATGTCTTGCACTCATACTATGGTGACACGATTTGTCCGAGCTGTCATACTGCAGCTCTGTATATTATGGCTCTAATATTGTGTTTCTATGTCTTGCACTCATACTATGGTGACACGATTTGTCCGAGCTGTCATACTGCAGCACTGTATATTATGGCTCTCATATTGTAGCCCTGTGTCATGTACTCATATTACAGCGGCATGATATGTCCGAGCTCTCACACTGAAGCACTGTATATCGTGGCTCTTATATCATAGTTCTGTGCCTTATGCTCAATCTCTTGTGGCACAGTATGTCCTAGCTGAGCTCTCATAATGCTGCTCTGTATATTATGGCTGTTATATGTTAGTCCTGTATCTTGTGGCCATACTGCGGTGGCATGGTATGTCCGAGCTCTCATACTGCAGAACTGTATATTATGGCTTTCATATTGTGGTCCTGTGTCTTGTACTGATACTATTGTGGCACGATATGTCCTGGCTCTCATGCTGCAGGACTTAATGTTATGGTTCCCACAGCTTTTGACCCGTAGGTTGGGCACAGATTCCTGGCATGATGTGAGTACATTAACTCTCCATCAGCACAAAACATTTTTGCTCCCTCTGTCTCTTTGTCATGTTCTTCATTATGTTGAGTCTCAAGATGTGCCTGTGTATGTCTGTATGTGTGTGTTATGGTATGTATGTCTGTATGTGCGACTGTGTGTGTGTATTTGTGCTTTATTGTACGTGATTCTTTTTTTTGTTTTTACAATGTGCTTAATGCATGTGTGGATGGTCTATGAATTTTCCTAATTTTGTCTGAAAATGTAATGAAGAAACAGGATGGGGAACTCATTTTCTGGGGATGACTCTTTGTTAAGTGGGGAAACTGAGATTATAATGTTAATGCATTTTAGTTTCAGCAGGACTTCACCTAAGAACATACCCTCTGCAGTGGGCTCTATGTGTGTTTGCAGCTCTAGTCTCTGTGCTTCTCAAATTTGCTTGAAAATGCACCCTTTACCCACTTTTTTTTCTCTCTAAGGAGGTCGAGCTCGCTCGCTGCGCTCGCTCGCCACGGTGCACTCCCACAGAAAGTTTACGCCCCACCACTTTCAAATGTCACCATCCGCCACTGTGGAGTTGTTACTGACACCTGATTAATGCTGTGCCTGTCCTCACACAAAGTTGTCTCCACTCCCCTGTAGTGTGCCTGGAGCTAGGTCAGGGAAAGGGAGGGTCTTGTACACTGCAGAGACTTTCCTTTGAAGTTTGCCTACTTGACAGGAGAACATGACAGGCATACTTAGGCACTGCCTGTCCTAATAGGCAGCAGTCAGCCCAAGCAGCAACAAAGCCAATGGGTTTCAATTTTGTATAGTACACAGAGAGAGAGGCCAATAACAAGAAGAGTCAAATGCACCGACGTAAACAAAGCAAGACAAATACAGGCTTTTACTAAGGTTGGGCGTCGTGCTCCGCTTCGCCCACGGAGTGCACGTAGCGCTGCCTGCTTCGCCGTTTACGAAGTAGGCGTAGCAGGCAGCGCTACGCTCACGCCGCTGCGAAGCGGAGCTGCCCGCCACCCGCCGCCCGCCCGCCCTCATTTTAAAATACTTTAACCCCTTCAGCGCGGCGCGGATTTCCGCGCCGCGCTGAAGATTCCGTGCGCGGGCGGGGCCATGACGGAGCGGTTCCGTCATGCGCACAGCGCAACCGACGCACGTGACGGAACCGCTCCGTCACAAGCGTCGAACAGGTTAAAGAATATAAAAAGTAAATAAAAGACCTTACCTGCAGTGCAGCGTCCCGGGGCTCCCTCTTACTGCTTGCCGGTAACTTCTTCACACAAATGCGCATGCGCGGATGCCCGCGCATGCACATTTGTGTAAAGAAGTTACCGGCAAGCAAGAAGAGGGAGCCCCGGGACGCCGCACTGCAGGTAAGGTCATTTTATTTACTTTTTACATTCTTTAAGGGATTTTAAAATGAAGCCGGGCGGGAGGCGGGCGGCGCGTAGTGGGGTTACGCGGAGCGCGCGAGTGTGCGTAGATTTTGCCACACTATGCGCTGCTCCACGTAGCCCCACTACGCCCACTACGCCCAGGGTTAGCTTTTACACTCACACAGAACATACACATGCAAGAACCTAAGCATACAGACAACATGCACAAGCACCCAGATGTATGTCAATCGTGCACAAAAATAGAATACAACAAAAATATCCTAGCTAGCGTATCGACTACTACAGTAACGTGAATGGAAGTGTTTATAATCTAACTTTGGACTCAAAATACTTAACGCTACATCTGATGGCCACTGTAAGTCGAGTTCTTTCTTTGTGTATTTGTTCCACAATGAACCGTACATTAGGGGAGAAATACAATATTTACTATACATCTCCCTGTAAGGGGTCCCTTCTGGAGGTGCCGGCTGACATTATTCAAAACTAAGCAGCAACACCACTTACGGAGTGTACTGAGAACAGGCATGTTTTACAAATATATGTAAAATATTACTACTCCAAACAAATATTCCAAAAGGAGAAAAATCTCCACCTTATCTGCCTTCAATTTTTGCAAAAAGTGAATAACAAATTCAAACCAAAAGACCTAGGCTAAACAAATCAAGAGTGTCGCTTCAGCGACCTTACCAAACAGAAGTCTCCAACTCCCACCTGCCGATCTCTGATCGACCTAATGGTCACTGCAAAATTACGCCAAAGAAAACTCCAGCCGAGACCGGCAACCACCTGGAGGGTCAAATCAGAAAAACGGGAAAGGTCACGTCCGCCTGCAAAGGCAAGGGTCTCCTCATACAGTGCGCATCCTCAGTAATATTTTGATTTTCTGTCAAGCCCACTCCTTTGGACAAGTTTATTAATCACTCATGAGTGGGACCTCGTCCACACAACACTTTCAAGTGCTGCAGGAGGTAATACACTGAAACCATTGTCCCTTTTATACCGGTTTTCTGATATATAAGCATGTGAACAGAAATGGAAAGAACAGTTTTAGAAATAGCTATCAGCAAACAAGGGCAGATGAATACCCACTTGGTCAGCAAAGTGGGAGGGGGAGCAGAAATGCTTATGGCTGCAGTAAATGGTCGACAGTTAACATCTGAGATCAGGTGTACTGGCAGCTACCTACAAACTACCAGCCCGTACATTGCTTTAGCTGAGTCAGGAAGTCAACTAAAATAGATAACACAAGCAGAGTGAAAAAGACGAGTAGCAGAGGACGGAAGAATTAGGAAAGGAAACTAAATGTACACTACAGCCAAAATGGCTGTCGCATATGCAAAGTAAAATATTACACATTTCCACACCGCAACACCCACTGCCCACCCCTTTCACACTAACCATAGCGTGAAAGCGGGCCTTATTTACAAGGCAGCGTTAAGCCACATTAAGTGGCTTATGCTGCCTTGTAAATAAGGCTAAGCCCCTATCGCCACCACAACGTCTATAAAAGTAACGTTATAGTGGTGATAGGGGCTTGTACATGTGCCCCTTTGTGCTAAAACAAACGCATCCATTGATTTCTATGGATTAAACGTGATCTTTCAAAAGTGATATTGTGACTTGTGTATGTTGGATTTTTGTCATTTTGGGTCTTGATTTATTCAGATAAATATTGGGAATTTTTCTAAACTGGTGTGGACTCATTTTGTAGTGTTATCACTGTGTTACTGCGTGTATGTACAAATGCTTTACACATTGCCTCTGAGATAAATCTGACTGCTTGTGCCACGGTGAGCAGGGGTTATTTTAGCTTGTGCAGGGTGCAAACCACTGCCAACTAGAGACCCCATTTCTAATAGTAGCAGTACGGTTATTGAGGGATGTTCGTGTGCACCAAATGTTTTGATTCCAAATCCTGCACTATTGGGCCCAGAGGCGCCAAATCACCCCATCTTGGCACAAAGATTATTAAGCACCTTTGTGTGGTATCGGATACAAACACCTTTCACCCTCCATATGGATCTATCCCCCTGCATAGCTCTCATCTAGTTGACTATGGCGCCATCTGACAAGGGTGTCAACACCAATACATGTAGGGGGATATTCTCAAGAACGTGTGATAACTACTGCAAAAGCAGCTTAACGCAACTCTTCACATCGCAGTCTATTGCAGGGAAAATAACACTGTGGTAACGTGGTATTCCCAAGCCGGTGATACCATGCGATAAGCCCTCTATAACCAGTCACATGTCAGCGATAAAGTCAACGCAACGCTGCCAAAATGCAAAACACGAACGCAAAAAAAAGTAGCGATGAGGCCAATCCCGATACAAAAACCAGCGAAAACCAGCCACAGGCCTGCATATCCTACGCGTCATGCGGGAAAATGCACTATAAAAGCAACGGAAAAAAAGGGAGAAAAAAAGAAACTGCGTAGCACCATGGATGCACCCGGACCGAATGCAGAGGCCAACGCGAACCCCACAAGCCTCACAGACCACCAGCAAGGAACAACAGGGTCAGGAAAGGCCAAGGAGAAGAGTGAGAGGAAGACGGGGTGCAGTCTGCAGGAAAAGCAGATCAGCGCCACGGAGGTGACAGAACACTACCATCAACTAACATACAATTAGACCAACGTGAATGCAGTCGGAGTGTTGAGGAGGGCAATGGAGAAGGCCACAAGGCGCTGGCATGATTTGAAAAGCCAAACCAAGCACAAACCCGCTGCCAACAGGAAGGCAGCAACGGCGACAGGAGGTGGGAATCCTGCGCCACAGGAGGAGCAGGAGGAAACGGGGGCCACAGTCATCCGTGTGGAGACGCTGCAAGAAGGTGGGAGTCAGGACACAGCTCGAGAGGACCTGACAGAACATCAACAGGGTGAGTAACGACCAGGACTGGGGGGACGGGGGGAGATGGGCACAATGGCTCACATGCACAACGATGTGTAGCACACCGCACACCCACAATGACCCTGGATCATGTCCCTGATCCCTGTGGCACACTGCAGCACACACACATAGCAATAACAGCACATCTGTTGACAATGTGGCACAAAGTGCAACACCAACACGGCAGAACAGAGGACACAAATAGGTCCGCTCATGCGCAAAAACAGGCCAATCACATCTAACATAGCAGGAAACTATGAGACGGAAATGCACGTGTACAACCACACATCCGTCATGTAGTCCAAATGTCCACTGTTCCGCATCAAATATCCAGCACCTCATAAACAGTCACAATGTACACAGTCATACATTCTGCATGTAAACTAGAACAATGTGCCAACATACATCACAATGTCAATGTGCATCTCCCCTTCACTTTGCTGATGGACAAACAACACCTCCAGCAGAGCCGACCAGACCTCTCATCAGTGATGATGGAGGGGACCACCACACCATCTACACCGACGCCCTACAACAGCCCATGGACATCTTAGGCAACCCACCCACAGGAGCAGGGCAGCCAAGCCACACAGAGTAGACCCCAGCCCCTGCACAGACCACACAGCAGGAAGCACACGCCAACAGGGCTGGCTCCCAACATGTCACCTAGGCACACCTCGCATCCCAATGCCAGGTGTCAGAATGCCAAAAGTAGGTGGCCGAACAGGTGAGGGAGGGGTCAGAGCTCATGGAAGCTTCCGTCCGATCTCATTGCTTCCTGCGCCTGCAAAGATGCTCGAAATCCATCTGAATGAGCATCTGATGGCATTTCTGGACATCTCGGGCTGTCTTGATCACTCTCAGCATGGCTTTCGGAGACATCATAGCACGGAATCGGCCCTTACGGTAGTGCTTGATAACATCCGCAGGGAGGTAGATCAGGGCCATTCTGCCCTTCTGGTTCTGCTGGACTTGACGGCCGCCTTTGACACCCTATCTCCCTTGGTTTTAATTTGTCGCCTTAGGGAGATAGGGGTGGAGGGTGTGGCCTTGAGCCTTCTGGCTTCTTTTCTTGACCAGCGGGAACAGAGGGTCAAACTGGGTGAATACCTTTCTCCATCCCTTCCGGTTAAATGTGGGGTCCCCCAGGGGTCGGCCTTAAGTCCGACCCTCTTTAACATCTATGTGGCCCCACTTGCCAAGTTAATAAGATCTTTTGGGATGGAGGTGGTGTCATATGCTGATGACACCCAGATTATGGTGTCCCTCTCCCAGTCTGGCAGTTCCTCTGCTCGCAACTTTCGGAACTGCATGGAGGCAGTCTCACATTGGATGATTTTCAATTCCTTAAAGCTGAATGGAGAGAAAATCGAGGTTCTGACCTTCGGGGGAAATAGGGACATCTGGTGCTCTGAGTGGTGGCCTCCTTCTTTGGGAGTTTGTCCTGTCCCCTCGGACCTAGCCCGCAACTTAGGATCCTTCTCTCTCTATGTCTCAGCAGGTTAATAAGACCGTTGCAACCTGTTGGGGTATTATCAGAGTCCTTAGAAAGATCAGACACTATCTATCTCCTCATGCTCGAAAACAGATTGTTGTTGCATTGGTCGCCTCTCGGCTTGACTACTGCAACGCTCTCTATGCAGGAGTAAATAAGGGCCTTATGTCATGCCTGCAAACAGCCCAGAATGCGGCAGCTAAATTTGTGCTTGATGCTCCCACGTTCTCCTCAGCCACCGCTGCCAGGAAGAGTCTGCATTGGCTTCCTATACAAGATAGGATTGCCTTTAAGATTCTGTGCATGACTTACGGAGCTCTATCTGGTCTGGGGGCTGAGGGGGTTAAGGATTTATTGTCACCTCATGTCCCGAGCAGAAATCTTCGCTCCTGGGAAAAGCATCTGCTGTCAGTTCCCCGTTTCCGTAGAGTCAAATGGGGGGGAGGGCCTTTTCCTCCTTGGCACCTAAAATGTGGAATACCTGTCCTATTGAAATTAAAATTCAATATACTGTCCCTGTGTTTAGGAAGACATTAAAGACGTGGCTTTTTGCCAAGGCCTACCCGTAGTCTTGGCTCCTGGTCTGTTTCTGATTTACTTTGCTGTTAGGCGCCTTGATGCCTTTGGGCTTAGTTGCGCATTATAAATATCCTTTCATTCATTCATTCATTCAAGCTGAACTAGATCACATACATGGGTGTTCAAGTCCCACCAGGGACCACCTACACCCCACAAAGGAGACCCACACCACGACAGATACACATGCATGTGCACATTTCCTGCAATGAACCGCGCCCAGAGCCACGGAATCATCATCCACACACCCACGCTGGACCACTGTACGATGGTCCAGGCCACTCCCCTTACGCATTGAGTGGCTGACGACAAAGCTACATGTCCAAGGTCTCACCCTCTGCCAGCAGGGACATTGTTGCATCCGCTGTACACAGCACAATGTGATGTTGGAAGCCCCGGGTGCCTCATGCATACATCCTGACCACACGGACACACGCAGACAGTTCGTGAAACTGGCTAGGGGCACATGCGCCCGGCCCTTTTAATGGTAGGGTCACATGTACAGTGGTGTCTGTTCTGGATGGGTGTGGGGTGAGTGTAGGCCAACCCGCACGGAGTGGTTCGTGCTGGCAACAACTTGAACAGTGAACACCATTTAAACGGAAACAGAAAAGACCAGAGATTACAGAGAACTGCAGAGAATCATGATGCTAGCCGGAGCAAGTACAGAGGTCACCCAACATGCCAACAGAAGTGTCCGTGAGTTGCAGTGCACTGAGGTTGGGGCAATAGAGATGAGCGTGTTCATGTGAAAAAAATGCAGAGGATTGTGTCCCTTCGGGTTGTACCTGATGCAGCTGCTGTAGTAAGTGTTACACATGCATCATCTTCCTCATCATCATCCCTGGTCTCCCACACTGCCTGAGGTGACATTGCATTCTGAGCTCACCACAGCACACAGCTCATTCAGAAATGGTCCATGAGTCGTGGTGCACTGAGTCAGTGGCAACTGGAGTGCTGAGCAAGGTATCAGGCAGATGATGGCATCCACGACATGTGTGAGAAACTCCGTTAGTCTGCCAGTGCTGCTGTATCGACTCTGGCATTTGGCCTTTGTAGGTGGTCCTGGCGGTGGTGGCGTGTGCCTCCTGCGGTGATACGACGTCCAGGCCGGTCAGAACTCGAGTTGATGTGTGAGCCCTGGTGGACAGCATTTGAGTCCAGAGGCAGCGGACAGCGCCTGGCCACAGACACATGGCATTGAGGACCCCAAGGCCATCGTCTCCGAGGCCATCCAATATCTCACCGGACAGGGTCCCTGACTTGAGCCGGACAGAGTTAGTGGCCCAGAATGCACAGCGGCCAGCACAGGACCACGGCCACGGTGCGGTGACTTGCGGTGCATTGAGATGGGCCACGCGAGCTGAGCAGGTCCTCATCGATGTCCAAGGCGAATGTGGCGGTGGGTTGCGGGGGACAGTGGAAGGTGTCCTCCAGGGCACGATGCAGAGGGTAGAAGCTATCCGGAAGCGGCAAATTGAGGAGTGGAATGCTACAGCCTCGTTTTACCCACAAAATCAGTATCACCAACATGAAGATGAAGACAACCCCCAGTCCATAGACTCAGTCGCCAACAAAGTTCAAACAGTAAGTGTCCATGGCTGTCGGGGAACAGACTTAGTGGCACTGGAGCTGTAGGGGTGTGCAGTCTGCGATGAGGCCCGTACAATGATATAAAAGCTGCCATAATCAAGACTGACCTACTCGACCGCAGTGTAGGCCGAAGGCAGTAGTCAGAAAGGGGCCACTGACAGGTGTCGTGCGGGATGCTATGCAAAGAGTTGGTGGCACCACATCGAAGGGAGTATGGTGACAGAAACGCAGCCATTAAGTGTGTACTCTGCCATTGCATAATCAAGACTCATTTCCAAATGTGTGACCGACCGGGCAGCTGTCTAGACCGATGGAGTATGTAAATGAGAAAGGAGTACAGCGGGCCTGTGTGGCGGAGGCCGTGATGGTCTGAGGAGGCTGCTGAGCTCACGGGCCTCGGGCTTGGGGCTTGCGCCGGCATGTGGTGGGCCCTCCTTGACACACGCTGGTGTCAGCTGGTGTCCAGTGAGGCCTGGCAACGCGGAGGTGGGCATGCCGGGTCGGGGACAAGCGGGCTGGGGTGCAGCAGGAGCACAGAATGGCAGGCAACACCACTCATGGCAACGGCGTCGGCCCTGTGGCGGTACTGGGAGGTGCCACCCTGGCAGAGACATTGGGCATTCCGAAGAGAGCCACGCCCAGAGCTACGTGCTTTTTATTCACACCCCTACGCTGACCTGGCGTACGCTGGGCCAGCCCACTTCACACACGCCTACAGGAGGAGACGTCACAAGCTACATTTCCGCGATCATCCCACTGGCTGGGGTGACATGGTTGTGTCCACTGTCCACTACACTCTATACACCAGCAGTGCATGTACACGTGAATATGTCTGTGGTCTGCATACTGAAGTCTTTCCAGCACATTTCCGCCGCACATGGCATTGTGTACCTTCTCATTCATGGTTCACTTGCCTGCATCGCACATGCCTGGTTCCCACCTCTCCCAACATTCCGCTATTGTGTGGCTGAGGTGCCATGCAAATGATGGCTCATGTACATGGCTAGCCCAGGTTGCCACAGTAAGTTGTGCTGTCGTGTCTGGTGGGTGGGCATGTTGTTTGGCATGTTGGATGTGAGTCTGTGACGTGTTCATTCTCAGAGTTGTGATTTGCATGACTGTGGAGTTGGGGGGTGTGGTGTGTTTATTTGGTACTTGCCAACGAGCAGTGCATTTCCATGGGTGCCATCCTGTTAGCGCTGGTTGATGATGGACTGTGGGTAGGGTTAGGAATCATGCACACTGCCTGAGTAGTTGGCAACGACGTTGATGGCGATTCCCAGGTGGTCCACTGTTGCCTGTACATTGATGGAATGCGTGTGCTTTCTGTTGAGGTAATTGTGTGCAGTGTTGGCAGGGGACACAAGTAGCACATGTGTGCAGTCAATTGCCCCCTGATACGTGCGGGAAGCCAGCTATGGCGTAGACGCCCTGCTTGTTCTGCAAGCTGTTCATGCGCAGTTTGGGGGGAGTATGGGTACTGGGGTACCAAGCTGATGATGGCATCCAAGACAGATGACATGGACTTGGATTGTGCTGGCTGTGAGACTCCTCCAACTCTGGCAGTTGTTGGTTGGAAGGCCCCAGAGGCCAACAGGTGCAGCACAGCCAGCAGCTTTGCCTGCGGAGTGATGTTGGTTGTCCGCTGTGTTGGTACCATCAGCCTGTGCTCAATGGTGCTCAGGATGCGTAGGGTGGTTGTCCTTTTGAGCCTGTAGTGGGCAATGACATTCCCTGGTGTTGGGTCTGTGAGGTTGGTGCGTTTTCATGAGGTCGCTGTCTTTGTCAGTGCTGCCTCAGTGTTGGTCCTGGAGGGGGTGGAGGGGGTCCAGGGGGTGGTGGAGGAGGGTGTTGTGGCCCTGTTGGGGCTCTGAGCTACATGATCAGTGGATCCATGGCATCTGTTGTTCTTCAGTTGTGGCTGTGGTCTGGGCTCCCTTTTCTGGTGCCGGTTGCAGTCCGACTTTGCACCAGGGCAGAGCAGGTGTTAGTTTCCTGCTGCTAACGTGCCTTATCGCCTGTTTTGTGATCTTATCGCACATCAGGCTAGTCATTGAGAATGTTGAGGTGTGGTGTTGTTGCTGATTTTTCCTCTGGAATGCCTACTCTGCATCTCATTAGCGATAGTTGCCGGGGTCATCTGTGGCGATGTTTTTTGAGGATGCTAACGCCGGAAAACTGGTGATATCGGCTGTTTGCACCAGCTTGTGAATGGGGCGATAAATTTATCGCCAATTTGGCTGCGATAAAGTGCCGATAACTTGGCCATAGCTCCTTGAGAATATGCCCCGTAGACTTCCTGTTTCCTACAATTCATATCTTTATTCATCTAATTAGTGTTCGTTCACTGAGTGACTTGGGTCACCTGAAAATACCAAAAACTTTGAACCACATGGGTGAGTTAACAGGGAGAGGACTAGAGGTTAGATAGGTTCATGAGCTTCGGTGCAGCAGGTTCTATAAGACTAGTTGTAAGCAGAATCATCAATGTTCAGATGGATGCTAAGAATGAGTAAATAGATTTGCCTGTTCCTGAAGTGCATAAAATAATGATAATAACAAAGAAAGAAGTAATTCCATGATTGTTTGAATTGAACTCAAAATGCACGTCTGGTCTCTCCATTGCTCTGCATAGCTCTAGATGTCACCAAATAGTTTTAAAAACCTCTTGTCTTTCAATGCTACACTACACTTTGAATCTTTGTGAGCATCCTTGCTATTTTCAGGATGTTCTTTCCTTACTCCCATTAACAGTGCTCAGCAACAATGACGACTCTGTAGCTTAGTCTGTTGTCACTTGTCATTGAAGGATGGCATATTGAATATAAGGTCAGAGTGCACGCATCAGTCCAGTGAATGTGAAATACATGATGGACAGACGGAGGGCTCTGTGGACAATCTGTTCTGTTGTGTGCAACTCAGCAGCATTTTGCATTCCTGAGGTCTGGCTCACCCTAACAGACTTATCTAGTGTTTGCAGCTGAAAACATGACGGCTGAGTTCACATGGCACATTCTCAAAGAGTAATTGGGGTTCTTCTGGACTTGATCTCAGCTGGACGGCAGGCCACTTAAAGTGGCATAACCACAATCCAGCATTCCTCTGTCATTCAATTATCTTGTGTGAAGATATAGGCCAGTGTTCTCCACCTAGTAGCTTGGGAGATGCTGCTAGCTCCCATACGTATATCCAAACCTAGTAAAAGATCAGCTTTTGATTGGTTGAATTAGGTATGTTTCCAAAATTGAAAAAGATGCATTTGAAACCAAAATGTCAGCATTTTCAGAATTGATTAGCTGAAATTTTCAGAACAAAATATATTTGAGACTGCTATTTAAATTGTAATTCATTTCGCATTTGGGCTCTTAATACTGATGTTCCTCCTGGGGTCCAGGGGGCATTGTTTGACATTAATGTAGGTGACCTTAACTGAGGTGGTCACTGCTTGTAATCCAGCAGGCATTGGCCACTATTAGAATTTTGTCTGAAGTGGCCGCTATTGGAACACTGCTAATGTGTGTTAGTTGCTTTTGTGCTGAATTTTATTGACAGAAGTCTCTCTTATTATAAGAGAGTTTGAAAATTTCTGGTATAGACAGAACTGGCTGCCCTGTTTTCCTGCCTGAGTCTGCATGTGTTTCTATTAAATGGACCACCACTTTCCTCCTGTGCAAACCTCACTGGTCAAGGCTGCTCGAAGTGCTGTCTGTGCAGGATGTCATAGAACGGCGGGACCGGCATCGGCCACGCCAAAAGTATGGCAGTCGAGCCGGCCCCCTCCGGAACAGGAGGCGGGCCTGTTGCGCAAATTAGGGACGCGACAGGCGTGCCTCCTTCGCATAGGTCCCGGCCCGAGGTGTGACCCGGAAGTGATTATAATCACTTCCGGAGCACGCGAAGGGGCAACGTCCGGCCAGTAAACCTGGCCGGACCACCAAGGAGTATAAAGGGCTGGGGAGCACAGGAGTCGGTCTCTTCGCTCCTTGCTCCCCAGCTTGCCCCCAAGCCTCGCTAGGAGGCTTTTAACTTTTTGGTTTTCCAGCGATGTTCCATTGAAAATAGCGATAACATTGCTGATACGACCCTGTGGTCCTATCAGCATAATCCATCTCCCATTAAAAGTATGCCTTAGTCAGGAATTTAACAGACGTTAACTTCCTGAGTTAAGGCTGAGGTAGCGCGATTTTGTTTATCGCTGCACCTCCTTGTTAATATCGCGAAGCTGCCTTCACGATATTAAACAGAAAAAAAGCCACCAACGACAGACAAAGGTTAAGCACTTAAATTCCCAAATTAAGTTTATCAAAAAACGGTGCATCCACTTCCAGCATCCGTCGCTGATTGATGCTTTAAAGTCCAAAAGATTTCACAAAAGAAGGAAGGTGCACTCAACACAGAGTCATTCAAGGCCACAACTGTTGTCCATTATCATCTTAAATTTTGTTTGGTTTTTATATATATGATGTTTTCAATAATTTTAATGTTTTGTCATTGATCAATGTACATTTATATATTCATACTTGTACTTGTAGTTTGTCGTGTGTTCACGTTGGTTGTCGTACTATAATTGTGTTCTTTATGTTATTCTCACAGCCCTGAAGAAGTTCCTTGGCAAAAGGGACGAAACGCGTTGGCTGTTTGCCGTTTGTGTTTAACTATCTGGAATAAATGTAAGATAATAATGGACAACAGTTGTGGCCTTGAATGACTCTGTGTTGAGTGCACCTTCCTTCTTTTGTGAAATCTTCACGATATTAGCATGTGTTGTTTTCACAGCCACGCCTTCTTTGCATCTCTTTAGCGATGCAACGCGTGGCTGTGAAAAAAGTGGTTCTACATCAAGGAAACCCACGCTAGCGTGTCCTTGATGATATTGCGATATAATTATCGCCGCTTTCCCCCCAAAAACGGATGCTAAAGCGGTGATAATTATATCACCAGCCCTTGCTAATATGCCCCCAAGTGTGAAAGTGGCGTGCAATGGGTGTTGCAGTGGGCTTTCTGCCGCAACACCTATAGCTTTTTGACGCTGCCCCATATTTAAAAGGTATGGGGCAGCACCAAAAATATTGCCAGTGAATACCTGATCGTAAGCAGACAATATGAGGAGAAATGTTTAATTCTCCGCGTATTTTAATCTTTCTATGTGTGCTGCATTCTGCATACATAGAAAGAGCAAATCACCAGTAAAGATTGTGATTGTTTATGTGTAGGAAGGTTTCCATTCCTGCACATAAACAATTGCCCCTCCAGCACAGGCACCCTCGCAAAATGGCGCTAGAGTGTCTGCGCTGGCTCTAGGCAGCTTTACCAGGGCCAGAGCTAGGGTAAACGCAGGGGTGCGCTGCATTCTTGTAAATACGGCACATTTCTGCATTTTGAAACTGACGGAGCACTGGGTAACCGATTTTAGCGTAGCACTGCACTCTGCCAGTTTCTAGTAAATATACCTCTATGTCTTTAAAATAAGTCGAAGTTTTGCTATTCCTTCTAAAGGATGATAGACATGAGCAGGTACTGGGCTTCATTGCAGTCACTTCCACTTCCTGGTATACCCCGTGGCTCACCTGTGTTTGCTCAGACGTCCTGATGAGGGAAGAAACAGGATGGCAGTCCTTTGTGTTTTTTACAGACAGGTAAGTGCTTTTATTTATTTAGTAGAAAGGTGGAAGTGCAAGTTGATATTTTCATGATTTTGGTGGCATGCGGTAGGTGTGCGGGAGTAGAGTCATTGGTTGGGTCTAGTTGTTAGGCTGAGAAATCTTTCACATTTTTTAGGTCAGTGGGCAGGGTTGAGTACAAACAAATTGTTTGAACTGCTTTGGTCATTTTCTGATGTCAGGTGACATGCTGCATAGGACAGCTGATTTGGGCACTGAACCTGACATCCATTGTGTCTCCAAAGAAGGAAATGTTGTCCCTCATGGAAAAAAAAGGGCAAAGGTGCTGTCATTTAATGGGCTGCAACCTCCCTGCACATATGACAAATATGTAACTCACAGGCCTGAAAATTGGAGACTGACAGAGCATTTTAGGTACTCCCACGGGGAGTTGTAAGTTTTCTATAAAGCATAAATTTTCTTCATTTTGTGAATCACTTCAGGCACTTTGTGGACATTCATAAATGTATTTCTGTGCCTTTCTCACTCTGGAATGTTTGGGGTCTTGCTTTTGCCAAGGACTGTATTAAATCCAGTGCCAGGGTGACAAGAGGATCGGAACACCCCTAAACGTCCTGGGGTGTCTATTGGAAGAAGAAGATATGTTTCTCATGAAGTAAAAAGAAGAGAGGTAAATGAGCTATCGACGAAAGATGAATGACATAGGACAGTGCACAGTGTTATCCTGAAAACAATTCTGCATTGTTCAAAAAGGAGTGCAAGTGACAGAAACTAAAGTTATGATCCTTCCTAAGTTGGCGGTCCTGGGAACCTTTTTAGGCGAGCCCTTAGAAAGTTTTGTAAATTTTCAAAAGTACATTCAAAGAGAGTAAAGCATTTCTGAAAGTAATTTTTAACTTTTTTATGTGACTCGGGGCCCAATTCATAAAGCCATCTTGGCTTGCAAATCTATGCTACAACATTTACAAGTCAAGATATTTACAAAATGATACCGTGCACTCCCAAATCCATCCCCTCCAACTTTCTGTTTTTCAAGCCTGTGTTCTTGTCCACTGGGTTTCTGAGTCAGTGCACCTCTGGGTGCCCTACGTGAATTATATCTAGTCATAATCTCTGTACATGTTCTTTAACATCTGTTGTCACTTATTGCCTATCCAGGCACTATTTCTTGTTTTCTGTTGACAGTAGGTACAACAAGAAAAACAACCTTTGTAGGTCTCGCCTGAGACAGCGCTTTAGCGCTGCACTCGCAAGAGCTTTTGTAAATGGGTGCTTTCAGGCCTCCAAATACAGTGCATGTGCGCCGGGCGCGCGCACCATTTGGCAGCCTGCACACCGTTTGCTTTCACTTTCGCGGGCCGCACGACCGCTTTGATGTGATCGCGATCACTTTCACACAGTGCATGTGCGCCGGGCGCGCGCACCATTTGGCAGCCTACGTGTACATTTCGCGGGCGCTTAGATGTTCTCAGAGAGCCGCGCGACCACTGCGAACATCAAAGCGCCCGCGAAATGTACATGCCATTTGCCACCCCCTCCCTTATCCCACTTCCTGCTTGTCTTGTTTTTTTTCTTTCCACTGCTTGTCTTGGGGCCACTTGCAGATCTGTAATTGAGCGCCTACTTTAAAGTTAACTTCTGACACCAAAAAAACGCTTTAAAAAAAATATGATTTTGGCAATGTATGCTGCCTCTGTGAGGTCTCACTGTACTCCATGCTTTCCGCACTCCCTGTCCCCCCTCTGCCCTCACGCGCTTCTGCTTCGCTGCTCTCCCCTCCTCTACCCAGCCCACCCTTGGTTTCAAGCGCAGTGCCCGTGTTTATCAGGAAAAGCACGAACGTCTGTGGCTGCGCAGGCGTTCTCCTCCAATATTTTCACAACACCACTAAGGCACTATGGGACATGTAGTCCCGGCCTGCAGAACTGGAGACTGTTAGTAGTATCAATATGACCCAAATTGCTTATTTAGGGCGTTGTCAATATGCAAGCCCTGTCACGTTTATTTGCTGCAGCTCAAATGCGGCGCGCAATTAGTCTTGTTTGCTGTTCAAGGCATGTTGCTAATCCCGACAGTGCATATGAGCACATTATACTTTTGACCTCTAATATGAGCCATACGTGATTTCACAAGTATTCCCCCATGGTGCTTTCAAAGGAGATATAATAACAACGAAACACAGCGTGTCTCCTTTGCCTTTCATTTTTTCAAGCAGCACGTTTCCAATAGATGTTTTTTACCACTGTTCTGTGCCGCCTGGCTGCCGTGCACACCACACGTGAGGCACTGTTCTCATAGCCATAGGATGACAGCACTGCACTCGCTGCAACACATGCCTGCACAACTCACAATGACTTGCCTCTCTGAGATCCAGTGACATCTACACCACCTTGTACATATGGAGGAAGGTGCCACTCTTACATTTCTGCAGGTCCAGCTAAGATTTCATGACTGCATGCACTCGATTGTACACCCGAAGTAGCACTGGTCTCACCATGTCACGTAAAAGGCAAGCCCTAATCTTAAACAGACACACACTGACACATACTTTGGGGCATGCACTTCGATCACCAGCACATCGAATTAATGGTTGCTTGCTATACCACTACCATGCAGACTCTGGAGGGACGGCTTTTGAACAACAAGCATTTGCAATGCAATAGGTCTCGCATTTACGCTTGTTTGAGCTATTGACATTGCAAATAATAATGCCTTTTATTTTTGTTTTAAAAACATAAATACAAGGCATTGTTATTTACAATGCCAATAGCTGTAACTCTCGTAACTGCGAGACCTATTGCATTGCAATTGCTTGTTTAACAAAAGAAAATAAAAGTAGCATCTGTAAATTCTGGAGCAGCCAAGAAATTGCCGGTTGTGGAGAGGACCGACGGTGAGGCAGAAACTGGGATAAAATGCTCTGTATTCTTCGAGGGTATGTAAATGAATTATTGAATACCCACTCCACACAGTAGCCAAGAAGTACAAAGTGATGGTATTATAGCATCACCAGACCATGGTGGGGGGAGTCTTCTTGCTGGCATTATTGTTGTAGATGTAATATTCAGTAGACGAATAGAGTTGCAGGGATATAGTACTGGAATAGGGTCAAAATGCAGCTATGGTTACATAAGAAAGTTTTCTTTTGGTGAAATTGGGAGTGGTAAACCTAAAAAAAAAATGGCAGCCATTCAACACCGCCTCCATTTCCATTTAAACATTGCAGGGACCCAGGAACGCCTGCCTGAGGGTGATGGAAAAGAACAAAAGCCGCAATTCACATTATTGATGAATACTCTGCTGTAGATATGCGTATGCGATTGTATATCTGTTTGGTGAAAAGATAGAACTGTCAATGCTCATAGCATTTGTGGGAGTACTAACAGGTTCATTTTTTCCCTTCAAAAAAAGCTTGCGGCATAAGGCAACTACTACCACAAGGGATCCAGAATCGATACAGAACAACCAAACAACCCAGGAACTGGAAACAATATCAAGGCATGAAGTCCAGTTACTGACTTTGGTGCTTCAAAAAAGGTGACATCCCAGGTTTCGGATCAATTTGTCCTTTACATGAACAACATTGCAATCTGAATAAAAGTCTGTGCATAGTGGCCAGCAGCCTTGTGCTACGGGTGTGATGTTGTAATTTGGAGGTGAATCATGAAATTAAACTGCATGCACAGTGTGTGCTATTGACAACTTGCTGGATCATCCGACTTCAAACTATTTGTGGCCAGTGAAGATGATGCTGGACTTGCCATATCATTTTAATGCCACAATTCTATTTTGCTGTCTTAATGTATGACAGTAGGCCAAACGCATGAACCCATGCAGTCCATGCCATGCAGGAAAAGGGGTGAATGCACAAGTGCCCCCTTGCAGGCACTCCATGACCCTGAGGAAACTGGGGCAGAGCCCCCTTTGTTTTCTCACTGCCACAGTTTTCATGGCTGCCTCACCGTCATGAAAACTGTGGCTGTGAGGAAACTCCTAATGGGCTCGACAGTGCTACAGCAGCACCGCCAGCATAGTAGGACCTCTCACCTCTGCACCACCTCTGCAGGATCCATGATCCCCAGCAGTTGCGGCGGGCATGGGGCTGTCCCACTGCTTTAATCGTAATATGGCAGGGGGGACCGCCACTACCATTTCGAACTTGTAATCAGACCCGTAATCAGACTCTTAGACTTGTGCACTTCTGTACAGGTGTATTGCAAAGCCTCAAAGAGTAATTATATCAATAAGCAAATGCACTTATGGAGTCAGCACTTCCTACCAATTTCCTGACAATAATCCTGGGGAGCAGGGGGAAAGCTACAGTGCAAATATAGATCATTGCATTTTGGGCTGAAATCAGTGGCCATGACCACCGTCTCCAATGTTATCCAGAGCTCTGGTCATTATTCAGCTCACCAAATGTTCAGCTGGAGAAGCTCCACCCAATAAACACCAATGATTTTGAATGGCATGCAGTCAGTGTTTTGTGTATTAGGTTTCTTTCATTTGATGGTGCAAGTAACGCGTATGTGTGTGTTTGCGTGCGTGGATGTCAGAATGAAGAACACAGAGCATGACAACAAGAGCTTTGCCTTTCATAGCGGCTTGTCAATTCCTAGAAATCACAGGTGCATTGGCTTCACTCCCCATTTGAAAAAAATAGAGGAGTCAAAGTCTATATTATGCAGGACATGGGATAAACAGGACCATCCATGAATCTCCCCTTAGGGTCCACAGATGTGTTAAGAAGCGCACCTATATCTGTGGGTCGGATTAGCACTAACGCGTAGAGGTGTAGGAACAAATACTAGCCCTTTGTGCCTCTGTACCATTTGAACCTAAAACCTCAACATACTTAAAATAGACAGTGTTGCAAGCCTAAGGTTGGGGTCCAGAGAACACTCCATGTGAGTCACACTCTGGTCAAGGAATCGCTGTAATACTGCTAAGCGGTGTCATACTGTGAACATTTGTATACCAATGCCACTGTCAGGGAATGGCAAAATATTACTATTTTCCATCACAGCCCTTCTGTAAGCTTGTACATGCACACTCACTCTGTATTCATATAAACAGGACCTCTGAGATTATGTGGCCATAGAGAACCAAGTTAAGGAGGGCTGACTAAATTATGATGCACGGATAGGGAAAGTGTGCGGCATGAAAAATGCTTCGCATTATGAGGCTTTACTATTTTACTATTTTATTGTTTCAAAACACATATACACAGTCTAAACAAAAGATTTGCCTCATTAACATCAGTTTATTTCCTTAATAACTGCAATCATCAACTAAAAGGCGACCAGTGAGGTTTGGCAAATGGTCTTCGCTGCTCCACTTGTGGCACATTGTTTTGGTAACTTTTAATCCACTTGAGCTAAAAAACACATTTCTATTTGTTTAAAGCTGAAATTTATGCAGCAGTTGTGGATTCTTTGGCAAATTTGTTAAATCATATTGTGTTTCCAAAAATAAATGGAAAATGGTGCCGCTGCTCAATCGCACAACTCTAGTGGTCCTGCATAAAATCTTGCATCAGACCTCATGTTTTCCAGTTTTCGTGACTCTCGCCTTCTGGTGACTTAATGTTACTTCTCGCCTCCTCCTTGGTGGGTAGATGGGAGGCCAATTACTCCTACATTTCATATGGTCCTCTACAGTTGCAAAGTATATCTCTCTGTGTGGAAGACATGGTTTTTAAAGTTATGGCTTGTGGCCAATGTAATTGAGCAGAATCTAGCCTCTACATGATGGACTCGGATCCCACCCGCTGCTCTGAATTTGCCCATCTGGGATAGTAATCCGTAGTAATCCTTAGGGTTGTCCCACAGCATATCAACCACTTATTGCTTAAACAAGGAATGCCAGATCTGGGTACAGCAACTCTCGGTCCTCTCTGCCTCTTGCCTGTATGAGCTTGTGATACAATGAGCCACAAGAAATCTCCTTGCCAGTGACTTGCCAAGGCCTGCCGCCACAGTGACTTGCCAAGGCCCGCCGCCAAAGCTATCCAGCCACCGAGTTCAGCTCAGTCTCTACCATGGGTCCCCCGAAAAACGCTGATGGCTGTCTCTTCCATTAATGGCGGGTGTGGTAAGCCTAGTGCCTCTCAATGCTCTCCTTAAGTTTTCACCCTTATGTGCCACACTTTGGGGCATATGTTTGCCGGCAGTGCCACACTCTGACATTTCCAAAATGCAGGGATGCACCGTATTTACAACAATACAGCACACTCCTATGTTTTCCCAAGCGCTGGCACTAAAATTAGCTGTCTAGTGCCTACGCAGGCACGCTTGCACCATAGTGCAAGGGTGCCTACATTGCAGGGAATGATTGTCTCCTGTACATAAACAATACATAATGGTGATTTGTTGGTGCTGCAGAATGCAGCACTCATAGAAGTAGCGAATTGTCATAATTCAATGATTGTTTATGTGCAGGAAGGGACATCCTGCTGCACATAAACAATCATACATGGTGTTTTGCTCTTCCTATGTGTGCTGCAGAATGCACAGTACTCTGCATTCAACCTCACAGACACCAGTCGTGAAGTTGGCCGATCATGTAGAATAGTAGGCACTACTCACACTAGAAATCTTCATTGCTGGGCAAAGAGCTGGTAAATCTTCTGTGGACATTTGTTTTATCCATCCAAGCCTAGATTATGTGAGGATAGTTTGGGCTAGGCTACAGCTTTTCACAGAGAGACATAACAATAAATGCACTTAAGGTGATGGCAACTACCAAAGAGTACATCACTATCCTTGGAATTTGAGCCCATCCTCAACTGACTTATCCCTCCTGAGCAAACAACCAAAAGCCATTGGACCAGCACATATTTTTTGTATCTTTTTAACAGTCAAGCATGTTTTATTCATTAATGTAAGGAAAACAACATTTATTAGCAAATCTATCCCAACAACAAAAAGAATACACATTAAGAATATTCAGTTTCATATAAACTCAATTCATTAGTAAGTGCACCGACCACTGCACCAGGATTGGGCTTACCTTGATTTCTTAGGTCAGCTTAGTGGTGGAGTACAGATCACTGCAGAAGCATCAAATCTAGTATATTAACAAAGAAAACAGAATGTCATAACTGGGAAGTTGGGTGAATCACTGTACATAACACACTGTTATTAGAGCCACAATAAAGAAAATATTCTGCTATAGCTTGTTAAACAGAAGCCCTTCCTTGCCAAATTGTTGCTTCTCAGAAGCTCATGTTAAGCACATCAGTTGGAAAGTCCTAATTGAGCAGCACACACGCTTGTCTTGTCTCCATATGCCAGAATGCACCAGAATGCAAACATACCTACCAGTTCTAAAGGTGCTTCACGGGCTCCCAGTAGACGCGATGATCAAGCGCAAAAACCTCTGTACTTGTTAGAAGGACCATAGGAGCACAATACCAAGCTGTCTTTGAAACACTTATATTTGCACCCCATGATGCCTCCAATGGAAACTTTCATTCAGTACCTAGAGAACCTTCAAAAAAGTGAAACATAGAGGTAAATCACTGAAAGTTCAGAGCCCACAGCTATGGAACGCACAGAACCCAATTTGCAGGCAAAGCAAACTTTCAGGTGTTTGCGAAGTGGTCTGAAAATTAAACTGTTCCCGTCAGAAAATATCAGACTAGGGCCAACTTGGTGCTGATGTGACTCTAGCATCCGCATTATCTGAGCAGTCAGGATCTCGGTTATTTGCCGTGCATTTAAATCATCGAAATGCTGCATGCAGCTATAGAAAACACAAATAAAAACGTGGGGCCAATAATGCTGCTCTGCATTGCTCGACATGGAGGGAGCAGGAGAGCGTCATATCTACAGAGATATGGCGCTCTCCTCCCCTCTTCCTAGCACTGGCGCTGATTTCAGCTGCCGTGCGCCAGGCACACACCTTAGCACCACGCACCGTGCCTGAGTCTAGCATAGGTTTTGTACAGGAAGGGTACCCTTCCTGTACAAAATACAATGCTTATACAAGTTCAAACACTTTTCCCACTTTGTATGTGTGCTGCATAGTGCAGCACGCATGCAAAGCAAGAAAAAAAGGAGAAATTAAAACATTTCTCCTCTTAATTCCTCCTTTCAGATGGCGTTAACTTTGGGCGTTAAACCCTGTCTGCATATATTTGTAGCTAGGGTTTTGCATCAAAAGGAACGGCTGGTTGCATGGGAACGCCCAAGTGCCACCCATGCAATGTCCCCTTGACACTATGTAATGCAAAGCAATGCTTCCCCCTGATTTGCGTTTCTTGTAGGATACTTTCCAAAGCAAAACAAGTATTGCGCTGGAAAGTAAATTGGTAAAAAATATTTTGTGCTGGTTAGCATCAGCGCAAAAGGTTTGAAAATCTACCCCCTTGTTTGCTGCTGCCGAGGACATTCTCTGCCCTATGCCAGGCATTGAGTTCCTCCCCAGAACTGCATGCAAAGTGTGTGGCTTTTTAATACCCACCTAAAGAAGTGTGTGTCTGCTGGGTACACTAACAATCACTATAGGCTGCTGTTAAACGTTTTTAGATCTGTACAGCAAGTGATAAACCAAATAAGAGCTTCCAGAGAAGAGCTTTGCTCACATCTTGGTACAACATCTTATTGGCACGAAGTTGTGTTCTTCCACTGAAAAGAGTGCTTGCATTGCACGTTAGGCCTTGTGGAAAAGTTTATGTTCAATGCCGCTGAAGTGTGTTGGATGTTGTTCCAAGCCAATTATCAAGATTCTAGGCGCCATCTGTGTTTTAGGAAATGTTTTGATAAAGTCAGTAGGCTGTGCATATTTACTGTGACAAGCATATGTTAAAGTCAATAACCATTTCAAATGTGGATTGTTTTCACCCTATATTAAGGCCTGCAGAGAGCTATTTTATTACATGCAATCTTACAGATTACCCTAGTTGGCAAGTGTTTTGGTAGTGGTTACCCCATCTGACAAACCATGGAGAGGGAACATTTTCACTGTGATATTTATTGTAAAAAACACATTTGTTAAAGACAATAGGCTTCTACCAGTGTATTGTTATCACATCATGGTACATGTTGTAGACAGGTAATTTGTTAAATGAACCTTCACAGATCACCATAGTAGGATAGAGTTTTGATGTTGCTCCCCCTAACCTGCCTCCCAACATACTCTGGGGGTAGATTCTAACTGTGATAATCCTCGCAGAACTTTTTATTAGTAGTTGTGTACTTTTGCCAACAGTAGCATTGTACATATTTATAGTTTCTAGCTGTACACTTTATGGTTGCCAGCTTGCTTGCCTTTGAATAGGCCATTGTTGGCTATGGTGTCAAGCCAATGATAAAGAATATAAGGGGACATGCATCAAGTCCGCATTTTGTGATTTTGAAATAGCGAATTTTACCGATTCGCTATTTAGAAATCGCAAAATGCAATGCAAGTAGGAATCACAAAAAAAATGTGATTCCTTACAATTCCTTAATTGCCCCTTAATAGGGGCCCATAGGAATCAATGGGAATTGCATGCGCAATTTGCGAGTACTCCATAGGTACTTGCAAATTGTGCATGCAATTTCAAGGGTGCAAGGGTTCCAAAAGGATACCCTGTTGCACCCCTGAAATTCCAATTTTTACACATGTTGCGCATGCACATGCCCCAAGGGCATGTGTGTGTGTAAAATGTGACTTTGAAAAATGCACTTTAGTGCATTTTTCAATGAAATCGCAAATTACCATCAACTTTAGTTTGCAATAATTTTTTATTTAATGTATTGCATTTAAGGAATCGCTATTTGCGATTCCTTAAATGAAATGCAATCGCAATTAAAGTAATCGCAATTTTAGCGATGATGCATCCCAAATGCAAAAATTGCAGTCGCAAAGGGGCAGATTCTGCAAATCTGCCCCTTTGCGACCGTAAAAAACAATGATGCATGTGCCCCATAGTGCTGACTTGTTCATTTGGAATTGTTTTTGCTCATTTCTGGAGCATACTACAGCTCCTCAGAAAGTGCTAATGAGCCATTTCTTCCTGTTCATCTCATCTGCAGACTGCCACACTGTGTTTAAACCAATCAATCATCATTTAACAGTATTGCCCATAATGTATCATTGTTTTCCCATTTCAAGATGGCCAATATGTTGACTTGCAACCTGGCAGCCACGCAGTAACTTTAAAACAATTATACACTATGTACAATTCTTCTGCAAGATAGCCACACACAGCTATCATTAATTATATTTGGCATTACAAGTATGTGTCCTCCATATTTGGATGGCAGAAGGTTTTCTTTTTCTTACTTTTAGACTGTTAATTTATCTTGCATATGTTGGTAAGTGTGTTTTATTGTGTTTCTTTAATTGGGTAATTGGAGGAACAAGTCGGGGTGGAATGAATGGATGCACGTGTGATGACCTATTGAGTGCTTAAACCTATCAATGTCTGAAAAAGCTCTTTTGTTTATACGTGAGACTCGTTGGCATTGTCAGTGCTTGTTCTGGGATGTTTTAGGTTCACAGCCCAGCTCTGTACACAACACAGAGGCTAAACAATTAAGCAGCACAAAGGATGAATGTTCAAAAGTGTTCTTACTCCATTGCTCCTTGGCTGACAACAAAGGTTCACAGTAAACTTTGAGCTACTTAAAGTGTCATTACATTGAGGTGAAACAGGACAGCTGGGAAGAGAGGAGCATGGCTACTGGATGGTATCTTTTCGAACGACCCCAATATAGATGTGGAAAAAGTCACCCCTTTGATCTGGACTGACCACTATGCAATCTTGTTCCGGATCAGTTTTTCTCTTCCACCATCACAGAAACAAATAAAATCTACAAAAGTTCAGACTCGACGGTGGAATAAAGTTAACGTCGAGGATCTTTTATCGGCTCTTAGTTTAGGTCCGGGATTACTACCTCAAGATTGCAACACGGCTGCCCTTAATATCAATGACTGGTTACAGTCAGCGGCTGACCAAGTAGCTCCTGTAAGATGGTCTACCATCAGAAGGCATAAACCAACCTCCCCCTGGTATAATCCCCAGCTTAAAGCCATCAAGGTTAAATGTAGAACTGCTGAACGCAAATGGCGGCAGGAATACGATACAACCGCTAAAGTGATACATAATACCGCCCTTAAAGATTACAAGATGGCCATTATTGAGGCTAAAAAGATGTTCTTTGCTAATAAAATTGATGAAGCAGGTAACTCCACCAGAGAGCTTTTTAAAACAGTTAATCTACTCTCCAAAGCCCAGCTGGGCATTGCCTTTCATCCAGACCAACACTTGTGTGACAAGATGGCCTTGTTCTTTCAAAAGAAGGTTCAAGACATTTATAACGACCTTTCGCAGATCTGCCCACTTCCTGAGAAAGGGCAAGAATTAACAGTCACAGTGAGTTCACCTTCTGAGGAACTGGCTAGCTTCCCTGCAATTGGTTCAGAGGAAGTCGGCGATATTCTTCTTTCCCTAAAATCAGGATCATCTACTGATCCTTGTCCTGTCACTATGCTGCATCAGATTGCCGGTAGAATAGGGGAAGTGTTAGCCCCACTGTTAAATCAGATTGTAGAACTTGGCACATTCCCGCTTTGCTGGAAGAGGGCAATTATTAAGCCAATACTGAAGAAGGTTACGCTTGACCCTGCTGAGCCAAAGAATTATCGGCCGATTGCCGGATTACCCATTATGGACAAAATCATAGAAAAATCGATGAACAAAACATTGATCAACTATCTGGAAACAAATGAAGTACTGGATAAAGCCCAACACGGGTTCAGACCAAGCCACTCAACTGAATCCGCCCTCATAGTTGCCACAGAAGAGATTCGTAGAACCATAGATCAGGGGGGAAACGCAATTTTGGTCCTATTGGACCTGTCGGCAGCGTTCGACACTGTGAACCACACAGTGCTGGTCCAACGACTCCAAGAGGTGGGCATCAAGGACACAGCTTTGTCTCTCCTGTCCTCCTTCTTGGAAGGAAGAGTTCAGAACCTGAGCTGGGAGGGTCTGCAGTCGGAAAGTTTCCCTCTGCCATGTGGGGTACCTCAGGGCTCCGCCTTGTCACCCACACTTTTTAACATTTATATGCTGCCTTTGGCTACCCTGATCAGGAGACATGGTTTCGAGTTTACAGCTTACGCCGATGATTCTCAGCTCATTGTCTCTATGGCTAAACATTCTGAGAACACGGCGGTCAGGTTCCATGCCTGCTTGGAGGAGATTATAGTCTGGATGAATTATAGCTACCTTAAGATAAACACCGACAAAACGGAAGTTATGGAATTCGGCCAGGGACAACCCCAATGGGACGCCTCATGGTGGCCCACGATGGCTGGACAGTGCCCTACCCCGGCGTCCAAAGATTAGAAACTTGGGGGTTGTTTTCGAATGCAAACTTACCTTCTCAGCCCAAGTAAACAGCCTTACCTCCTCCTGTTTTTTCCTGATTAAAACTTTAAAGAAGATCTTCCCGTTTATCAGGAAGGAACAACAGGAACTAGTGGTAGTGGCCCTCCTGCTTTCAAAGTTGGATTATTGTAATGGCTTATTTTTGGGCATCGATAAGACGCAAATGAATAGGCTTCAATCACTACAGAATGCTGGGGCCCGACTGCTCCTGGATATACCTAGAGGTAAACCCACCTCTGAGGCCATTCGAACCTTACATTGGCTCCCAATGCAGCATCGGGTCGAATTTAAGGCTCTATGTCTTGTCCACAAGGCGCTTTATGGAGGTGGGGCAAGGGCAATGCGCACATTATTTAGACCTTACATCCCAGCCCGACCATTACGATCGGGTAACTTGAATCTTCTTTGTTTAGATAGGATCAGGAGAGTGAGATGGGGTGGCAGAGTGTTCTCACACCCTGTGGCTCTACTATGGAACCTACTGCCTGCAGCCATGCGGCTGCAACCTAACAGATTGGCGTTTAGAAAAGCCTTGAAAACTCTGCTGTTCACCAGAACATAGTTGCAGGTGATAGGCCGGTTGGTTCCACTAGGTTCTTACCCTTTTTAGCGCCAAGACGCCACGGCATTCGAGCGCTCTACAAGCACATATCCTATCCTATCCTATCCTACTGTATATCCCATTTTAAAAATGGTGAAATAAAACACATTTGTATGAAGTTGTTTTTGTGGCATAAGAAATGTACAGAAAAGGCTCAAGGGGTGATTATTACATGCCAAATCAGGACTCACAGAGAAAATATCTGTCCAAAATCTGAGTACTGTCCTCTCGAAAATTATTAACCCAATACCTGCAACCTGCACTATTGTAATACACTAGAGTCTCTAGAGGGGGGCAGCTATGAATCGGGTCCCACGGTGCTATTTGTCCTGCCTCCCCCTTGTGCCCAACCACAAGAGCTGCTGAATGTGCCAGGTGTTAAGTCTGAGTTGAGGTGCTGTATTGTTAAATGTTTTATTTTGTTTGTGCCATGAATGTGTAAGATGGTGAGATATCTCTTTGTCATAGGAAGCCGGTGGGTTAATGCCCTTTCTGTCGTGAGACAGAGAGTCTATGACTAAATGTCCTGTGATGGAGCAGGTAAAACAAAATTTTGTATACCTCCTCTATTTTTGCATGACATTAATTACATGACTATATTAAACATTAACTCGTACTAACTAGTGTGAAATGGAATGACTAATCAACCTTTGCACCTTGATAAACACGAGATACACGTGGGACTAAAATGCTGATTGCATGGCAAACAATTAAGGGGCATATTATCAAGCCAGGCGATAAAATTATCGCCGCTTTAGCGGCAGAAAACTGCCGCTAAAACGGCGATAATGGGCTTGATAATATGCTCTATGGAATTCCAATTGAAGCCCATGTTAGACGTCCTTCACATCTAACAAGGGCTTCAATTGGAATTCCATAGAGCATATTATCAAGCCTATTATCGCCGTTTTAGCGGCAGTTTTCTGCCGCCAAAGCGGCGATAATTCTATCGCCTGGCTTGATAATATGCCCCTTAATGATTAACTGTGGTACGCAAACTAACTGTAGAACGTGGTAAAATAGACAATTGCATGATTTATGTTGCTTTTGTGATGGTTTGTGCTTTCAGCAGTGAAGAATGGTGAGTATTATTGCTTTAAATGTTGCTATACACTAGGAAATACTAATATACATTGGGGTTAGTGTGGGTTTAAACATTAGAATCTCTATTTCTATATTTTAATTACTGTTATGTTTGTTTTTGCTTAAGTTGGCATTCGGGCCTACTAGGCCGCAGTGCTTAAGATGGAGTTCTGAAGATGCCACCGTCATGTGAGCGCGACGCATACTGCGCAGAATCGGATGGCTCTGGAGATCTCCAAGCGACCTCCAACACGAACCAGAGTGTTCCTTGTCAAAGATAGGAACATGGAGGACTGCCAAAATAAAGAATGGTGCGATCGATCGAGGGGACAATGAAGGACCTGTACTAGAAGGCTTGCATGTTGTTACTTCTGAACTTTTTGCCTGTGAATTACCAAAAAGAATACAATTGAGAAATGTCATGCCCGGTCTCATGGGAATCAGGCAAACCTGGGAACATTTGGGAGACTTGAAAGTTGAAATTGGTTTAGCCAATCAGAACACTTTCTACCCCTAAATTGTTGCACATTGACCTAAAAGTAAGGAGAAAAAAAAGGTATAAAAGTCCATGATCTGGCAGGGGGGGGGTCGTTCATCCATTGGTTGATTTGTTGGTTCGTTGGTTCGTTAGAATGACCATCTTTGGCGTTGGGACTGCGTCGAACTGAAGGAGATTTCCTGGTTTACCTGGGTTTTTCTTTGAATGCAACAGAATGATTCCATCTAAAGGGTTTTGATTATTGCTGTGGGTTGACGGGTTCTTCTGGAGATTGTCGCAGAGACTGGAATAATATTCTGTGTGGTGGGAAGGTCGCCAAATGTTCAAAATGCGGTAAATATAAATGTTATGTAAAATGTTATGCTAAAGATCAAAAGATTGGAGGTCTCTTAAATAGATGAATTATTTGAACTGTAACCCTGAACATGCTAATGCAGAGTGAACTAAATTAGATAAACTAGAATTGGATTAATAAGAAATGAGTTTGTGATTCTTTAATAAGGTATTGAAAGTTAACCAAATGTTTCTGAAGCTTTAATTGTGTTTTAGCTGGTTCTAAATCACCATCAACCAGTCCAACTAATTGGTCCATCGACCAAGTGGTGGAGTGCCTTGATGTCAAAGTTAGGATTCTATAGGTGCTAATGTATATAATGTATATAATGTAAAGGAAATATTTCCGATAGATAACAAGGTACCCCCACATGTCCAGCGCTTCTTTTTCTCCTGTGCACAGATTCGAGTGAGACGTATGAGTGTTGGTGTTATGGGCCCCACCAATGAATGAATGTATGAATGAGTTAGGGTGGTGACGAGTCTGTGACATAGGGGGAATATGTAAATTTGCCCTTTTTCTGCTGGAGCAGTTGCATTGTGAGTGGGCAGACATGTGGTGGTAGGGCCTCATGACCGAGAAGGTCACAAGACATGCATAGTAGTCACTATCTAGCCATTGTCCTAGTTTTATTGTTTGAAATGAGGTGTGAGGAGCAACATGTCTTGACCTGCTACAGAGATTCTGTGACTGCTATTTGTCTTTGTATGTTTGAATTGAAGTTAGAGAGTTTAACAGGTTGTTGTTGGGTGAATGTGCAACCTACAAATCTTTATATATTGTTTATGCTGTGCTGTTCATTCGTGTCCATTCAATGTAAGCGTTCATATTTAAGAAGACTCAGAGTACATTCGCATTGCATTCCTCGATAGTATTAAACTGTAACATTCTAGAGGATAATGCTGGTAGTGGAGACAATGAAAATGGTTTTCTACTATGGCAACAACAATGGGCTTTGAACTTGTCACTGTAGTGATAAATGACTGAATCTGACTTAATTCTGTTTATTACTAGACTGGGCCGAAATACCATGCTTGCAGCGCCTCTTCCCTGAGCCTCATTAGGCCAAGGGACACCAGCCCCAGGGCCTAAAATAATTAAAAAGAGGAGAGGCATGTGGTCCCCTCCCAGAACATTCTTAGACCCCAAGGCTAAATTCTAAGGGGAAGGACGCATGAGGCCCCATCTCCAAACCTTATTAGGTGCCCGGGGACCCCATAACCTGGGGACAAATATCACACAAACATTAGAGGGTACCCTGTGGCCTGTACCCCAAGTCTCAGGCAGCAGGGACCCAAATTCAATTAAAAAGTGCGGCCACATCCCCCTCTTTGAGTCTCATTAGACTCCAGTGACCCCTTCCTCAGGGGAAAAATACAATTAAACAGGAGAAGGGGGCCCCTCCGGAGCCTTCTTTGTCCCCTTATTTCCCATCCCCTGTGAGGTGCAGCCCCTACCAAGAGCCTGTTTTATCCATGTGGATACCATCTCCCAGGATCTCTATTAAAGGTGGGTGCCCCGGTGCCTACCGGGAACACCCACCAATTACCACATTGGAGGCACCGGGGGTGGCCCAGGGCCCCCAGCGGCCTCAGCCAGCTCCCCGCATAGTGTGGGCGCTGGCATTTATTCCGTCCAGAGGGAGCAGCTGTTTTCTGCTTACTCCCTCTGGGCGGGCTATGATATGTATTTCCCTGCCCCCAGTGTGCTCCTACCCAGCGGGAGCATTTTTAGGTCTCCGGACAGGTAGGAACACACTTGCGTGTTTGCTCCCGTCTGGCAAGAGATTTAAAAATGCTCCCGCCAGACAGGAGCAAACATATGTTTTTCTGCCAGAGCTTGTGCTGGCAAGGAAACTACTGTGCTCTGGAAGTGGTCTCCTCGGGACACAGCCACTGAGCTTGCTACAGAGTATGGGGTCCCTGGGGCCTTTAAAGGCTCAGGGTGACAACGCAGCCCACCTCCCTTTTAATTAGTGTTATGGCTCTGGGGATAGGGCACCCGGGGCCTTCTTAGGCTCAGGCGGGGGACAGTGCTCACCGCCCCCTTTTTTAATGCATTTAGGTCCCACGGGATGGGGTCTCCAGGGTCTAATTATGCTCCAGGAAGGGGGGGGCATGTGACCCCCTTCCTTCTTTTTTCCTGGGCCCTGGGAAATAGGGGAGTGGAGCCATGTACCACTCTCCCCAAATTATAAACATGCATGACCCCCATGGGACCTGGCCTACCCTGGGGGGTTTTATTTACATGAGAATGGAGCCGATGCTTGTTTTTATTTAGTGATTTTTGCAGTGGATTCTTCGTGAATTCGCAGCAAAATAATACAAAAATGTTTTTAGCCCTGGGGGCGTCCTTCTGAGGCTCCACCACCAAGCCTGCAGGGGTCAGGGTATCCCTACCCTGTCCCTATGCCTTTTTGGTGTTTTTTTATAGGAATCGGACTGAGTCCCGAGTTCTAAGATACATATCACTACTTCTTGGTTAATATGATGGCAGCCAATCAGATCTCAGCAGGAGAAATCTCTGCGGATCCTTTGCAGCATGAAATATAAGTTTCTGAGCGCTAATTGCTCAAAAACTACTAAACATATTTACACCAAATCACAAACTGTACTCTTTCCAGGCCAAGAATTGGGAAAACGCCTCTTGGCATCCCCCCCTCCTTTTTCTTCTTGGCCCCAGCTTGACGGATCACCCCAAGACTTTTCATGCACAAACTAATCAAAAAGTAGCACTTTTTTTTTAAAGAAAGTTTTGTTGCAATTCGTGAGCTGGAGCTAATGTTATTAGCAACAGAAAAAATACATTTCCTATGGAAACACAATCCTAACTATAACTACCCAGTGGCAATTATAAGGCAAGGTTATATAATTATGCAATAAAAAATTAGAATTGTTCAGCTAATTCTCTGTGGCTTTATTTTCATTAATTTGAGCTAGAAATAATATTTAGGGGAAATCTGAAAATTATGCAATCTAAGTAGTAAATGTAATGAATCAGTAATCATGTGGTAAACAAAGCAGTCACAGAATCATATGGATTCTCCGGGCCCCACCATTGTCAATTGTTTTATCTACAATTTACTCATGAAATGTAAGAAAAAACTAAATATTCCAATTCCAGTCAGTGGATATTGTTAGCCACATTTTAAAGACAGCAACTTTTTTGAGCTCTGCACGCCAAAATGACAAACGGACAACTGATTTACCCTTTAAAGAGAAATACATGGTATTGATTAGATATTTTGTCACGCTCAAATTATTTCACTTCTAGTTTATCTCTAAGTTTAAAAAAAAAAGTATTTAAAGTTTTCAGAAAGAAGAAATAGAAGAAACATTACAGCAGTACTTGCGGAATGTACACAATACAATCACTATAGCATATAAAATAAATGGAATAACAAAATGAGAGGGATGGAGGAGTTTATTAGATTCCAGGTAAGTGGAGAGGGTGAGGTCGACATATTTCTCGGCGATCTTGCTAATCCCGGGGAGAAGTGAAATTGGTTGGAAATTGCTCAAGTAATCCGGGTCCAAATTAGGCTTCTTCAGGAGAGATTTTACCATGGCCCTTTTCCATTGGTGGGGGACTACACCCTTGGAGAGCGAGGCATTAATCAGGTCAATAATAGTGGGTCAACAATGTTGGCTATCAGCTTCAGAATATTAGGAGGAGCCGGATCGCAAGGCGATCCCCTCTTGATCTGTGTTAGAATGGACTGGAAGGATTCCTGGGTAATAGGAGAGAAGACTTTTAAAAGGTGTCCCTGATTCGGCAGACCAATATTCTCCTGGTAAAGGTTAAGGTGATTGTCAACCACGGGGAAGGAGGAGGAAATAGATTGAATTTTGTGATGGAAATGTTCTGCGTGTTCATTGCATCGACGGCCTGAAACATCCGGAGTGTCTGGAAGGAGGGGGGCTTTTAGTAGTTTTTTAGCAATGCAAAAGGTTTCCCGTGGAGAGTTGAAGGCTAGGGATATCCTCTGCTCATAGTGCAAAGCCTGTGCCCTTTTGATTTCTACTTTATAAATTCTAATTGCCTCCCTATAATCTAATTTCTTGCTGGGGGAAAAATCTTTCCTCCATGCTCTTTCAAGTTTTTTGCAATTCTGTTTTAATTCCCAAAGTTTGGGGTAATACCAGGCCGTCTTATTGGACCCTCCTTTCATCTGAACCAACTTTTTCAGGAGAACCCGATCAAGGGTACCCTCTATCCAAAAATTGAAGCTATCATTGGCGACAACCGGGTTAGTGTTCAGAATTGGCTTTGAACTCTCCAATTCCCGAACCCACTTGTCTACAGGGAGTTTAGTCCAGGAACGGGACAAAACTCGCGTAGGTCGGGTATGTGGAGTCATATTTAGAGGGGACCATGAGAATGGAATCAGGAAGTGGTCTGACCAGGGTAGTGGAATGGGGCCTTTCACAGAGATATCCTCCAGGTTGGAGAATATCGGGTCAAGGAGGTGTCCTTTAACATGAGTCGCAGCCAGGACCTTCTGAAGAAGCTGAAACACAGCAAGATCATGAGACAGTTCAGTTGCAACTAGGGAGGTGGAATCATCGAAATGTAGATTTAAGTCTCCTGGCAAGGTAGAGTTCGCTGTAGTACTGGAAAGGTTAGCAACTACTTCCAGTAAAGATTTACAAAATTGACCATAAGGTCCAGGCGGGCGGTAAATGAGAATGCCTGAGAAGGAAAGAGTGGAAGTAAACCCAATTGAAAAATGGAAATTCTCACAGTCTTCTAGCAAACTGCCAAACAAGCGACAGGTGAGGTTCTGCTTATAAATAACAGCAATACTGCCGCCCTTGCCTGTCGATCTATCCAGTCTCTGAATCAGATAACCTGTGGGAAGAGCTTGCACCACATCTGGCTCTGAGGCTATATTGAGCCAGGTTTCTGTAAGAAACAGCACTTCAGGGCTATAATCCTTTATAAGGAAAGAGATTTCCATTGTGTGCCGGGGCAAAGACCTGCAGTTTAATAGCAGCATATCATAGGTTTTTTGAGTGGGGGGGGGGCTGTGGGAAAAGAGGGCGAGAACTTAAACGAATAGTGGGAACAACCAAAAGCAGACTCACCGAGGGAGATGTAGTGGGCACAGTTCCCTCCTAAAGACTCATTAAACTGCTTCAGCTCCTCGGCCGTGTAATGAGAGATTTTTTGGAGACATTATACACTTAGATATTCTGATAGTTTACAAATCCAACCTATTCTGAGGCTATACTTAGCATGATCCAGCTCCACCCACCCTTACTCATAGCCTCGTACAACCCATTAGCAATAGCATTATTTAACCTACTCCAGTCGGATCTTTTTCTGTTGAGGTAGAATCCTCTGCATCTTTTTTCAGTAAGTATGCATGATATGGTCCCCAAATATCTTTAGGTTGACATTTAACAGGCATCAACGCATTATAATTCTCAGATTGCGTGGAACAATATGCCAAGCCAGTGTGCCATTCTTATAATTTAGGCAAGGGGCCACGCATCCACCTCATTGCGATCCTACGTTTAGCCAGCAGTAGGCTGATGGAGGTCAGCCTACGTGTGGCTTTTGTAATGTTTTTATCGAACCCCAGCCGAGCAACCAATGGCGGTTCTGGTATTACTAGATCCAGCATTTCGGTCAGTGCAGTGAACACCCCGCCCAAAAATGTGCGGATCCCAGGGCACTCCCAGGCCAAGTGTGTGAAATTGGCATTTATTGCTGAGCATCTCATGCATCTGTTTTCCTCCCTCAGCCCATAATTATATATATCCACGCTGGGGTGTAATAAGTTCTGTGAAGCTATTTAAAATGAATCAATCTGTGCCGTCCGTTCAGTGAGATAGCTTTAGTGTTACTAAAGCAGTGGGACCACTGCACAATTAAATTTTCGATTCCTAACTCTTCCTCCCATCCTAGTTGAAATTGCTGCTTTACTTGGTTAGCCTGCCCTTTGAGAAGTATGTAAAGTATTGTGATGCCATGTTGTGGGGATTCCGACTGTAACAGATATGTCAGTGGTTTCATTTCTTGCGGTTGAGACATGTCCAGGCCCAAAGTCACACGCAATGCCCGTCGCATCTGTAGTATTGATACGTGTCTAGTGCAGTCATCCCTCGGGCCTGAGAGGACACCTGTTGCCATGTTCTCACAATTCCGTCTCGGAACAGGTCTCCCATGTGTGTTATTTTCAGTTTATGAAAAGTTTGTATTGATGCACTATCTTTGCTGAACCAATCACACCAGATTACAGGTAATTTGGCAAAGTATATTGTGCTTAGCTGTTGCTTGTCTGCTATTTTGGGTAATTGAGACCCTGTGCAACCTACTGGATCGGTTGTGCGAGGTTTACTCAGTGAGCCACCAGTCAACAAGTTTGGCAGCGGTATGGGGAGACCATATTATATTCTATATGAAGATGCGGCAAGTTATGCAGGCCATGTATCCAACCATGCGCATGTAGTGTCTGTGCGGCTCTATAATATCTCTCCATATCCAGTGCGTTTAGTCCATCTTCCGAATATGGCCTGATTAGGTTTTCCCATTTCACTCGAGGCTGTTTGCCAGTCCAGGCGAGGCGTGTCAACAATGTACACAAACTATGGAGAAAGGACTTAGGCAAACTGATGAAATGTTTGCGAAGAGAAACGAAAACCGAGGGAGCACCACCATCTTCATTAGGGCGATATTGCCCACCAAGGACAATGGGAGCTTAATTCATTTTTCAATGACCTCTGTTAATTTTTGTATCGCACATCCATAGTTCGGTATGTATCTTTATGACTAGGTATCTTACTGGGTCAGTAGTCCATTCCATAGGGTAGTTAGTCTGAATTGGAGTGGTGACAGCTGTTAGCGGGATTTTTTGTTACTTTTGCAAATTGATGTACAACACTGAATGTTGTCTAAATCTCTCCACCCACTGCAACACCGGTGAAAGGTTTTGCTCCGGGTCACGAACATGGTGCCGATCACGATCCGGCAAAAACCGGGTACGAACCGTCGGACGGAGCATAATCTCCGCCCGACGCGTACCCGGTCGTCAATTTTTACAAACAAGGAATTACGATTCGCACGGGTACACCATTACCGTACGATTCGTAAAAAAGCCCGACCGAACAAAAAACACCTACCAATGCGATCCGGGAAAGCGCCGACCTGACGTCGGGACGCACGCAGCCAGCCATTCACGACCCAGGAATCACGATTCGCACCGACGTCACCCCGCACGGTGAATATTTTGCGGCAGCCAAAAACTGCCGGGAAATCAGGACGACGCGAACAAGGACCACCAGTACGCGACGGACAGACGACGCCGCGAACAAGGAGGACCAGTACGCGACGGACAGACATGGACCCGAACCTACGAGTCATCCCTGCCCTCATAGCAGTACACCTCCTCTACAGGTTACGACGCAGACGCCGCAGAAGGTCAGAATAACTAAGGGAGGGGGGAAAGTGGGGTGGGGTGGGGGTGGCACGACCAGGGCAGGCCACAAAACAACCACATAAGTCACACACCACACATGGCCTGGACATACCTGACTCCCATGCCCTGGTCACCACGAGGGGGTGGGGGCGTGTCCTGATAAGCCAGCGACCGCCACAACGGAAGTCCGTCACCACAACCAGACAGGTACGTCCCGTACCCACGCCTGAAGAGCGTGGGTACGAGTCGGACCACGCCCACACACGTCACCCCAACAATGGCGGGACGGATCGCACCCACGTGGCAAAGGCCTGGGTACGGGCCGCACAAACATCACATAGCGTGGGGACGGATATGTACGGACCCTACCCCCACCCCGTATGCAAGGAGCGTACCCCCCACCCCAACAGTGAAAGTACGACCCGTACCCCCACCCGCGTATGCATGGAGCGTACCCCCACCCCAACAGTGTAAGTTCGACCCGTACCCTCACCCGCGTATGCATGCAGCGTACCCCCCATGCCAACAGTGTAAGTACGACTCGAACCCCCACCCACGAATGCAAGGAGCGTACCCCCAGCCCAACAGTGTAAGTACGACCCGTACCCCCACCCGCGTATGCAAGGAGCGTACCCCCCATGCCAACAGTGTCAGTACGACCCGTACCCCCACCCGCGGACGTACGGAGCGTACCCCCACCCCAACAGTGTAAGTCCGACCCGTACCCTCACCCGCGTATGCATGGAGTGTACCCCCCATGCCAACAGTGTAAGTACGACTCGAACCCCCACCCACGAATGCAAGGAGCGTACCCCCCAGCCCAACAGTGTAAGTACGACCCGTACCCCCACCCGCAAATGCAAGGAGCGTACCCCCCAGCCCAACAGTGTAAGTACGACCCGTACCCCCACCCGCGAATGCAAGGAGCGTACCCCCCAGCCCAACAGTGTAAGTACGACCCGTACCCCCACCCGCAAATGCAAGGAGCGTACCCCCCAGCCCAACAGTGTAAGTATGACCCGTACCCCCACCCGCAAATGCAAGGAGCGTACCCCCCAGCCCAACAGTGTAAGTACGACCCGTACCCCCACCCGCGAATGCAAGGAGCGTACCCCCCAGCCCAACAGTGTAAGTACGACCCGTACCCCCACCCGCAAATGCAAGGAGCGTACCCCCCAGCCCAACAGTGTAAGTACGACCCGTACCCCCACCCGCAAATGCAAGGAGCGTACCCCCCAGCCCAACAGTGTAAGTACGACCCGTACCCCCACCCGCGAATGCAAGGAGCGTACCCCCCAGCCCAACAGTGTAAGTACGACCCGTACCCCCACCCGCGAATGCAAGGAGCGTACCCCCCAGCCCAACAGTGCAAGTACGACCCGTACCCCCACCCGCGTATGCAAGGAGCATACCCCCCATGCCAACAGTGTAAGAACGACCCGTACCCCCACCCGCGGACGTACGGAGCGTACCCCCACCCCAACAGTGTCAGTACGACCCGTACCCTCACCCGCGTATGCATGGAGCGTACCCCCCAGCCCAACAGTGTAAGTACGACCCGTACCCCCACCCGCGAATGCAAGGAGCGTACCCCCCAGCCCAACAGTGCAAGTACGACCCGTACCCCCACCCGCAAATGCAAGGAGCGTACCCCCCATGCCAACAGTGTAAGAACGACCCGTACCCCCACCCGCGGACGTACGGAGCGTACCCCCACCCCAACAGTGTCAGTACGACCCGTACCCTCACCCGCGTATGCAAGGAGCGTACCCCCCATGCCAACAGTGTCAGTACGACCCGTACCCCCACCCGCGGACGTACGGAGCGTACCCCCACCCCAACAGTGTAAGTTCGACCCGTACCCTCACCCGCGTATGCATGGAGCGTACCCCCCATGCCAACAGTGTAAGTACGACTCGAACCCCCACCCACGAATGCAAGGAGCGTACCCCCCAGCCCAACAGTGTATGTACGACCCGTACCCCCACCCGCGAATGCAAGGAGCGTACCCCCCATGCCAACAGTGTAAGTACGACCCGTACCCACACCCGCGGACGTACGGAGCGTACCCCCACCACACCAGTGTCAGTAGACTCGTACCCTCACCTCGAATGCATTGTGCGTACCCCCACCGTGTATGTGCCAAGCGCACATATCCAGAAATCGGAGGTGTGTGTGCAGAGTCCACCCAGCAGTGCCCTGAGACAGGAGTGGTGGGTGTGGAGTCCTCCCAGCAGTGCCCTGAGACAGGAGGGGTGGGTGCAGAGTCCTCCCAGCAGTGCCCTGAGACAGGAGGGGTGGGTGCCTATCACTCCCAGCAGTGCCCTGAGACAGGAGGGGTGGGTGTGGAGTCCTCCCAGCAGTGCCCTGACACAGGAGGGGTGGGTGCAGAGTCCTCCCAGCAGTGCCCTGAGACAGGAGGGGTGGGTGTGGAGTCCTCCCAGCAGTGCCCTGACACAGGAGGGGTGGGTGTGGAGTCCTCCCAGCAGTGCCCTGACACAGGAGGGGTGGGTGCAGAGTCCTCCCAGCAGTGCCCTGAGACAGGAGGGGTGGGTGCCTATCACTCCCAGCAGTGCCCTGAGACAGGAGTGGTGGGTGTGGAGTCCTCCCAGCAGTGCCCTGAGACAGGAGGGGTGGGTGCCCATCACTCCCAGCAGTGCCCTGAGACAGGAGGGGTGGGTGTGGAGTCCTCCCAGCAGTGCCCTGACACAGGAGGGGTGGGTGTGGAGTCCTCCCAGCAGTGCCCTGAGACAGGAGGGGTGGGTGCAGAGTCCTCCCAGCAGTGCCCTGAGACAGGAGGGGTGGGTGCCTATCACTCCCAGCAGTGCCCTGAGACAGGAGGGGTGGGTGTGGAGTCCTCCCAGCAGTGCCCTGACACAGGAGGGGTGGGTGCAGAGTCCTCCCAGCAGTGCCCTGAGACAGGAGGGGTGGGTGTGGAGTCCTCCCAGCAGTGCCCTGACACAGGAGGGGTGGGTGTGGAGTCCTCCCAGCAATGCCCTGAGACAGGAGGGGTGGGTGCAGAGTCCTCCCAGCAGTGCCCTGAGACAGGAGGGGTGGGTGTGGAGTCCTCCCAGCAGTGCCCTGACACAGGAGGGGTGGGTGTGGAGTCCTCCCAGCAGTGCCCTGAGACAGGAGGGGTGGGTGCAGAGTCCTCCCAGCAGTGCCCAGAGACAGGAGGGGTGTGTGCCTATCACTCCCAGCAGTGCCCAGAGACAGGAGGGGTGTGTGCAGAGTCCTCCCAGCAGTCCCCTGAGACAGGAGGGGTGGGTGCCCATCACTCCCAGCAGTGCCCTGAGACTGGAGGGGTGTAACACATGTGTGTGAGGCCAGAATTATCCACATGCATACTGGCTACAAGGGAACATGTCCCCATGAACTCATGTCAACAGACTCCACACACAAGTACAGTGATCACCAAGGATGCCACGATTGTCGCAGGTGGAGACATGGCCCTGCATTCATGGCCAAAGTAGAAGGGCTCCGTCACACACACAGCTCATGTAGACACAGCTCTGCGCTAAACATTGGGAACACCCTGCAGGGAAGAAAGCTGGGTACACAGAGGAAGGAATACACCCTGGGACAAGTGCACCATGCAGTAACTGCTTACATGAACAAAGAAAGTTAGCCAACACCTTGTGATGGCACACAGATCACAGGGTCCCACCAATGAGCAGTACACTACTAAATATCCCACACACCCAAACCCTTACACACCACCCAAAACCATGTAGCAGCCCCACCAACACCAATACCAGCATAGCAGTAGTGTGATAATGAAAACAAAATTAAGCTTTATTCAGCATGAGCACAATGTCCGTGGATCGCAGGCAGTTCAATCTTCACAAAGCCCATAGGGCAGTCAATGATTCTCAGCTGGATGGGGGACACAGTGGGATGCGTGTCCCCTACCTTGCCTGCACAGTCAAATGGCATCGTCTTCCACACTGGTGAGGGCATCAGGGGGGGGGGAAGCAACAGGCACCGCAGGGACATCAGGGCAAAGGGGCGGCGTTGTGGGTGCAGGGATGGAGGACTCCACCACAGGGGGTGGGTCAGTGCCAAAGGCGGAGGCCAGGATGGCACTACACACCTTTGCAAGGTCCTCCAGGGAGTCCCCTGCACCCGAAGGGACCTCAGGCCCCAAGGAGGGGGGGGGGGTCAGAGGGATGGGTCGCAGCGCCACCGGGGGAGGGTGGAGACAGGGGGGGAGACTCAACCACCCTGACCGGGGACCTCCTTGACCGCTTGCGTGGTGGTGTAACTGTGGGGCTCAGGGACAGAGCGGCCATGAAGGAGTCCTTGGGGGAGATGTGGCCAGGAGAGCTGAGGGGAGGGGATTTGGAGGGAGTGGACTGGGTGGAATGCGGACTCCCACTATGGCTGCGTGTCACACGTTTGCCCCCCGACCCAGTGGGTGTGCCTACCTCACCCTGTGTGTGCGTGTCAGGAGGAGTGCGGTGGACCTTCCCTGCTGGTGTGGTGCCCGTGTCCGTTGATGTGGGTGCATGCCGACGTCTGGGTGTACGTGTGACAGGCATGGGAGTGGGAAGTGTGGATGGGGCAGGGGTAGGTGGGGGGAGGTCGCGCTGCAGGAGACCCACTGCTGCAGTCAGTGTGGAGTCGATGGACCTCAGCAAGTTGCGTTGGTCAGCCTGCGATGAATGAATGCCCTCCAAGAAAGCCTCGATGTTGGTGAGGGTTTTGCCGTGGGCATGGAGGACATTAAGGATCGCAGCCTGACCAACCTGCAGTTGCCGCTGGATGTCCACAGACTCTGCATTGGCGGCAGCAGTGGAGACAGGGGCAGGGGGTGCGGTGCCTGGCAGGAAGGAGACATGCTGTGACCGGGCACGCTGGGAAGGGACACGAGCAAGTGGGAGGCGGCTGGTGGAAACTGAGGGGGCGGTGGGAGGTGTTGTTCCGCTGTCAGCTGCTGGTGCAGCCTCCGCCCACTCGGAGACATCGTCCCCGGACCTGTCAGCTTCGTAGTCTGATGTGCCAGTCGACAGGTCCTCGGCCACACTCTCCTCCGCCTCTGTCCCACTCGATGTGCCAGACCCGATGTCACGGCTGGCACTGGTGCTCGGTCCCTCCGCCTGGTCTGTGTCCATGTCTCCCTCTGTGTCCCCCGACGATGCTGTGGGCAGGGTGGAGAGACAGAAATTATTCAGACACCTGTACACATCTGTCACATGAGTCCAATCTACATAGGTAACATTGCATGGCCTGAAAAGGAAGATCCCTAACATCTACTGAACAGGGTACCGATGTAGGGCATGAAACACACAGTTGGTTGAGCCACCATGCCACTGAAATACCATGGAGAGCATGAGACAATAGCTAAACACAGGAAAAGGAGTCTGACATAGCACCCAGGCCCTGGGGACAATCCAGCACTGCATCTGCACCACACAGCGTTGGCGAAAATACCGATGACCAGGGACCATATCCATGAACTTGAGACACATGCTGCATAGGTAATGCTGAAAACATGCACAACATGACTCGGTCACTGCACATTGCGTGTGTGTCCAGGCACATCACACACTGCCCAGACCCAGCAAGTGGTAATCAGGATTTAACACATAGGCATTGCCCGCCCCAACAAGACCCTACACGAGGCAAATTGTTGAGACACAGGTGGCACCAACATCTCATAGTCTGGGTGATACACACAGGGGCAGGCAAAAAGCAAGATTGGACGCCAAACAGCCAAGGTGCGCCTGTACAAATAATGAGGTACCAGTGCCCATCCTCAGATGAGTATAACAAGACACACAGGCACTGGCAACTGTGAGTATGAAGAAGGACAATCAGGTCAGGCTGCACAGTGGACACCTGTACAAATTAGCACGTCTATATACATGGTGACAGGGGACAATGGCACAGAGCACAACTTACGCTGTAGACACTGACAGTGGCCACGTTTATGATGACACATACACCACTGAGGAAAAGGTGCCCCAGGGGACAGTAGTGGGCACGCAACTACATGCTACTGAATGGTAATGACTGCAACACACGTCACCATCCCTGCACTATGTGTATCGCACACTCATGCACATCATGTCACAGGCCACTACATAGGACATGCGCGCTGTAAGGCATGACACATGAGAGACCAACTCCCATGTCTGGAGTCAGCATCAGTGCCAACTGACATGGAACCCACATGCAGTGAACTTGACAGTGCACAGGCAAGGTCCCACAACCTGTTACACACCACCCCCACACATGATGCTACAGACATTGTTCCCGTGGACAAAGCGCCAGCCTACATTACCCTGTGAAGGAGTGACTACACACAGACCAGGGAACACATTGCAAGGAGGGGAAGGGTGGCAGGGGCACAGCGCTATACTGGGGCAAACAGGATCTGCACAGCACCTTTAAACCCTGCCAGTGGATTCATGCTACTGTGCCCTTACAAATGCCGGTGACACACAACAAACACACATGTACCTACCCCCTTCCGGCTGCTGCATCGCCTGTAAGCGCCTCTCCAGGTCTGGAAAGACCACCGGCAGCACACGCCTGTGGAGGTGGCTCAGACGGCGGCGGCCGCGGTTCTTGTGGCTCTCAGGTGAGTCCCCCAGCAGGAGCCGTGCAATCCTCCGCGTCCAGCACCGGATATCCTGCCAGCGTTTCCTCACCTGGGGCAGGCTCCGCCTCCGACCATCCACACCCCTCACGGCACTGACGGCGGCCAGCCAGATCTGCTCCTTGGCAGTGGCGCCTACCTGTGAGGAGGAACAAGTGACACCACATCAATACACCAGCCACATGTCACAGAGAGACATATGGGTACAAATTAGCTGGTTACAACAAGGCATGTCATGCAGCCAACGCATTGCACCTTTGTCATAGGGACATCATCCCCTGGTGAGGGAAAAAGCACTACGTGCCACAGTGGGTACACAGGTGGAATGATGGCAATGTCACAATCAATGATCAAGGCTCACACTGTGCATCACACCCACCCCTCCTGTCTCAGGGCACTGCTGGGAGGACTCTGCACCCACCCCTCCTGTGTCAGGGCACTGCTGGGAGGACTCCACACCCACCCCTCCTGTCTCAGGGCACTGCTGGGAGTGATAGGCACCCACCCCTCCTGTGTCAGGGCACTGCTGGGAGGACTCTGCACCCACCCCTCCTGTGTCAGGGCACTGCTGGGAGGACTCCACACCCACCCCTCCTGTGTCAGGGCACTGCTGGGAGGACTCCACACCCACCCCTCCTGTCTCAGGGCACTGCTGGGAGTGATGGGCACCCACCCCTCCTGTCTCAGGGCACTGCTGGGAGGACTCCACACCCACCCCTCCTGTCTCAGGGCAATGCTGGGAGGACTCTGCACACACCCCTCCTGGCTCAGGGCACTGCTGTGAGTGATAGGCCCCCACCCCTCCTGTCTCAGGGCACTGCTGTGAGTGATAGGCCCCCACCCCTCCTGTCTCAGGGCACTGCTGGGAGACATCAGGCACCCCCCCCCCTGGGACCCCCCCGACAGTACATGGCATGTGTGTTACACCTGGACGCAATGGCAGAAGTCACAGTCACCACATAGGGACAGTCTGTGGCAGTGGCCTATGCACTCACCTGATAACCTGGTCGCCCATACAGCATGGAGTACTGTGGGAGGATCACATCCAGCAGAGCCATGTTCTCCTCCAGGGTGAATGGCTGTGTCCTCTCCACAGCCCTTGACATGGTTCCAGGGAATCAGTAGCAGCAGCTGGGTCGACGAATGCAAAGATGTGCAGGCAAGTGCTCCCTCATGGGACCTGGCTGCCTTATATGTGCCCTTCTGCCCAGTCTCATGCACAGGAGTACAGAGAGATTGGTCACTCACATTTGCATCCTATGTTTCCACCAATCCCTTCAAACCTAGCAGTCTGTGGGTTCTCTATCGGTTTCATTCTCCTGCATGATGTCAGCCCCACAAACACATTGCAACAAAGTAGACAAATCCCAACTGACTTCTGCTGTGCACCTTCCAGAACAATTTCGAATTTTGAACTTGGTCTCCATGACAACCAGCATGCATGTAGGCCTTAATACTTGTCCCCTATGTAATTTGGAGCATCACACACAGGTACGGTGCGTGTGGGGGCCCTAGGGCACCCCAAATGCATGGCAACGGCCCGTACATGCATGCCTACGCTCTCCATCACTTTTGGTCTGCACGCGTATGCGTACCCGTAGTGGTACGGACCGTACACTCGCATCTACGCTCTCCATCACTATGGGTCTGCACGCGTATGCGTACTCGTAGTGATAGTGAGCGTAGATGTGAGTGTACGGTCCGTACCACTACGGGTACGCATACGCGTGCAGACCCATAGTGATAGTGAGCGTAGATGCGAGTGTACGGTCCGTACCACTACGGGTACGCATACGCGTGCAGACCCATAGTGATAGAGAGCGTAGATGCGAGTGTACGGCCCTATCACTATGGGTCTGCACGCGTATGCGTACCCGTAGTGGTACGGACCGAACACTCGCATCTACGCTCACCATCACTATGGGTCTGCACGCGTATGCGTACCCGTAGTGGTACGGACCGAACACTCGCATCTACGCTCACCATCACTATGGGTCTGCACGCGTATGCGTACCCGTAGTGGTACGGACCGTACACTCGCATCTACGCTCACCATCACTATGGGTCTGCACGCGTATGCGTACCCGTAGTGGTACGGACCGTACACTCGCATCTACGCTCACTATCACTATGGGTCTGCACGCGTATGCGTACCCGTAGTGGTACGGACCATACACTCACATCTACGCTCACTATCACTATGGGTCTGCACGCGTATGCGTACCCGTAGTGGTACGGACCGTACACTCACATCTACGCTCACTATCACTACGAGTACGCATACGCGTGCAGACCCATAGTGATGGAGAGCGTAGATGCGAGTGTACGGTCCGTACCACTACGGGTACGCATACGCGTGCAGACCCATAGTGATAGAGAGCGTAGATGCGAGTGTACGGTCCGTACCACTACGGGTACGCATACGCGTGCAGACCCATAGTGATAGTGAGCGTAGATGCGAGTGTTCGGTCCGTACCACTACGGGTACGCATACGCGTGCAGACCCATAGTGATAGGGCCGTACACTCGCATCTACGCTCTCTATCACTATGGGTCTGCACGCGTATGCGTACTCGTAGTGGTACGGACCGTACACTCGCATCTACGCTCGCCATCACGATGGGTACACATACGGCAGCACTCCCACAGTGATTTGGGAACATGCACAGGCCCTCTCAGCAGCAGTACGGCGGATTTTACACATCACTGTGGTGATAGGCGACACACATGTAGGAATAGGGCGGACATACTTGTCCATGGATGGACATACTTGTCCAGGAATGGACATCAAGGCATCGTCTGTGCATTACCACATGTGTGGGGCACAGGTGTCACAGGCTGTGATGTGGAACATGCCTCCTGAGTGGAGAAGGCACCAGATGTATGATGAGATGTGTACATGTGTACTGTGTGAGGGTGCAATGTGTGCCAGGCATGCCCTTGACTCCTTTGACATGTGTGCATGTGGGACTGCGCACTTGGGGTGAGCGTCACTGGCATGGCACGGACACCAACACACGGAAGTGTCCCATGATGCCCGGTACAGGGGTCATGACACATGACTTATCACTACCCACAGTGCACAATGTGACTATGCCATATATGTGTCCGGGATTTACATCAGGTTGATGTTGTAGCACCCTCAAAAGCTGCAGCCGTTGCAGCAACCAACATGTGGCTGTGTGTAGATTGTCATTGCACACTGTTCCCAACACCATGCCACATGTGTTATCGGATGTGAGGTGCACATGTATGCAAGGGACACGGAGTAGCGTGACAAGGCCATGTCAGCAAACTCACAAGGAATGTGTGGTGAGTCATGACATGTGCACCTTCATGGCAAGGTGTGTGGGCTGGACTAGTGTAATGTCATGTGACCTGTGGCTCAGGTGTTCCGCTGCCAGTCTCTGCAATCGGCATCACACTTCTGCTGATGTGTGGGTGTATGTCACTCCTGTCTTGCGTCGGGCAGTGCACTTGCACTGGGACACAGCTATTTCCATGGCGTGGCATGGGGAGGTTCTCAATCACCGTGTGTAGCTGGGTCTTGGAAGGAGTGTCACCTTGCATCCATACGTGTCCTGGGCATGTAGCACATGCCTGACTCCCTATGTGGCATGTGTGTATTGCCAGATTTACATGTGCTCAGTAGACATGAGTTGTTCTCGTAGTGCACTCACTCTTCCTTGTCACTTCCAAATTACTGCAGAGCGCCTCCTGTTGCCCGAAGAATTCCAGACTTGGCCACCATGCAGGAGAATGACAGGATCCGGCTCTACCGCTTCACCCAACCGTTGATTCTGGAGCTGACGGCGAGACTGGCACCACACCTGCAACCGCAGCACAGGTATCCTACGGCACTGACACCCCAGCTGAAGGTAATGGCTGCCCTACATTTCCTTGCCACGGGTACCTTCCAAAATACCATAGCTCATGTTGGTGGCATGTCCCAGAGCATGTTCAGCGGTGTGCTGCATGATTTCTTGGAGGCCATGTTGATTCACCTGGATGACTTCATCAAGTTCCCAACCCCTGAACAGATGACTGAGGTCAAGCGTGGTTTCTATGCCCTGGGAGGGATGCCCCATGTCATTGGGTCCATAGATGGGACACATGTAGGTTTGGTACCACCACACGCACGGGAGGTGGCGTACCGCAATCGGAAGCACTACCACTCCATCAATGCCCTTGTGGTGTGTCTGTCCAACATGGTGATTTCACATGTCTGTGCTCGTTTCCCAGGATCAGCACACGATGCCTACATCATGAGGCGTAGCGGGATGCCTGATATGATGATGCAGCTGCGCAACGAACGGGCATGTGTTGTTGGTGGGTACAGTCTGTCTGTCCTGTATTCTGTTTGGCCGAGCAGCACTACCGCTTCGCCAGTTCTAACGATATCCATGTGCTTTCCATTTAGGGGACGCTGGCTATCCCAACATGCCTTGGCTGCTGACACCTCTCCGCAACCCCATCACGCCGGCCCAGCTCCGCTACAACACCGCCCATGGCCGGACAAGGCGAGTGATAGAGAGGACGTTTGGCATGCTGAAGAGCCGATTCAGGTGCCTCCACAAGACCGGCGGCGCACTCCCATATGCCCCGGCGAAGGTCTGCAAGATCTTCATGGTCTGCTGCATGCTGCACAACATGGCAGTTGAAAGAGCTGTGCCACTCATCCTGAATCAACATGACGAGGACCATCCACCCGTGGAGGACGAAGGGATTGGCAATGCGGCTAGTGATGTGGAGGATGTGGAGCCGCAAGAGGACATCCGGACTCGGCTCATACGCGACTTCTTTGCTTAGTGGTGAGTACCAGTGTCTGAGTGTGCACGCCTTGGTCCCCGTGTGGCATGTGTTGTGATGCGTGTCTCCACCTGCATGTATGGCACGTGAGTCAGAGGTGTGTGTGGGTGTGTCACTGGAGTGATGGTGGCAGTGATGGTAGTATTTCCCCACTCATAATTGTGACCTAGCATGTTGTCATCCATACATGTGTCGAGTCAATGCACATGCAAGTGGCTGTGCTTTTTGTGGCTGACTTCTTGTGTGTCTCTCTTCCCCAGGTACCTGCGCATGCCGTCTTCTGGTTGCATTGTTGTGGCACTGCTATTCCTCATGGACATGGCATCATGGGCTGACTCAGCGTTACAGGCACGGACACGTTTGGAAGTCTCCATGGGGTAAGGGATGCATCTGGGGTGTATTGGGTGTGGCAGTTGTTCACGATGTGTGCACACTGCCCCGGTCGGGGTTTGGTTCCTCTGCAGACATGTGGCATCCCCATGGGACACGACATGCAGCTGGGTACACCTGAATAGATGGGCTGCCTGGTTGTCAGTCATCAGTGATGGGATAGTGGATTGTGATGAAGGCATCAATGTGTGTGACACTGCCCTCGGACACATACGGTTAACATTGTCTTGACATGGCGTGGGACTTCCACATCAGCGGATGTATGGTGTATGGCAGTCTCTCCGTGAGCAGCTGTGGGTATTTAGCTGTTAGCCGACACTTGTGTGCCAGTTCCATGGCTATCACGCATTTGTGCTGCAGAAGGGGGGTGCCAGTGTTGGAGCCACATGTTACTCCACATGATGTGTTCATGTGTACTTCAAGTTGCCTCTGCAATCCCAAAAACATGACTATTAAAGGTGTCCCTATGCCTCCAAGGTGCCTCTTCTCAGTCAATGCTGGTGTGTTGGCACGGTGCATCCTGCATGTCTGGCATGGTATTCCCTGATTGTGGCTATGTGTCAATGTGTCGAGTGGCAAGATGCAAGCTGTGTGTGTGTGCTGAGACTGTGTATTGGGCATGATGTCCATGACTGTGTGGGTATTGTGACATGTGCCATCCCCATGCATCCAACGTTGTCCATGACCCCATTCTCTGCATCCACCGGACTCAAGCTTGCAGGACATGGTTCTGCCACCTGTCTACACGTACCTGGGTGCCCCCCAGGACACGGGCCAGGATCCCTGACCTCTGCGCATGACTGTTGCTGTACTCAATGTGTCTGTCAGCACGGTTGTTCGGCCACCCCCTCAGCTGGTTCTGACCATCACGGGTGTGTATGGTGCTCCATGTCTGTCTTGCCTAAAAAACTGTGACCCATGTGTCCTGTGCCAGACTCAGGCCCCGGGGTGTGGATGGTTGAAGTGAACAGATGACTCAGGCATGTTTAGACTGTACAAGACACATGTTAGGTAATAATGCTACCAGCAGGCATCTACTCTTAATAGTGTGATTTATTATTGGGGGGGGGGGGGGCAAAGTGAGGGGCTTTCCGGGATTAGGGAATCCAAAGTTCAGTAGGGGAGTTGGTGTCCTTGCCATTGGAAATCCTCAGAGTCCATGCCACAGTCTTTGTCAACATTGGTCAGCCAGTGACCAGCAGGGCCATGTGGCAGAGAATGTCTCTTGATGCTGTGATGCTGTTGCTCCAGTGGGCCAGGTGCCAGGCCAGGTGTCCTGGGAGATGGTGATGTAGCAGCCACCCTCACGGTCCTTTCCGTGGACGACCCGGCTTCCTGCGGGGAACCTCAGCAGCAGGCCGTGACGACGTCTGGGATGCTCCGTCGGATGTTTCCTCCTCCTCCTCATGATCCCTCCCTGTGGGTGGTGATGTTCTCCGCCTTCTGGCACAGGGAGGGTCGGCCATGGTGTCGGCCATCCGACGGAGTTCAGCGTGAATCCCCTGGGACGCCGTCACTTGCTCAGCCTGTCTGTCCTCCATCCTCCGTTGGTGTAGCTGTAGACAGGCTATTAGCTCCGCATGTTGCTGGGCCTGCTGGACCTTGATCCCCTCGAGGACGGACACAACCTGGGCCATGCCCGTGGTGTCCTGCCGGTATGAGTCCAGGATGTTACGGACATGGGAAAATACCGGATCCCCAGCCAACTGGTCAGGCTCGCGCCTCCGCCGTCCTCCACTCCCACCACCCCTGCCCACTTGCGTCTGGCCTGCACTTGTGGGCACATCGGGTCTCCGGGACCCCTGAGGGGTGGCATTGGCGTTGTCGCCTGCCTCCTCCTGGGTGCCCGGGACACCGTGTCCCTCCTGGCGAGCCTGGCTGCATTGTGGTGTTGGGGCAGGGATCCTGGGTGTCTCCTGGGATGTGGCAGGAGTGGGGGTGGTGGTTGGCACGGTTGTACCTGACGCAGGTGCTGCAGGTGGTTGGACACCAGAGGGGCCAGGTCGGTCGGGGTCGTCCGCAGAGTGGTGAGAGTGGTCGCTGCCGGTGGGATCGGTCTCCTGCAGATCCGGGTCCTGTGAGTGTTCCCCCCCAGTGTTGGGGGGTGCAGCACGACGTTGACCTGTGTGTGAGAGAGACAATGTTAATTTGGATCCATGCAACATCCATGTTTCATCCGTTACAAAGTTGGCACATTTCCTCTTGGAATTAGGATCTGTCTTGCATTCCACTCACAGTGCACTTGTGCATGTGTGTGTCCCTTGGGCACCAATTTGGCCCCTTTAACTATGTGTGGCACAGTCTTACTTGCTGCATCAAGTGTGACTGCAGTCAGCAGTGGAGTGTGCATGTGTGCCGAGCTATGCATTTGCGCCTTCCTTGTAGCACTGTACATGTGCACATGGAGTGGATCCACACACTTATATGATGCAGGTGGCTGTCCTTGTGCTCGTGTACAGGTTGTAACATGGCCCTGCGTTTTGCCATGATGAAGAGGGGGGGTTCTGGCACTGGCCACCCTTGTCTACATGCACGCAGTCCACCTGCTGACGAGCAGACATTCCCACACACCAAAGGACTGATTTGCTCTCCCTGTGTCTCCCTCCTTCTCTGTCCCCCTCTCCCTCCCTCTCTGTCCCCCTCTCCCTCCCTCTGTGTGTCAGCCTCCTCCCTCTGTCCATCTTCCTGTGTCTCCCTCCCTCTCTGTCCCCCTCTCCCTCCCTCTCTGTCCCCCTCTCCCTCCCTCTGTGTGTCAGCCTCCTCCCTCTGTCCGTCTCCCTCCCTCTCAGTCCCCCTCTCCCTCCCTCTCTGTCCCCCTCTCCCACCCTCTGTGTCCCCCTCTCCCTCCCTCCGTGTGTCAGCCTCCTCCCTCTGTCCATCTCCCTCCCTCTCAGTCCCCCTCTCCCTCCCTCTCTGTCCCCCTCTCCCACCCTCTGTGTCCCCCTCTCCCTCCCTCCGTGTGTCAGCCTCCTCCCTCTGTCCGTCTCCCTCCCTCTCAGTCCCACTCTCCCTCCCTCTGTGTCCCCCTCTCCCTCCCTCTGTGTGTCAGCCTCCTCCCTCTGTCCGTCTCCCTCCCTCTCAGTCCCCCTCTCCCTCCCTCTCTGTCCCCCTCTCCCTCCCTCCGTGTGTCACCCTCTGTCACCTTGACCCAGCTTCCTGGGCACACACTGTTAGCAGATCTTTGAGTGGCCCTTGGCCTGTTGATGTGAGTTTGTTTCTGATCTCCAGGCACCCATTTTGTCTGCTGTGTGTCTGTGCGCTGCTGCTGTGGTGGTGTGTGCTGCCACTCTTTCACACTGTTGGCTGTTCATTAGCTGCTGGCATGTGCAAAACAGTGCCTTCACCCCCATGTGTTGATGCAAGGCGTCCGCCATTTGCTGGCAAGTCATTCCTGTGTTGGGACACAGTGTTTGTCTGGCTGTGACCTAGGCCATATGGGCAGAGGGCATTGTTGTCTGCTTTGGAGTCGCACTATGTGATTCTTGGTGCCCAGCCTCCCGCCATCCGGGTTACCGTGTCATGTGTTGTTGTCTTCTGTGGCCTGTGACTTGACATTGTCCAGCTGGGTGCATGGGGCATGGTGGCAGCAGTGGCATGTGCCTGCTCATGGAGTGTGGTTGAGTAATGCGATGGCTTGTGGTGGTTGCGTGCCTGTTATTAATTTTGGTTGTGGTTGCAGTTCCCCCCATGTGAGGTGCGTTGTTTGTGTACTCACCCGGGTCTCGGAGTCCTTCTACTCCTTCAACTGCCTCCACCGGCAGTATGGCCATCACCCTCTCCTCCCAGGGATGGTACTGTACGGCTCTGCGGGAGGGCCCTCCTCCGGTGGCGTTGGCCTGGTCGTGTTCCTCCTGTCTCTTGGCTCTGACCCTCCTCCGCAGATCGTACCACCTGTTCTGGCAATCCTGCTTGGTCCTCCTGGTGTCCGCAACAGCATTCACAGCATCGACGATGGTCTGCCACATGGCTGTTTTGGCTGCCTGGCTGGTGCTTCTGACCAATGTTCCAAAGATCTGTGGCTCGACTCTGAGGATTTGATCAACAAGGACCTCCAACTCTCGGTGACTGAACTTTGGATTCTTGGTAGTGGGCATGGTGAGGGGTATGGGTGGGGATGGTGTGGGTGTGGGGGGGGTGTGGATGTTGGGGGGGGGTGTGGATGGTTGTGTGTGTGTGTGAATGTGATGAGAGGGTGTTTGTGAGGGTGGTCGTGTGAAGGTGTGCAAGTGTAAGATGTGGTGTCGCTTGTAGTCTGGTTCTGTGGTGTCTGGCAGCAGTGGGTCTGTTGCAAAGGCTCATGGTTTGTGTGTGTGGGCCCTTTTCATTGGTCCATGGGTGGGTGTGGCAGTGTTTGAATTTTGGGTGGGTGTGTTATAAGGAGTGGTGGTGTATTGGGCCTCTGTTTGTTTTTGACAGTTGCAGGTCAGTGATTGTGTTATTTTAGTGGTTGTTGGCCATGTTTAGTGGCTGTGTGCCTTTCGAATGGTGTATTGTTGAGTTGTTTGGTTTTGTCCTTGTTGTGTACGTGCGTTTTGAGTGTGTGTACGGTGTGTACATGGGCCATTTGGTTGTACGATTTTGTCCTTGTGTGTGGCTTTGTAAGACTCGTACATGCGGTTGTGATGTTGGGGCATGGGGTGCGCTCCGTACTTAGGAGGTTGTGTTGGGGGTGCGCCAGGAACGTACTGGGGTGGGGGTACGACTGGAACGTACTGGGGTGTGGGTAGACGGGGCTATGACACGTCCTGGGGTGGGGGTGTGGCTCGCACGTACTGGGGTGTAGGTACACGGGGGGTACGACACGTACTGGGGTGGGGGGGTGTACATGGACGGTGGTACGACACGTACTGGGGTGGGGGGGTGTACATTGACGGTGGTACGACACGTACTGGGGTGGGGGGGTGTACATTGACGGTGGTACGACACGTACTGGGGTGGGGGTACGACTGGAACGTACTGGGGTGTGGGTAGACGGGGCTATGACACGTCCTGGGGTGGGGGTGTGGCTCGCACGTACTGGGGTGTAGGTACACGGGGGGTACGACACGTACAGGGGTGGGGGGGTGTACATGGACGGTGGTACGACACGTACTGGGGTGGGGGGGTGTACATTGACGGTGGTACGACACGTACTGGGGTGGGGGTACGACTGGAACGTACTGGGGTGTGGGTAGACGGGGCTATGACACGTCCTGGGGTGGGGGTGTGGCTCGCACGTACTGGGGTGTAGGTACACGGGGGGTACGACACGTACAGGGGTGGGGGGGTGTACATGGACGGTGGTACGACACGTACTGGGGTGGGGGGGTGTACATTGACGGTGGTACGGCACGTACTGGGGTGGGGGGGTGTACATTGACGGTGGTACGACACGTACTGGGGTGGGGGTACGACTGGAACGTACTGGGGTGTGGGTAGACGGGGCTATGACACGTCCTGGGGTGGGGGTGTGGCTCGCACGTACTGGGGTGTAGGTACACGGGGGGTACGACACGTACTGGGGTGGGGGTACGACTGGAACGTACTGGGGTGTGGGTAGACGGGGCTATGGCACGTCCTGGGGTGGGGGTGTGGCTCGCACGTACTGGGGTGTAGGTACACGGGGGGTACGACACGTACAGGGGTGGGGGGGTGTACATGGACGGTGGTACGACACGTACTGGGGTGGGGGGGTGTACATTGACGGTGGTACGGCACGTACTGGGGTGGGGGGGTGTACATTGACGGTGGTACGACACGTACTGGGGTGGGGGTACGACTGGAACGTACTGGGGTGTGGGTAGACGGGGCTATGACACGTCCTGGGGTGGGGGTGTGGCTCGCACGTACTGGGGTGTAGGTACACGGGGGGTACGACACGTACAGGGGTGGGGGGGTGTACATGGACGGTGGTACGACACGTACTGGGGTGGGGGGGTGTACATTGACGGTGGTACGACACGTACTGGGGTGGGGGTACGACTGGAACGTACTGGGGTGTGGGTAGACGGGGCTATGACACGTCCTGGGGTGGGGGTGTGGCTCGCACATACTGGGGTGTAGGTACACGGGGGGTACGACACGTACAGGGGTGGGGGGTGTACATGGACGGTGGTACGACACGTACTGGGGTGGGGGGGTGTACATTGACGGTGGTACGGCACGTACTGGGGTGGGGGGGTGTACATTGACGGTGGTACGACACGTACTGGGGTGGGGGTACGACTGGAACGTACTGGGGTGTGGGTAGACGGGGCTATGACACGTCCTGGGGTGGGGGTGTGGCTCGCACGTACTGGGGTGTAGGTACACGGGGGGTACGACACGTACTGGGGTGGGGGGGTGTACATGGACGGTGGTACGACACGTACTGGGGTGGGGGGGTGTACATTGACGGTGGTACGACACGTACTGGGGTGGGGGGGTGTACATTGACGGTGGTACGACACGTACTGGGGTGGGGGTACGACTGGAACGTACTGGGGTGTGGGTAGACGGGGCTATGACACGTCCTGGGGTGGGGGTGTGGCTCGCACGTACTGGGGTGTAGGTACACGGGGGGTACGACACGTACAGGGGTGGGGGGGTGTACATGGACGGTGGTACGACACGTACTGGGGTGGGGGGGTGTACATTGACGGTGGTACGACACGTACTGGGGTGGGGGTACGACTGGAACGTACTGGGGTGTGGGTAGACGGGGCTATGACACGTCCTGGGGTGGGGGTGTGGCTCGCACGTACTGGGGTGTAGGTACACGGGGGGTACGACACGTACAGGGGTGGGGGGGTGTACATGGACGGTGGTACGACACGTACTGGGGTGGGGGGGTGTACATTGACGGTGGAACGGCACGTACTGGGGTGGGGGGGTGTACATTGACGGTGGTACGACACGTACTGGGGTGGGGGTACGACTGGAACGTACTGGGGTGTGGGTAGACGGGGCTATGACACGTCCTGGGGTGGGGGTGTGGCTCGCACGTACTGGGGTGTAGGTACACGGGGGGTACGACACGTACTGGGGTGGGGGTACAACTGGAACGTACTGGGGTGTGGGTAGACGGGGCTATGGCACGTCCTGGGGTGGGGGTGTGGCTCGCACGTACTGGGGTGTAGGTACACGGGGGGTACGACACGTACAGGGGTGGGGGGGTGTACATGGACGGTGGTACGACACGTACTGGGGTGGGGGGGTGTACATTGACGGTGGTACGGCACGTACTGGGGTGGGGGGGTGTACATTGACGGTGGTACGACACGTACTGGGGTGGGGGTACGACTGGAACGTACTGGGGTGTGGGTAGACGGGGCTATGACACGTCCTGGGGTGGGGGTGTGGCTCGCGCGTACTGGGGTGTAGGTACACGGGGGGTACGACACGTACAGGGGTGGGGGGGTGTACATGGACGGTGGTACGACACGTACTGGGGTGGGGGGGTGTACATTGACGGTGGTACGACACGTACTGGGGTGGGGGTACGACTGGAACATACTGGGGTGTGGGTAGACGGGGCTATGACACGTCCTGGGGTGGGGGTGTGGCTCGCACGTACTGGGGTGTAGGTACACGGGGGGTACGACACGTACAGGGGTGGGGGGGTGTACATGGACGGTGGTACGACACGTACTGGGGTGGGGGGGTGTACATTGACGGTGGTACGGCACGTACTGGGGTGGGGGGGTGTACATTGACGGTGGTACGACACGTACTGGGGTGGGGGTACGACTGGAACGTACTGGGGTGTGGGTAGACGGGGCTATGACACGTCCTGGGGTGGGGGTGTGGCTCGCACGTACTGGGGTGTAGGTACACGGGGGGTACGACACGTACTGGGGTGGGGGTACGACTGGAACGTACTGGGGTGTGGGTAGACGGGGCTATGACACGTCCTGGGGTGGGGGTGTGGCTCGCACGTACTGGGGTGTAGGTACACGGGGGGTACGACACGTACAGGGGTGGGGGGGTGTACATGGACGGTGGTACGACACGTACTGGGGTGGGGGGGTGTACATTGACGGTGGTACGGCACGTACTGGGGTGGGGGGGTGTACATTGACGGTGGTACGACACGTACTGGGGTGGGGGTACGACTGGAACGTACTGGGGTGTGGGTAGACGGGGCTATGACACGTCCTGGGGTGGGGGTGTGGCTCGCACGTACTGGGGTGTAGGTACACGGGGGTACGACACGTACAGGGGTGAGGGGGTGTACATGGACGGTGGTACGACACGTACTGGGGTGGGGGGGTGTACATTGACGGTGGTACGACACGTACTGGGGTGGGGGTACGACTGGTACGTACTGGGGTGTGGGTAGACGGGGCTATGACACGTCCTGGGGTGGGGGTTCGACTGGAACGTACTGGGGTGTACCTAGACGGGTGGGGGTATACATATACGGGGGGTACGTGTCGGACGTACGGGGGCTGGGGGGAGTGTTGGGCGCGTATGCGGGCACATGTCTCCATGGTTGCTGTAGGAGTTCGGTGCGGACGGTGTTTTTTCCATACGGTTGTAACCTCGGACGCACGGGATGGATCGTGATTCCTAGGTCGGACTTGGTTTTTCACGTTTGTAAGGTAAATCGTCCGGGGACGTGTCGGACACATTTTCCGACCCGGGGACGTGTGGGGAATGATTCCCAGTGCAGTTCGTATGGACTTTTTACCATGCGAATCGTGATTGCCAGTTCGTACGGCACTTGTACGATTCGTACGGTAAAAAGACCCGATACGAGTCGCACGGGGGAATTTTTTACCGGATCGTGATCGGCACCATAGTAAAGTATCATCCGCATATGCTGCAATAGTTAGGTTATATTGCAATGATCTCATCTGATACCCCTGTATGCATGATATTCACGCATTGCACACGCCAGCCGTACTGCCACCAAGGCATACAGCAGAAGAAAGAGTGGGCATCGCTGCCCCTGGCGATAGCTACTGTACATGACAGAGCAACATTAACTCTCACGTGCTCCTGGCTGTGCATACAGAACATCCACTAGTTTTAAAAAGATGTCTCCCACGCCCACATGTCTCAGGACTGCATATAGAAACCTCCATTCTACCAAGTCGTATGCTTTCTCGATGTCTATAAATAATGCTGCTGCTTTTACCTGTGGCTTGATTCTTGCTGTAGTTCCAAATAGGGCACATGAATTACTCGTTAGCAAAAGCCCAGGGACAAAGCCTATCTGTTGCGGCCCCACAAACTTTGGCAAAAGGGGTGCTACTCTGTTCGCCAACACCTTGGCGAACAGATTTGTATCTGTGTTAAGCAATGACAGGGGTCTGTAGGAGGAACAGTGTTCGAGAGGGTTCCCAGGGTTTAAGTAGGGTGACCAAAGTGGCCTCTCTCATAGATGGCGGCATCCTGCCCAGTTTAGCCATCTCTTCAACTAAATTTACCATTTGGGGGATTAAATTATCTTGGTATGTCTTATAGAAAGCAACAGTTAGTCCTTCTGCCCCTGGGGCTTTTTTGTTAGGCATTTCTTTTAGCGCTGCCAGTATTTCTGTAGGCATTAGGGGGGCTATAAGTCTCTCCCTATCGCTATTCTCCAACCATATCATGGCTATATGTGCAAGGTATTCCTTGCCAGATTCCGAGGCGGAAGAACCTTTAGAAGTATATAAGCTTGTGTAATAAACTGACAAAAGCCTCAATATTCCCTGTGGGTCGTCCACCAGTTCACCATTTTCGTTGTACATTTTTGAGACATAGCCATTGCCTCTGGCGGGTCTAACTGTCGCTGCTAAGGTGGCGCTTGGTCTGTCACTCCCCGCATAAACCCTAGCTATGGCATATTTCCCTAGATGCTTGACTTCAGCTTCTGCCAGCTGATTGTACTCATCAATCCCCCTCTTCCTGAAGCCTACATTCCAGTGTTTTAAGAGTGTTTTCTACTTTTTGTAATTGGGGGTGAATAGATTTGAGAACCCCTGCATGCTTAGAAATCTTCATGCCCCTTATATACATTTTAAAAGCCTCCCAGATGGAGCCAATGGTAGAGACGCTGCCCAGGTTCGTGGTGAAGAATTTGTCAATCGCAGTGCCCAGTTCTGCATGGAAGACTGTATCTAATAATGCGTACTGAGCAGACCTCCATTGCATGCATGTTGTAGGTTAGGTTATTTAGCGTTATCTGTAGTTTTACCGGGGAATGAGCTGATAATGTAAGGGCCATATCTGTGCAGTCCTGTATGAAAGGAATTAGTGCACGTGAGGCGTACCAATAGTCTATTCTAGTGTGTCTGTCATGGACAGAGGAGTAGTGTGTGTACTCTCTGCCAGTGGGAGCACGGTGTCGCCAGACATCACATAGACCCTCCGCCTCATTTACACTGGCTATTGCACTTCCAGCACGCGACAGATGCCTAAGGGCTCGTTTTGACCTATCCAAGTCAGGGTTCTGTACGCAATTGAAGTCGCCCACCCCAGAGTATAGGCATATGGGAGTGTCTCATCATTTTATCTTGCAGCGCATGATAAACTTGAGGATCATCGTAATTTGGCCCTTAGACCGCCCACCAGCAACACATTAAAGTTCTCTTTACGGCACCTTGCTAACACATACCTACCCTCTGCGCCCACCTCTATTTCCTGTACATGCAAACCTGAATTTCTACGTACACAGATGAGCACTCTTCTAGTGTGGGAAGTGAATCCTGCTGATATGCACGTGCCTTTCATTCTTCTAGGGGTCAGTAGCCCTGATTTTGGGGTAAGGTGCGTTTCTTGTAAGATAGCGACATCGATGTTATGTCTATACAAATAGGCCCCCACTTTTCGTATTTGTCTCGGATCATTAAGGCCCCTGACATTCCAGGACATAAATCTGATGTTGGTTCTAGCTTTAAGTAGCTGCGACATGTGCTAACTTGCATTTCCAATCTGACTTATCATGCAATGCATATGCAGCGAAGTATTTCAGAGTGTACATTTCCTCCTGATACATTCAACATAGTAAATGGACTGATGAGTGAAAATAACTCCCTGTCCCCCACCCACTCCATTTCAAAATAATTAGACATGGCTTTTATAACACCCCAACTAACCTCCCTCCCACCTTAAACAGACCCTCCCCCCATTGACATTTTCCCAACAAACACTACCCAGGTGTAATACACTCGGAGGCGGTGGCAGCCAGACCTGAGGTGTTACCAGACAGCCTACGACTACACACCCATTATGTTGCCATCCAGGCATCTGGATAATCGTACCATATATCTATGTAGTGGCTATACGTGATATAAGTCTTTACAGTGTGATTATAGCAAATCGGCTATTACCCAGGCTTTTCAGTGTAACTATTGTCCAACATAACTATGCAATAACTAGTGTCCCAGGTTCACTTACGAAGCCGGCGTACCCGGCTCAAGCGAATTTTCATGTTCGAAGTCCTCTGAAGCATCGTCTCTCTCCGCTGTCGGTGGGCGGGTAGATTTACTTGATTTTTCTGTGTTGTACTTTTTGAGGTCCTGCTGCAGCAGATTAGGATTGACATATATTTTGGATTTGCCTGAAAAGATCATCACCCGGAGTCTAGCCGGGTATAGCATCGCGTAGTCTAGTTGAAGTTCTCTTAGTTTACGCTTTACAGGCCCAAATTTCTTGTGAGCCTCTTGCACCTGCGGAGTGAAGTCCGGCAAGAGGGCTAAGGCTTAACCCTCGTATTTAAGTACATTCAGGTCCCTGGCGCGTCTCAAGATGGCATCTCTGTCTCTATAGTTCAGGATTCTCGCAATCAGAGGGCGAGGTGCAGCACCTGGAGGGGGTCTGGGGCCCAAAATGCGATGGTCACGTTCGACAACAAACACCTCAGAGAAAGTTTCACGGCCCAGCAGCGTCACCAACAGTTGCTCTACAAATATTTCCATATTTCCAGTGGCAGTGGTCTCAGGCAGACCCAGTATGCGCACATTATTGCGCCTAGAGCGCACTTCGAGATCCCCAGCTTTGTTGCGCATTGCTGTTATTAACTTTGCCATTTGTTTATGTGCCATCCCCATTTTGGTTTGTGCATCTTCAGGTTCCAATATCCTGCGCTCTGCCATATCAAGTCTTTTGGCGTGTTTATCTACACGCTCGGACATCCGATCCATACGTAAAGCTAATGAGTATATCTTGCCATCGATGGATGCCAAACTCTGTTGCATAGCCGCTAGTATTTGTTGTATATAATCACCAGAGGCAGTTAGGTCCTCACATTGCTCGGCCGTTGGGGGGATGGGGTCCTCATCTCTATTCCTGATCGACTTGCACTGATCGAACTGGATCTTTGTCTGTGTTTTGTCTCATTTCCCTATGATTTTCACCTCCGTAAGGCAGCGAGTAGGTATAAAACAATTCTATGTAGCCCAGCCAACACCTATGGTGCACCCAGTTGATTGTAGGTAGCCTGGCCGTGTCCCTGCTGACTTGATGAGTAGAACAATATGTCAGGCCCTCCGGGGTTCACCAGTTCAACTACCAGACCCAACTAGATACACAGCTCGAACAACTCTATGTGGCCAGACCCAGGCACAAACAAATTCCTTACCTGCCAACGGCAGGATCAATATTTTACAATCAGGGTCTGCTTTCATTTTTCCTGGGCCATGCTGGGTAGAGCCAGAGGGCAAGAGGGCCCCCCCCAGAAGGAGAATGCTACCATCATATGGCCCCCGAGATGCTGCTCGATGCCACCCAGAGAGAAAGAGGGGCTGAAAACCACCACCGCAGAAGGTACAAGGGAGCACAATTATGCCACTTCTGTCTGTCCTTATTCAAGTCATAGTGCTCTGTGTGTTCACTGTATGAGCGCCGCGCTATTCACTAGGCGCCACAACCCACACGCTGGGTACACTGCTGTCCCATGCTATGAATAAAGATTCATTGCCGTGCCTCCTCCAATGAGGCCTCGCCAAGACCTACGGTCGCTGTGCTGCTCTATAATGCCCTCGGGAAGACAAAGCAGCCACCGGGTGCAATCTGTATGGGCCCATCGCAAGTCACTATATTCCCCCATGCGAGGGAGGCACAAGCAATGTCTATGCGGGGGGGGATTCAGGACCATCTCCTTTTGTGGATCCCGTCTGAGGAGCTGTGCACTGTGTACATGGCACGGCGATTGCAGCTACACACTCTAGGCCACTTTGAGAGCTCCGCCGGCCCCACACAGGCTTACCACTGTTTCTCACCGTCTGCAGTTACTGCCTCCCCGCAGCCCGCAGTCCACAGCAGCCATTCCGGCCGGGGCAATCTGGCACCTTCCTCCTTGCGTTTTTAGGACAGCAGCCTCTGGGTCTGACTGTGAGTCTACGCGCCGTGTCCTCTGCCTCCCAATGTGCTCCGCAGGCCTCAGCAAGGCAGCCGCTGCGTCACTCAGCACCGCTCAACACAGAAGTAGATCTGGAATGCCAAACTTTCAGGGACCACAGTTTTCCTTCTGCTGCACAGATTGCCCCACTTTTTATGCCATTAGCTTTCTGGATGGTGCAGATAATTGCAGGATAGTATGGGCGGCTGCTGGAGCTCACTCAGGCTGCCGCCCTCTTAGAGTCAGGCAAGCCACGCCCCCCAATTTAACCTTAAGTTACAACACCTTACTGCCTTAATTGCAACTAAGTGTCGAGCTGAGGAATGACAAGTCTCGAGCACATTAACGGGCCTGTATAATGGGGCAGTGACTGGTATTGCTGAACCCAGTACCTGCCTCAGCACGTTGATGGTCATGGAGAACATAGTGAATGCAGCAGTGGTCTACTGGAAACGTTCTTCTCATTCACTTGTTTTTTCCCATTTTTGGGCATTAGGGTTGTTGTTTGGAAAGTAATAGGGCTCTGTTATTTATTTTTCTATATCACCAGTGTTGGAATTTGGACACTTTAAGGAATTTCCTAGAGGAGGCAACCTCTTGGCATATACTGCATAATTGTATATACCAAGCACCACTGAGGCAGGACATAAACAATATTTTGATTTTATTTGATTTCCTGGAGCCAGACAAATTCTGTCAGTGAACACACATACAGATATCTTGCCCACATCCAGGTCGCAAATTAAACCCACAAACATTTTCTATAGTTCCAGTATGGAGTTATTTAGTGCCTGAATGCCATAAGCTTAGTGGGTGGGGGATGGGGTTATGAGGGTAGGCATTAGTGCTGGTTTGACTTCCTTATGTTTGATGGTGGGAGAGCTCAAAGCTAATTTAGGGTTGATAATGTTTTAACGGGCTACTAAATGCATGAAGTACTTTCGTATTTGTGCTTGTGGTGATGTTATGATATGGAAGGCCTGTTTTCATACTACTGTCCTAGGTGTTGTTTATTCTAAGCCTAGGCAAAGCACTACGCTACGCTCGCGTAGTTTGCGAAGTACGCGCTACTTCGCACTACGCGAACTGCACGTAGCACAGTGCGAACACGCGTAGCGTAGTGTTGCATAGTGCTGCGGTCATTTTTTGCTTGCTCACGGTCCTCAACGTCAAGTTGGCGACCGCGAGCAAGCAATATGACATCCCGGCGAGACTTTTTCCTTGTTCGCGATCAGCAACATCAAGTTGGCGATCGCGAGCATGGAAAATAAACCTCCCGGCGAGATTCCCAACGCGAGGAGGTCAGGTTTCTCATTGCGAGTGGTCGCGTATGCTCACGACCGCTCACGATGAGAAACTACCAGTTTGCGTTGAGAAAGCTGCCGCTCGAGTAAAAATCTACTCGAGCAGCAGAAAACTACAGCTCGCACTGTGCAAGATGCCATTTTCAATGATTGCACAGTGCCGGTTGCTTGTCCGCACTGTGCAATCATTGAAAACGACATCTGGCACAGTGCGAACAAGGTACTACGCAGTTCGCGAAGTGCTACGCGTAGTGCGAACTGCACTTTGCATAGCTTCGCGGAGGGCAACTTCGCGAACTACGCCCAGGGTTAGTTTATTCTTTAAATAACGTATTTGCAATGTGTATCAATTTTTGGGGGGCATTCCATGCCTTTATTGCACAGAGTTTACTTAGAATTATGGTTTGTTTGTGGAATTTTTAGTTTTTCATTTCGTTTCTTATTTTCAGCTTAATGTTTTCATTGCATTTTGCTGACATCTCCCTTCTTTTAATTTGAAAACATGTCTTATTAAGGTTTTAAGATTTTCAATATATTATGTAAGGGTGGGTGGAATATTCCGCTATGCCCATGGGATTGGCAGAGTTTTGTCCACTCTGTGGTACTCTTTAATGCAGGGTTCTGGCCAAATTTCGCTAGTCACCGTGTGGCGGACTTTTTCTTCCACAAGGCTCCAAAATATGCGAGCTGATGAGCGCTAGCAAGATTTGGAATCCCCAAGCACAATTTTGTAACGTCGGCAGTCACTGGCCTTCACAAGCTGTCACGGTGAGAGGGCTGCCGTTCATGTAGATTTTCTGCCGCTTGAGTAGATTTTCTATTCGAGCGGCAGTAAAATCAGTTTCGAAATGCCATGTGCTCTTGTGGAATTTGGAACCAGTTGCTGCTGGCGATTATCTGTGCTCCTTATCTCTCACTCCTCTTTGGCCTCTATGTCTACCTCCTTCTTTTGCTTGCACACTGATGCCACAACCAACACTTCACAAAGTCCTTTTCAACTGGCAAAGCCAGTTTCTGGTTCCTATACCTTAACAAATAAGATATGGGTGAGGATTCAGAAGCGATCGCTGTTGTCCTAGTTTCACATGGATCGCAAAACAGATGTTAGCTGTTGGAGTCCCTGATGAACAATGGCATGCGCATGAGATATTCCCATGAATAAAAAGCCAGCACTACTGAAATAGCACAACAATCTAAAATAGGTAATATCAGCCTGACTACCCAGGCTCATGAATCTGTATTTGTTATTAAAACGAAAATGGGGAAAAACAAAAACTGTTTAAAAAAAATACCGATTTCAGTGAAATAAAATGTACTGGACCTCGGAAAATAATCCTAGATCTGGTATATATAGATGTATAAATGTATACATATAGGAAGATGAAGCAGGATTTTTGTGTGTTTAGTGGCAAGGGATGCTAGGAGGAAACCGATGTGGGAGAGATAGATCAAAATAAAGATTAATAATGTATCAAAGGCTGGACACTGGCCAATAAAAATACATCCAAACATGGTCAAGAGAAGAAAGGCGAACTTGAACAAAGAAAATAAAGAGAAGAAGAGGGGATTCAGAGGCGGGGACTGCTACAGACAAAGAGCTCAGTGAGCAAACATGAAGGAGAGAGAACACACAGACATGCAGACATTTTTCTGTTGGACCCACAAGAGTTTATCTGGTGCAGTTGATCTGCGAGTACATTTCTGGTCTTCACTATCTAACTGAGGGTTGCTGGTGTTTGCTGGTTGCTGATGCTGCTGATCCCAGAAACACTACTCCTGTGCCACAGGCCTTGCTGATGCTTACCTCTGCCAACAGTGACGATGCAGTCAGTATGATGATGTGGTGATCAACCCTCTCCGTGTCCCTACATAGACATGCTTTTAATTGTCAGACATGTTTATTCTTTATGTCCATCTGTAATACACAAAGAAATGTTGATAGGATGGTAAACCTTATATTAGCAATGGACACCCAAAACTGGCTACAAAACTACATATAGCAGCAGTGCTGGATGCAGCTGGGGCAGGGGGTTCGGGAGGATTAGGGGAATAATAAATATTAAAAAAACATACCTGTCGACGCCGGCCACCTCGGTGTTCTTTGGCTTTCCTCCTGGCAGACACTGGGGCACAGGCTCCCCACCCAATCCCGGCGCTGCTCTCATGTTATACCTAGCATGAGAGCTGTGACAGGATTGGTCTGAGCGGCCTGGTTTGCTGCTCAGATAGTGCCTGGGAGCCTGTGCTGTTTCTCCAACTCAGCTGTGCAACAAAGCTGGGTTGGAGAAACCTAAGTGTGCATGTCTGTTTGGCCGGCCTAAGACTGCCTGCCAAACCGACATGCGCACTTTACAGTGCCCATCACTCCTCCCCTTTGCTATAGTCTCGCCCCGCCTCACCCTACACTGACATCGGGTCAGTAAGTCAGCGGAAAATAAAATGAGGATATTGTTTTATTATCATATTATTTTTCGCAAACTGACTTTGACAAGTGGGGCGACGCTCCTCCGCCATTACGGCGGCTCCTCTGCATTGCAGTACAGACAGCTAATACTGATAGATCATTGGTTAGATTTTCAGTCCACCACACAGGCAGTTATAGCTCATACAGACGCTTGTTATTGGGTGTTGCAAGCAAAGTAATATACCTCTTCTGCCTCAGCATCCTGTTCAGACAGTGGTGTTTTGTATTTAATTCATGGTACACATATCAATGTCTGCTTGACTTCTGTTTCTTGCCACAGCCCTTCTTTCCTTCAATATTTTTAGCATTTCTAAATTAAGACCTTTAATAACTAGCGGGAAAATACTTCAACTAACTTTTGGCCACAGCTGGTATTTTAGATGTAGACACTTGCGTAGTTGAAGTCCGTCAGCATGTTTGTGGCAGAGGAATACATATTGATGACCATTAGCCTGGAATTATTGCTCAAACTGAAAAGTACTGGTGAAGTATGATATCTGTAAAAATGCAAAATTATTGTGCAGAGTTAGGTTCTACACAAGTTGTGCATTTCACAAGAATAGAGTTGTTTTTTGTTAAATCCTGTGTCCCTTCCCTGCTATATATATATATATATATATATATATATATATATATATATATTCACTGAAAAAACCAAAGGTTTCAGGGGTGTTATAGTTAGGAATTGACATTTAAAAAACCTTAGAAATTCACTGAAAAAACCATAGGTTTCAGGGGTGTTATAGTTAGCTGGACATTTCCCTCGTACAAAACCCTAGAAATTCCCCTGTTATAGTTAGTTCAGCTAACTATAACTCACGCCCCCGCAATGCACTGCTGATGATGTCACATATTACATCACTCATGACATGGTCAGTGACATCACTGATGACATCACAGTGAATTTCTAAGGTTTTTTAAATGCCAATTCCTAACTATAATGCCCCTAAAACCTTTGGTTTTTTCAGTGAATTTCAAAGGTTTTTTAAATGCCAATTCCTAACTATAACGTGCATGAAACCTATGGTTTTTTCAGTGATTTTCATAGGTTTTTTAAATGCTAATTCCTATATATAACTTATCTCTAAAGATATCATGTTTAATGATTTTGATTGGATTTCTATATTTTTCAAATTAAGTGTGTCAATTTAATTAATTATTTTTTTTTAAATACTTTTGTATAATTTTTTTAATTTTTTAAATTTTTTAAATTAATTCTTTTAAAAATTAAAAAATATTATTTGAATTTAATGGGTTTTTCAAACATATTTTTTTACATTTTTCAAAATATTTTTTAACTATATGTTCAAAACTTTATTTTATATATTTTTCCATGTTTTTGGATCCGCGCACCCAACGCGAGAGAATCCGTGCACCCAACGCATTAGGATGCGCGCACCCTGCGCGAATTTCGCCGTTTTTTTTTTTTTAAAAGGGGGCCCCAGGGGGTCCTTCTGGAACCTCCTAAGCACCTCTAGAGGGTCACAGTATTTCCACTCTGCCCCCTTTATATGTTTTACACACTTATTCCCCTTGCTTCTTCAGCCTCGCTTCTACCGAGGCAGAAAATGGCCGCCAACAGTTCCTGGTTTCGAATGTAGATAGACACTCGACAGCCAATTAGCATTCAGCGCGCGATCGGGAGGGTGCACGCTCGGTTCGGGAGGGTGCACTCAGGGTGCGCATAGGGTGCGTGGATCCTCCCCGGCCATAGATATATATGTACTTTTAGATCTAATTTTCTCAGGAACTACTGAATAGATTCACACCATTTATGCAAAAGGCACGAGTCTGAACTGAGGACTACCTCTTTGCCAAATTTGGAGTCATTCCGTTCAGCGGTTCGGGCTGTAGCTGCGACAACAGATGCTATGGGAAATTGCATGGGGAAAACGCGTTTTGGGACCCCCATTTTTTCTCGGCCCCCGCTTGACGAATCACCATGAAACTTTCAGGGTAGGAGCGGAGCGGAGCTGGCCAAAAGTTTAGAAAATTTCGCGAAGATTCATCAACCGGCGTCAAAGTTATTCCCCAATAGAATGTTGCGGATTTCCTATGGAAAATAGGTCCTAACTATAACTATCTACTGGTGACCGCCAGTAGATAATATAGATATATATATATATATATATATATATATATATATATATATATATATATATATATTCACTGTAAAAAACCAAAGGTTTCAGGCACGTTATAGCTAGAAATTACCATTAAAAAAAACCTTAGAAATTCACTGAAAAAACCATAGGTTTTAGAGAAAGCTAAAGTTAGCAGGACATTTTACTCGTACAAAACCAGTGAAATTCCCCTGTTATAGTTAGCTCAGCTAACTATAACTCGCGCCCCCGCAAAGCACTGCTGATGACGTCACATATTACATCACTCATGACATGGTCAGTTACATCACTGATGACATCTCAAATTACATCACTGATGACATCACTGATGACATCATCCAGTGACTGTGTGTTTCTCTAAAGTTTAAATATGTTTAATATATATATAGGGAAAGGCGTATTGAAGAATGAGTGGGTGTATAAGTGTCTGAATGGATGATTTAGTAGGTGAGTGACTGAGTCTATAAATGAGTGATTAAACGTATCTTACTGAATGCATGGGTTGGTGAGTAAACTGTGTGAATGTCTGTATCCATCTGTCTGTAGGTGGTAAGCGGTTGCATGGGATTGTGATTAGCTACATTAGTGTCTATATGAGTTATTGATTGGTTGTCTGAGTATCTGTATGGGTGCCTGAGTGTTTGTGTGGGTGTGTGTGACTCTGTGCATAGATGTGTGTGTGGATGATTCACTGAGTGCATGGTTTCAAGAGTGCATCTGTGATGGACTGCATGGGTGGGTGAGTGTGTGTATGGGTGTGTTAGTGAGTGAATGTATATCTCAGTGGTACATGTGCGAGTAACTACATATGTAAAAGGCAGTATATATGTGTGTTAGAGTATTTAAATGGCTATAAGTGAGAGTGTGTGATTGTGAGAGTGGATGTATGGATGAGTGTGCGGTTGTATCAGTGATTGTATAAGAGCATAAGAATGTTCTAGTATTTGTATGAGTAAGTGAGCTGGTGTGTGTATAACTGTATAGGTGAGTAAATGGGTGTGTGATTATTTATTTGCATAACTGGCTCTGTGGCGCTTATTGGAGGTACCTGGTGGGTTAGTTGCCCCCCAGGGACCCTCAGGATTGAAGAGGGATTAATTCCCCAACTTAAAATGCGCCACAGGGCGTGTTTGCACACATGTCACCTCAGGCCCCGCCCCCTACCTTCACCAATGTACAAACGCGCCCCGTGGCACGTTTTAAGTTGGGGGATTAAGTCCCCTTGAATCCTGAGGGTTCCTGGGGTCCAACTAGCCCACGAGGTACCTCCAGTAAGCACCACAGGGCTGCGTTGCAGAGAGGTGTAAAAAGGGGCATGGCCTGGACCACCTCTCTGCAACGCAGCCCTGTGGCGCTGACTGGAGGTACGTGGTGGGCTAGTTGGCCCCCAGGGACCCCCAGAATTGAAGGGGAATTAATTTCCCAATTTAAAACGCGGCACAGGGCGTGTTTGCAGAGTGTTTTTGTGAGGGGGCGGGGCCTAGGCACAATCGCGGGTCTTTTTAAAAAAAATAATTTGAAAGGGGGGCTGTGTGGCCTGGACCATCCCCCAGGGCCTGACCCCCAAATTAAAAAAAATAAAAATGTATTAACGGGAAGGGGGCCGCGTGGGCCCCCATCCCATTGCCAATTCTGGGCCCCAGGGACCCCATCCCTCGGGGCATGGCCAATTTCTTTGATATCATTATGGAGGGGGGCTGCGTGGCCCCCTCCTCAGGACATTTATGGCCCTGGGGAGCCCATCCCCGGGGCCGGCCTTTGCGCATTTTTTTCCCCCAAAAAATTATTATTGGGGAGGGGGGCCGCGTGGCCCCCCTCCCTGGCCACTACTGGCCCCGGGGCCTGGCCACCTCGTTGGGGACCGTGGGGGGAGCCCAATGCCCCCACAGTCCCTGCTGGCTCCCCGCGTCCTGCGGGAGCCGGCATTGCTTTTCCACACGGGGAGCTGCTAATATGAATAAAGCAAAGCAGTTTGCAATGACAGGGCGGGAGCAAACATTGCAAACAGCAGTGTCCCAGGAGTGGGCACCCTGGGACACTGCAGAAGCTGGCCCTGGGGGGTGGCGGTCCCCAGGGCCATCACTGGCTCCAGGAGGGGGACCGCAACGGTCCCCCTCTCACTAATTTGACTAATTAGTGCCCCGGGGAGGTGGCGGTCCCTGGGGCATGTGGGGGGGCTCAAGCCCCCACACAGGTTTTTGTTTTTTTCAAAGCCCCGGGGGGTGGCAATCCCCGGGGCTGCGGGGGGCCATGTGCCCCCTGCAATCAATTAATGAAAGCCCCGGGGGTGGCGGTCCCTGGGGCTTGGGGGCGCCTTAGAGGTCCCCCACACATTTAAAAATTTGCCCCGGGGTGGTGGTCCCCGGGGCTGCGGGGGGGCTGCGTGCCCCCCCACAAATCATTAACCTGGCCCCGTGGAGGTGGCAGTCCCCGGGGCAGTGTGGGGGGGATTGGGGCCCCCACACTTTTTTTTCTCTGCCCCAGGGACCTGGCCCACCCGGGGGCTAAATATTAACGAAGCGCAGGAGCCCCTGCTTCGTTTTTTAAAACGATTTCGGCCGAAATTCACGCTGGATGCGCGAATCTCGACTATTTTTTTTTTAAAAAAAATGCTTTTTTGGGACCCCCTGAGCAGGCCTAGGGGGTCAGGGTGTTTCTACCCTGCCCCCTTTTCTTGTTTTTCGCGTTTCTTTTTCTGTTTTCTTGTGCCTGACAAGGCAAAGCAACTGATTTCAGTTGTACACTTTTATAAGTAATGCACAGCAATCAAACACCAGAAATACATGCAAGTGCACACTGTCATCTCGCTTTAGAACACAAGTTTTACAAGAATAGAGGTTTTTTTTTTATAAAGGTTGTCACTCTGTGTTGCTTCACTATTGAAGACATATGTGTGTATGGGACGTATATACACACTTTGTCGTTTCTCTTTAGACTAAGGTGTTGTTCACAGAAACCAAACATTTTGAAGGTCCAATATTTGATTCTTGTTGTGATGGAACTACTGCAACAGAGCTCTCATATTACACATACCCAACTTCCCTGATTCTTCTCTGTGTAATTTTCCATTTCTTAATTCATAACATGTTTATGTAATGTGTTTGAAATGTGTTCTGAACAAACAGCATTTAAGTAAATTATGTTGATGCACTTACGGTGAGAATTAGCACTTCTGCTTACTGTTGATGAGACAAGAAGAAGAGGCAGGGGCAGAAGGCAGGGGATTGATTAATCAAAAATAGCCTTTCTTTCAAGTGCCTTAGTTTTGGCAAAGCTAAGAAAAGTGATTTTCTGATTTAGAGCTTCAATTGTTTTCTGTGTTCTTTAGATTTCTCAAGTTGGCTTTCTATTGAGCGGTGGTGGCTCCTCCACAAAGGCGGAGGAGCATCGCCCCACTTCTTTTTGAAGTTGGAAAAAAGGGAAAATATTATAATAACTTGCGTTATTATCATTTTATTGGTTCCTGCTGTGGCGTCTCAGCGGGCGGGGCAGATATGGTCTGCTCTCAGAGCAGGGGGAAGAGCGATGGGCACTATGTAAGTGCGCATGAATGTTTGACAAGCCTTCTCGGGCCGGCCAAACATTCATGCACACTTTGTCTGTTCTCCATGCAGGCTGCATTACAGCCTGCGTGGAGAACATCCCCAGGCTCCCGTTCCCTGGCTGAGCACTGAACCACAGCACTCAAACCAATCACAACGCTGCATGGAGCATTGTGATTGGCTATGGGAGCCTGGCTGGGAGCCCGGGTGCTTCCTGCATCCACAGAAGAAGCCAGGAAAAGGACGGCGAAGAAGCGGCGGCGGCTGGTTAGCAGGCCGTCCAGCAGGTAAGTGATTTATTTTTAACCCTCCTCCCCCTCTCTCCCCCTCCCTGCCCCACTGCTGCTTCCCGGTAACAGATGCCACTGCTATTGAGTTCTCCTCTTCTTGTATTATGTGAAAATCTATATCTCAAACCCAAGGAACTCACAATCTAGAAAATATTGCCAAGAAAATAAATCATAAATACCTATTTATCACCTATTTATTTTGAGGAAAAGGGCTGAGGAGTGAATAGAAAGTTACATAAACAAGTAAATGAAGGTTAGGGAAGAGGGCATAATAATAGTGTGGAAGTCGAAAAATGTTTACAAAAATTTAACCACATCATATTATAGAAACGTGCTAAAAATTAACATGAAAAATACATCATATGTTAAACGTTAGAAAATGTGCCTTCATTTAAGGTGCAAAAGTGAAAAATGTGTTTATTTCCCACAAAAAGCTCTCATTTCTATTGTTCCCTACTTATTAGGCCGCACTGTTCTTTTATTCCATTCTATCCCTTTAGGAAAATAAACGCTTTTCATAAATTAGTGATTTAACGTTATAATTGAATTGTAGGGCTTGACCTATTGTTAAATGTGCTGTTTCCTGCAAAATGTATTCATTCTGTCCTCACACCATATGACTTCACTGTATTTAGATTGTTTTCTTTGCCACATATACATAACAAATATGTGTATTAATGAAAAGTAAATGCTTGCTACAGCTTACATTTCGTGATTTTACCAGGACACACCAGAATTTAAATGTTGGATTTCACAGAGTAGGTCATTCTTACATAATGGGACGCTAGACAGCTAACAGATTAGGCTTGCAAAAGGTTCTCGTGAGAAACTTCATAGCAGTAACTTTTTGTAATACGTTGTAGCCTCCTCTAATTGATTTCATGGTGACTTGGCCATTTACCATGGGAATTGAGGCAAAGACAGCAGACCATCGGAAGATCTCTCACCATTGGACGCCGAGGACACTTGCACATGTTTTTGCAATATGCTTTAGCTGCTTTTTATATAGTATGTGTTCCTAGCTAGAAATTAATAGGCATATCAACAAGGGCTTTATCTCTGCTTTTTTGGCTTTAAAAGCCAAAAAAGGAGAGATAAAACTAGCGCTCTATCAACAACAGGGTGCTAACACGCAAATTTGCATGTTAGCACCCTTTTACTCTACGCTTCCCCTTGCATCTCTAATGAGATGCAAAGGGGGCGTTCCAGAGTAAAATAATAGGAGAAATGTCGCTAAGCGACATTTGTCCTATTATCAAGAATGTCGCTAACCCTGTTAGAGACAAAAAAAGCAGCGCTAACCGCGGTTAACGCTGCTTTTTTACGTCTGGTATTTTTCTGACTTAGCCATGATATCCTATGGAAGGAGGATATCATGGCTAAGTTTGCCTGTCCCTATCAACAAGGTAACGTGAGATTATCGCTGGGTTTCCAGCGATAATCTCACGTTAGCCTGTTAGCGTGAGGATTTTTATCGCTATTGAGATAAGCGTTGCTAATGGCACGCTATCTCAGCGATAAAAGTTCACGCTAGCCGGCGATAATTATCCTAGCGCTAAGTGCGCTTAGAGATAATTATCGCTGGTTGTTGTTGATATGCCCCTAAGTCATTTAATGCATCCCTACCCTGCCATGCCCCTTAGCGCGCTATTGTGCTAACTCGATTTACCATAATCTACTGCTGACGGTAATTTCCTCTTTTTTTTCGAACGCTGAGTGAGGTGATTTTCTGGTTTTACGCTGATCATAGCTACAGCTGTGATTCTTTCCTTCTCACCTGATTAGACAGTTGCTGCTGCAATTGTCTGGTCTCGGCTCAGTCTCCAGAACTAACCTTTATGGGAAGTTGATCTTTTCCTTAGTTTTCTGACTTCGCTCCAAATTCTACTTGCTCTTTTCCAGAGGGAACTCTTTATGGGTTCTTGTTAGGATAGGATAGGTCCTTTAGTTTGAAACATGAATTATACTCTGAATGGAACACACTGTCATTTGCTATGCTTTTTCTAACCAATCTTATTTCTTATCATTTCTGTAATTGATTGACCACTAATTTGAATGAAAAGAACAGAAATATCGACTAACTTTCTAACAAGAGCAAATAAACTTTTAAAACTTCACCAAACCTTTCTTTATTGATTGAGCATCAAATGTAATTATTGATGTCTCTGTTGTACGATGCTCTATTCTAAAATGGAGGAAAAATTAATCGACCTAGAAAGGCACAGAACTTCCAGGTTCTCTAAGTAATTTTTAAAGTGGCTTTATTTGTGGAAATTTTTAAAAGATTGCAGCTCTCACAGGAGAAATGGCAACACACATAATAAATAAGAAGTGGCAAAGCCAATAGGTGTGGCATACAACTTAAAGTGTCTGGAAGCTACCATCCATGAAATCACTCATCCACCCATGGACTTAATCACTCATCATCCATGGACTCAGACTGAGGTGTGAGTGCTTGTCTATGAGTCATGTGAGATTGTTGTCAAACATCTCTGCAAATAGTTGAGTGTTGTTGGTAGAGTGTGACTACTTGTCTGTGTGAGGTGTGTGAGTCCATCTGGTAGTACGGGACTCCTTCTCTGAAGGGCATGGAATGCTCTTGACTGATATTATACATCTGGTGTAAGAGGGATAACAACTTTGTTTCATTGTGAGGGTTGCCATCAGAACTGAATTATATTATAGTTTACCCTTGGAGTATTGTAAGTGGAGTGAAGGAAAATGACGCGTTAGGTGGGTTTGGAAGCCAAAGAGAGGTAAAAAAGATTTCTGGCATCCTGTTATTGTGTAAAGTACTAATACCAATATCCTTAAGCAACTATCACCTTGTCATGACATGAGTGAGTGAATTAGTGAACTTTATTCCTTGTGAAATGCCATTAGAAGCATAGTTTTGATCATGACCTCTGAGGGTGGTTAGTTCACATAAACATGTAGAATGCCCTTGATCGTACCATAATGTTGCTTCCTGTGAGTATGCCAGGCATCTTTGAGTATTATCGTACTCTCTCTTCCACTCTTCCTGATCACAAAAAGACAATCAGTAATTGGTATAGAAGCAAAATTGATCTTCTTGTGCTACAATGGATTGTTGAAGTACTAACACCTAGTCAAACATAGGTTTTAAATAAAAGTTGAATGTGAGAGGGGGTGAAAAGGCACATGAAATTGCTCCAGAAATTTGTGGAAAAGTGCATAAGGCTGTTGGACTCAGGGTAATAGTTCGAAGCCTTCACCATATGGCTCCAACAAACATCCTTCCCTGCACCCCTAAATCATTTGTTTTATAAAGCTATTTAGGTGGATATGAGTGCTAGTAAGACTTATTGCTCACACAGTCGTTTACATATCTATTGGCGAGAATTGGTGCTCACCAGACAGCGTGCTGCACCCTGCGGGAAGATCCTGTTGGAGCCTGTGTGTTCTTGAAAGGGCCTGTTAAAGCCCATGTGCTCTCGATCGGCAGCCATTTTTGGTTGCCTCGTTGAGGGGTTGGTCAGCGCTCCAGGCTGATCACATGAGCACTGCCTCGTGCTTAAAACGGGTCTAAGAGCGGACGGCAGCTGCGGTAAGAAGCTGCGAGGGCAATATATGCCATAGCAGCCTTTGTGGCTATTACTAACTTAGTGAAGTCCGAATTTTAAACAGATTTAGTGTGTACTTACTATTTGAGGGAATTGGTGCTCGCCAGACAGCGTGCTGCGCCCTGTGAGTAGGGCCTGGTTGAGCTCGTGTGTTCTCGAAGGGGCCTGTTGGGAGCCCGTATGTTCTCGAGCACCACCGCGTCCTTAAAACGGGCTGATGCATGGACGCGGGCAGAGAGCGTGCCCCTGGCACATGAAAAACATGCCTAAGGCAAGCCCGACTGCGCCCATGTGCACCTGGACGGTGCCAGCAAACCTGCCCATTTTAATTCGGTTAGTGAAAGGTTATCTTGCTCCAGGTGTGATCTCTTTAAACTTCGCCATATGGAGAATAGAGAGGGGTGTGGCAGCATGGACCCTATGAACACTACAAAGTGGTACTGCTCTCAGTGCAACTGGGATTCTGAAACCTGGGGGGTGAAGGCAAAGTTGACCTCTAATGGGGGGGGGGGGGGAGGGGGAGAAGGGGATGCTGGGAAATAGAGGGGAAGGTTTCCCCCTGCTGCTCATTGGTTAATGCCCGCTCCATGATAAAACATAGCACTGACATTTGTTAAACTGTCTGTTTGTAACAGGGACGTGGGCAAAGGAAGATTCGGGTACTGACCTGGCAGCTGCCACTCCTTCAGGCTACACTATGGTGAGACTATATTTGGCCGCTCAGAGAGGAGAGGGCACAGCTACTATTCTGAAGGACCAGTTGAGATGCCTCCTTAGAACGGGTCAATACCTCAACTGTTAAGTGATGAGAGGTGTGTGTTTTTAGGATCAGAGGTAAACTCATACATGTTTTTGTGGGGTTACTGATTTAACACCCTCCTGGTCAACAAATAAGGTTTATAAAGAATTGTAGCCAGGTATGGAAACCTTTCATCTCCTTTGCAAAATTCACCATCTTGGGGGATTTACATTTTTATTTAGAAGAGAGCTGCAATGACACTAGGGCCCTTTCTGGCCGGATGAACAGCTTTGGCTTCTGCCAACAGGTGGTCTCCTCAACCCACATGGTGGGATACATGCAGGATGGCATTTATACCAATCACAAGACCCTGTCGGTAAAAGACTGCCTGCCTCTAATTTGCATGGATCATTATGTGGTGGGGTTTGGAATGCAGGGCCAAAAGGTGAAAAAACTAGACCAGTCAAATGCACCACTTACAGAAGGTGGAACAAAATCTCCAGCCATTAGCCGAAAGAAGCTCTTAATTTTTCCTAGGCTGAAGGACTTAGCGGTCAGGGACAGATGGCAGAGGAATTTAATAAATGGGTGCGATCAGCTATAGATGTGGTAGCTCCTATTATTAGCAAAACCAAGGGGAGGAGGAAAGCTTCTGCCCCATGGTTCTTAGAGAGATTGGAAGATCTCCAATGGCAATGCCGCAGACAAGAATGGAGGTGGAGAACGTTACCTAATTCAGAAGAAAAGGCTAAGCATAAAGAGGTGATTCAAAAACACAAAAGTGCAATCAAAGAGGTAAAATCTTCAATCTTCTCCCTTACAATAAGATCTTTGATAAATGTATTGTTTGAGGTGGTAAGAGATCTTACATGTCCATAGCTCAACAGGAGTTGGAGAACTCTCAAGATTTCTCCAATAGGGCGGCCTTGTATTTAAGGAAAAGATTTTGAAGCTGCTCTGTGAATTCCCAGTCACTGGGGACTGCACAGCTCTCTCATCTGTGGAACATGATTCTTCTGGACAGGCCTCCACTAATGGCGAATTTGACTTTTTTTCAAGTTTACCAGCAGCTAAAATGATATCTCTCCTGAGACAAATTGCTTCAGGCTCCCCAGATGATCCTAGCCCACATGCCGTGCTGCATCTCGTACCAGACCTAATTAGTGCTTTTTTGGAGAAATTTTACGCTCAGGTGCTGGAGTCTGGAGTTTATCCCCCGTGCTGGAAAGAGGCGATTATCATTCCCCTTAAAAAGAAACCAAATAGGGATTTGGGAGCTTTTAAAAACTGCGTCCTATCTCCCTGTTGCCTGCACTGGTCACAATCCTTGAGAGCCACATACATCTGGAACTAGTGTAGTTTTTTTTTACAGATCATGAGCTTTTTTGGATTCCTCACAGAATGGCTTTAGGAGGAACCACAGCACTAAATGGGCACTGATCGCAGCAGCAGATTCCATTCACCGCAAAGTTGATCAGGGAGTCATGGCCATTCTAGTTGTGCTAGATTTATCTGCAGCTCTTGACACCATCTCCCCACTGCGATTGGTGCAAAGACTGCGTTAGGGCAGGATGAGGGGTTCTGCCTTAAATCTATTGGAATCCTTTCTGGTGAATAGGACCCAAATAGTGAGCTGCAGGGATTTCATGGCTAAACCTTTCCAGCTCCCCTGTGGTGTCCTGCAAGTGTCCTTCCTCAGTCCCACACTATTTAATCTCTATGTGCCCACCCGAGCAAAAACTTTCTTTGGTTTTTAGGTATTGTCCTATGCAGAAGATACCCAAATCATTATTTTTATATCTGGTAATTAGGCAGGAGTAGCGGACAAGTTTAGGTTTTGTATGGTAGAAGTCATCTCCTGGATGTGAAACAATTGGCTCTAGAAGAATGCCGTAAACACAGAGATTGTGGTATTCAGGGCGAAGAACTCGGTTTGGCCGGAGACATGCGGTCCACTAACTGCTCCAGGAACTTCCACTAAAGAGCTGGGGGTGATTTCGATAACACTCTGACAATCGACTCACAGGTCAATAGGACAGTGACCTCCTGTCTCTGAATCATCGAGAGTCTAAACAAGATCTTTCCCTTCCTTCGCATGGAGTTGAGAGTGTTAGTGGTCATTGTGCTCATAACATCTCACCTTGACTACTGTAACGCTCTGTATTTGAATGCCAACTAGTATTCGTGTAAAAACTTCAGGTTGTCCAAAATGCAGCTGCCTGGCTGATGTTGGAGGTTCCTAAACATTACTCTGTGAGGGAGGGATTGTGGACACCTCACTGGCTCCCAGTGAGCAAGCAATTGATCGTTAAAGCCATGTGTCTGGTTTATAAGACCCTCAACCAGTAGGTCTCTTATTACTTAAAAACTGTTTCCAACTGGTATCTTCCCAGCAGACATTTGAGGTCAGCTGGGCAGAGGAAAGTGGTTGTTGCCCATTTCATGAAGGAATGAGATGGGATGAGCGTGCCTTCTCAGTGGCAGCTGCTGGGATATGGAATACTCTCCCTGCTCATATTGTTAGCATCTCACAAGCATCTGAAAATCTGACTTTTCTCACAACCATAATTGCCTTTGCTGGTCTGTCCTGTTCGTTCTTGCCGGTTATAGCGCTATGACTTTTGGTTAGATGCGCTTTACAAATTACAAATTACAATTATCTGAACCAAAACGAATGTAGTATGTTTTTCAATTTTTGCAGGCATGGAATGGAACAAGGTATTGCAGCTCAGATTTAAAATTAGAAAAAAATTGTGCAAAATGTGGAGTGTGGAAAGGGTCCAACCAACTTTACTTCATGTGTTAAGCCGAACATAAAGGAGGGGCATTACAATGTGGCTAGTAGAGGTTTGAATAAAGCATATATGTATATACATAACAATCGGACAACAATAGTGTGGAAATAGGTAGCCTGATGAGGATAAGAACAAGGTCATAACTACCAACAGGCCTGGTATAAAAGTAACCTTCGGGCGCCGGTGGTGCTAGAAAACAAGGAAAGAGGAGAAAAACGCCCCTTTTGGGGAGGATGGGGAGCACTAGCGTGGCATAATTCGATTTTGCCTGGAGCACCCAACATCCTTTCACAGCTTCTGGTTGACACACTTGCCACAATAGTTCTAAGTAGGCAAATATGACAGCTGGTGGATGGCATAGCAGTGTACTACAACGTTTCATATAATTGAAATCATTTCCATAGCCCTCTTGTTTCCAGTTTATCGAGTAGTGTTTTAAGCAGTAGAGTTAGGGCCCTGGGCCTGCTTTATTTAAATCGACGTCTTACAGAATATTTAGAATATGTATTATGTATTTTATAATGTTTAATAATTGTTTAAACGGGGAAATAGTAAATGCAGGAGTCCTTCTCAGGCACTCTGTGGAAGAGATTTTCAAAAAAGTCACGCAACGCAGTGTAGTGCAGCGCAGCACCCGCAAAGCTGCGCTGGGTTGCGCGACAGGGACGGAGCAGGAGAGCATCATATCGTCAGAGATATGTCTCTCTCCTCCCCTTTCCCTTGCGCCGGTGCTGATTTCAGCTGCCGTGCGCCATGCACACACCTGAGCGCCGCCGCCGAGCTAGGGTTTTTGGATGAGTGTAGCATAGGTTTTGTACAGTAAGGGTACCCTTCCTGTACAAAATACTATGCTAGGCACGATGCAAAGCTTTTCTCACTTTGAATACGTGCTGCACAGTGCAGCACACATGGAAAGTCGGAAAAGCACAGGGAAATGAAAGCATTTCTCCTGTTGGCACCTCCTTTGAAGGGGCATTAACTTTTGGTGCTAAACCATGTTTACAAATCTTTGTAAATATGGTTTTGCGTCAAAAGGCATGGGTGGTTGCATAGGAACGCTCATGTATCACCCATGTAACACCCCCTTGGCGCAAAGTAACGCAAAGCAGTGCTTGCGCTGCTTTGCGCTACTTAGAAGGGGCTTTCCCGGCAAAACAAGGCTGTGCTGGAAAGAAAACAGCAACAAAAAAAGGTTTGCGCTGGTAAGCGTCACTTTTGTGACGCTAAACCAGCGCAAAAGGTCTGACACGCAATGCAGCATTGCCCCCCGCGAGGCTACGCTGCGTTGCGCCACAGGGAGGGAGCAGGAAAGCGCCATATCTTCAAAGATATGGCTATCTCCTCCCCTTTCCCTTGCGCCGGCGCCGATTACAGCTGCCATGCGCCATGCACACACCTCAGCGCCACAGCGCTAGGGTGTTTGCATGAGTCCAGCATAGGTTTTGTACAGGAAGAGTACCCTTCCTTTACAAATGCTATGCTCGACACAAGGGAAAGCTATTCCCACCTTGTATGCGTGCTACACAGTGCAACACGCATGCAAAATCGTAAAAGGAAGGAGAAATGAAAGCATTCCTCCTTCCTTGCGCCTAGTTGAAAAGGGCGCAGTTTTCTCTAAACCCAATCTACTATATTTAGTAAATAGGGTTTAGCATGAGAAACCTTGGGTGGTTGCATGGGAACGCCCATGCTCCACCCTTGGTACGCGCCCATGGCGCAAAGTAACGTGAAGCAGGGCAATGCCCTGCTTTGCATTTCTTTTACGTTATTTCCAGCGCAAGTTTAGCGCTGGAAAGTAAATTACAAAAAAACTATTTTGCGTCGTTTTGCGTCACTTTTGTTCACAAAAGCTAAGTAAGTCTCCCCCTAAGAGTTTCGTCTCCTGGAAAAGGCCCCTCTCTTCCCATAATGGGACCAGTCACTGACCTCCTCCTTGCCCCTGCCTCTGTGCCATGGTGCTGGTGGTGTGGCTTGCTGTGACAACTGTGTCAGGGCCAGGCTGTAGCAGTTGTGGGTTTCCATTCCAGCACACCCTTGCTTGTGCCAACATTTCTCAAGAGATTTTGTCCTCCAGGAAGTTCACACAGCAATATTACACTTCTGTGCAGAGAGGTTAACTGAAGAAGGCCTCATGCCACCTCGTTCAAATACGTCTGACTTGAATTTGACAAAAATAATGTTCTCCTGTGCATGATTTCTATCTTATGGAATGAATTTTTCAATGAAATGCCAATGAAGTAGCAATTCATAATGAAAGTAACTATTTGGTGATCAATAGATTGATCCATCTTTTGTTCATTGGAATAAAATATATATAATGTTCCATACGATGTATTGTTAATTGGTTTATAATTGTGTGATTGTGGTCCAAACTCCTGTGTGTAAAGGACCCAGCACCTTCCTTTAATTATATATTTGCTTATAATTCTATTTAATGCCACACCTCTTCTTTTTTTTCCAACTTTATCGTTTCCAAATCAAGTCCTTCAGTAACTTGTCAGAAAATACTTCAACTTATTTTGTGTCTCTAGAGACGACATGTAGAGACTGGTGCAGTGTTGAGGTAAGGTGGAAGCATATGTTGTGCTCTGCGATTTCAACACAGGGGAAGAAAGTAAGTATTTTCCATGTATCACCCTCTGATCCTATTAAATTAGTAAATTGAGATGACCCTTAGTCTGGCATTTGTGCTTAAAAAGAAAGGGCTGGTGAAGTAGGTCCATTAAAACCTTGTGCAAATAAAACATTACTGTGCTTTGTTAGGTCATGCACAAGCTTGCTTTCACAAGAATTTGGGGGCATATCAGCAACAACCGGCGATAAATATCGCTAAGCGCACTTAGCGCTAGGATAATTATCGCCGGCTAACGTGGATTTTTATCTCTGAGATAGCGTGCTATTAGCAACGCTTATCTCAAAAGCGATAAAAATCCTGGCGCTAACTGCCAAATGCGAGATTATCGCTGGAAACCCAGCGATAATCTCACAAAGATTGGCGTTAGCTTGCTGATAGGGCCTCACATACTTAGCCATGATATCCACCTTCCATAGGATATCATGGCTAAGTCAGTCCTGAAGCTGGCGTAAGGAAAGTAGCAATAACAGGGGTTATCGCTACTTTTCTTGCCGCTATGTTTCATAGCGTGGGGCTTGATGACAGGAGAAATGTCGCTTAGCGACATTTCTCCAGTCATGTCAGGTCAGGAACGCCCACTTTGCATCTCATTAGAGATGCAAAGCTGGGCGTTAAGAATCCGGGCGCTAATGCAAGGTTTCACGCGACAGCGTGACCTTGCTGATTAGGCGATAAAATTATCGACGCTTTTCACCCGAAAACGGACGCAAACGCAGCGATAATTTTATATCGCCTCGTTGCTGATATGCCCCATAGTTCTTTTTTTAATGAAATCCTTTGTTCTTGTTATATTCTTTTAATTAGGACTGTCACTCAGTGTTCCTTAGTTACTGAAGATACGTCTGAGACATGGCTAAGGATTCAATGTGGTTTACACCTGATTGTTTTTTTTCTATTCTTTTTTTCACATAGAGTTCAGACACAGTCTGAAGAACATTTTAGCTCAACTTTGGAATATGCCAAAATATAAGAGATATGGAGGATGCTTTTAAGGACTTCTTTGGAAATGGATAGTGGAACGATAACTTCACTGACACTCTCTACCCAGAAGACATCATCACCCCATATAAGAGCCTCCCCTTTGCCATCTGTTACATTCTGATATCCTTGATTGGGATTGTCAGCAACACTTTGGTGATGTTCATATTCTTGACATATGCCACGATGAGAACTGTCTCCAACATTTACATTTTCAATTTAGCCATAGGGGATAATCTCCTTATGCTGGCCTTCATTTTCCTTGCCGCTCACGAAGCTACGAATAATTGGCCCCTTGGCATCTTCTTGTGTAAGTTCCTACTCTCAGTACAGTTCATTAATCATCTGTGACAGTGATGGGCATTGACCATTGTGTACGTCCCCTCTGAGCAAAGGTGGCTTCTCTACTCTGCATAGCAGTTTGGTTGTTCTCCATTTTGTGTGCACTTCATGTGACTTTCTTTGCATCTTCACATGAGGACCATCCCATGTGCTCTTTCGTCAGACCTAGTCAATTTCGCCTTTATTATTTTACCCTTCCCCACTTTTGCCTAGTTTTTTTGCAGCCTTTGGAGGTGTGTGCTCTCAGTCTATGTATGACTGCAGCCAAAGCACAACCACTGGTCCCACCATTCAATGTCTCAGAGTACAAGGGTTCTGACAGGACAAGAATGGTTGTCATGCTTTTTGTCATCCATATGGTTTTATGGCTCCAGAGCACATTTTCAACTTGATTGTTTTGCAGCCCTACCTTCGCTTACAACATGTAATGGGGCATCATGTTCTGGTAAGTGTGGGTCAGTTCTTAATGCTCTGTCTGCTGTTAAGAGCTGCAGCTACCCAATAATTTATTGGTACTTGTCAGGTGATTTCAGGCAGTTTTTTCAGAGTATGTTGTGCTGCATAAAAAAGAACAAAAGCAGTGATGTCGTTGGTTGTAATGCTGAGTCCCTGAAAGAACAAGCATTTGCAATGCAATAGGTCTCGCATTTATAAGAGTTTGAGCTATTGGCATTGTAAAATTACAATGCCTTTTATTTATGTTTTGGTTTTAAAACAAATAAAAGGCATTGTCATTTACAATGTCAGTAGCATAAACTCGCATAAAAGCAATGTGTGGAGTGCAGCAGTGTGCAGCGTGCAGCAGTGTGAGGCGTGCAGCAGTGTGAGGTGTGCAGTAGTGTGCGACATGCAGCAGTGTGCGGCGTGCAGCAGTGTGCGGCGTGCAGCAGTGTGCAGCGTGCAGCAGTGTTTCGTGTAGCAGTGTGAGGCATGCAGCACTGTGGCGTGCAGCAGTGTGCTGCGTGCAGCAGTGTCGTGCAGCATGCAGCAGTGAGTAATGCAGCAGTGTGCAGCAGTGTGTGGCGTGCAGCAGTGTGCCGGTTGCATCAGTGTGTGCCGTGCAGCAGTGTGTGGCGTGCAGCAATGTTTCGTGTAGCAGTGTGTGGCATGCAGCAGTGTGCGGCATGCAGCAGTGTGCGGCGTGCAGCAGTGTGCGGTGTGCAGCAGTGTGTGGCGTGCAGCAGTGTGTGGCAGTGTGTGGCGTGCAGCAGTGTGTGGCGTGCAGCAGTGTGCGGCGTGCAGCAGTGTGTGGTAGTGTGTGGCGTGCAGCAGTGTGAGGCGTACAGCAGTGTGTGGCGTGCAGCGGCATGCAGCAGTGTGTGGCGTGCAGCAGTGTGAGGTGTGCAGCAGTGTGAGGCATGCAGCAGTGTGAGGCGTGCAGCAGTGTGAGGCATGCAGCAGTGTGTGGCGTGCAGCAGTGTGAGGCGTGCAGCAGAGACACGTGGAGGGTGAGGAGAGACACATGGAGGGTGAGGAGAGACACGTGTAGGGTGAGGAGAGACACGTGTGGAGGGTGAGGAGAGACACGTGTGGAGGGTGAGGAGAGACACATGTGGAGCATGAGGAGGAGACACCTGTGGAGGGTGAGGAGGAGACACATGTGGAGGGTGAGGAGGAGACACATGTGGAGGGTGAGGCGGAGGGTGAGGAGACACGTGTGGAGGGTGAGGAGAGACACGTGTGAAGGGTGAGGAGAGACATGTGTGGAGGGTGAGGAGAGACATGGAGGGTGAGGAGAGACACGTGTGGAGGGTGAAGAGAGACACGTGTGGAGGGTGAGGAGAGACACGTGTGGAGGGTGAGGAGAGACGTGTGGAGGGTGAGGAGAGACACGTGGAGGGTGAGGAGAGACACGTGGAGGGTGAGGAGAGACATGGAGGGTGAGGAGAGACACGTGGAGGGTGAGGAGAGACACGTGGAGGGTGAGGAGAGACACGTGGAGGGTGAGGAGAGACACGAGGGTGAGGAGAGACACGTGTGGAGGGTGAGGTGGAGGGTGAGGAGAGAGACGTGTGGAGGGTGAGGAGAGACGTGTGGAGGGTGAGGAGAGACGTGTGGAGGGTGAGGAGAGACATGTGGAGGGTGAGGAGAGACACATGGAGGGTGAGCAGAGACACGTGTAGGGTGAGGAGAGACACGTGTGGAGGGTGAGGAGAGACACATGTGGAGCGTGAGGAGGAGACACCTGTGGAGGGTGAGGAGGAGACACATGTGGAGGGTGAGGAGACACATGTGGAGGGTGAGGCGGAGGGTGAGGAGACACGTGTGGAGGGTGAGGAGAGACACGTGTGAAGGGTGAGGAGGGACACGTGTGGAGGGTGAGGAGAGACATGGAGGGTGAGGAGAGACACGTGTGGAGGGTGAGGAGAGACACGTGTGGAGGGTGAGGAGAGACACGTGGAGGGTGAGGAGAGACACGTGGAGGGTGAGGAGAGACACGTGGAGGGTGAGGAGAGACACGAGGGTGAGGAGAGACACGTGCGGAGGGTGAGGTGGAGGGTGAGGAGAGAGACGTGCGGAGGGTGAGGAGAGACGTGTGGAGGGTGAGGAGAGACGTGTGGAGGGTGGAGAGAGACGTGTGGAGGGTGAGGAGAGACACGTGTGAAGGGTGAGGAGAGACACGTGTGGAGGGTGAGGAGAGACATGGAGGGTGAGGAGAGACACGTGTGGAGGGTGAGGAGAGACACGTGTGGAGGGTGAGGAGAGACACGTGGAGGGTGAGGAGAGACACGTGGAGGGTGAGGAGAGACACGTGGAGGGTGAGGAGAGACACGAGGGTGAGGAGAGACACGTGAGGAGGGTGAGGTGGAGGGTGAGGAGAGAGACGTGTGGAGGGATAGGAGAGACGTGTGGAGGGTGAGGAGAGACGTGTGGAGGGTGAGGAGAGACGTGTGGAGGGTGAGGAGAGACACGTGGAGGGTGAGCAGAGACACGTGGAGGGTGAGCAGAGACACATGTGGAGGGTGAGCAGAGACACATGTGGAGGGTGAGGAGGAGACACATGTGGAGGGTGAGGCGGAGGGTGAGGAGACACGTGTGGAGGGTGAGGAGAGACATGTGTGAAGGGTGAGGAGAGACACGTGTGGAGGGTGAGGAGAGACATGGAGGGTGAGGAGAGACACGTGTGGAGGGTGAGGAGAGACACGTGTGGAGGGTGAGGAGAAACACGTGTGGAGGGTGAGGAGAGACGTGTGGAGGGTGAGGAGAGACACGTGGAGGGTGAGGAGAGACACATGGAGGGTGAGGAGAGACATGGAGGGTGAGGAGAGACACGTGGAGGGTGAGGAGAGACACGTGGAGGGTGAGGAGAGACACGTGGAGGGTGAGGAGAGACACGAGGGTGAGGAGAGACACGTGTGGAGGGTGAGGTGGAGGGTGAGGAGAGAGACGTGTGGAGGGTGAGGAGAGACGTGTGGAGGGTGAGGAGAGACGTGTGGAGGGTGAGGAGAGACACGTGGAGGGTGAGCAGAGACACGTGGAGGGTGAGCAGAGACACATGTGGTGGGTGAGCAGAGACACATGTGGAGGGTGAGCAGAGACACGTGTGGAGGGTGAGCAGAGACACGTGTGGAGGGTGATGGAGGGTGAGCAGAGACACATGTGGAGGGTGAGCAGAGACACATGTGGAGGGTGAGCAGAGACACGTGTGGAGGGTGAGCAGAGACACGTGTGGAGGGTGAGGATTGACACGTTTGGAGGGTGAGGAGCGACACGTGTGGAGGGTGAGGAGAGACATGTGTGGAGGGTGAGGAGAGACACGTTTGGAGGGTGAAGAGAGACACGTGTGGAGGGTGAGGAGAGACGTGTGGAGGGTGAGGAGAGACGTGTGGAGGGTGAGGAGAGACGTGTGGAGGGTGAGGAGAGACACGTGTGGAGGGTGAGGAGAGACACATGGAGGGTGAGGAGAGACACGTGGAGGGTGAGGAGAGACACGTGGATGGTGAGGAGGGGAGGTGGAGGGTGAGGAGAGACACGTGGAGGGTGAGGTGGAGGGTGAGGAGAAACAGAGTTGGAGGGTGAGGAGAGACGGAGGTGGAGGGTGAGGAGAGACGGAGGTGGAGGGTGAGGAGAGACGGAGGTGGAGGGTGAGGAGAGACCGAGGTGGAGAGTGAGGAGAGACCGAGGTGGAGGGTGAGGAGAGACCGAGGTGGAGGGTAAGGAGAGACCGAGGTGGAGGGTGAGGAGAGACCGAGTTGGAAGGGAATCAGAAGTGGAGGAGAGAGAGAGGTGGAGGGTGAGGAGAGACAGAGGTGGAGTGGGGGGAGGGGAGGATATCACTTTTACTTCCTCTCCTAGAGTAAGGTAACGCCCCCAACCCACAGGCTCTACCGGGGTCGAGAGCAGATCACTGTTCGCATCAGCCGTCACCCGAGACCGCTCCGTACTTGTTGGTAAATAGAGGTTCACTATCTGTTGATAATGGGATTCACTTGGGGGGCTGACTTACCTCCTCCACCCCCAGGGCCAACACTGAGAAGGCATCAGAGACCTGGTGCTGCCTATGCTGCAGTACTGCGAGAGAGAGGGATGGGGGGCGGGCAGAGGAAGAGGAGTGGGGTTAGAGAAGGGACAGGTGGGGAGAGAAAGAGGAGAGAAGGGACAGAGACCGAAAAGGAGCAAAAAAAGAATTAGAGAGAGTAAAGAGGAGAGTTGAGGAAAATGAAAACATTACGAGAGAACATGTAGCAAAGAGGTGGAGAGAGAAGATGGGAGAGAGTAAGGACGCAGCCAAGGGATAGGGCAGAGACAAAAAGAATTGAAACAATACAAAAGTATTTTCCAAACTCGTAAATAACCACGGGCCAAACAACTGATCTGCAATGAAGCATCCGAATCCGGTATATCATGACGTTAACCAAGCAAAAAAAAATTTTTTTTATAAAAAATAAAAAAACACCCAAAAACACGTATACACCATGTTGACCCTTTTCCATGCAACGTATTCTAAAACGCCATTCTCATTCATACATTCACAGCAAACCTGTTCACAAGAGTGACAGAAAATGTGGTATTAGTGTTACATTTTTGTTTACATCCATACCCACTCACTTATGCAATTAAAGGATTCATGACCACACGGTTAAACAAAACGTACTGATTGGCCTTGCCGTGAAGGAGAAGCACGTGTTGACACACACTCCCAATCTGTGAAACGCTCACCCCACTTTCTCGAAATTGAAACCAGTGCATGTGTCCGACGAACTTCCTGCCGCTTATCTGAATGCACCAGTGGCAGAAGATAGTCACCATCTTGCAACAACACAATTAAAGGGAGGCATGTCTGTCTCTCCCCACCGCCACATGTCTCTGAGTCTTACTGTCTCATGCGAGATCTCCCTCTAGGAGACAGCTGACACCGACTCTTCCCCTGAGACAGTACGGGAGATGCGTGTGTGTGCATAGTGTGTGTGTCTATATGTATATATCTGTGTGTGTATGCATGTGTGTGTGTTTGTATGTGTATATGTTTGTGTTTGCATGTGTGTGTTGGTGTGCAAGTATGGGTGTGTCATTGTGTTCATTTGTCTTCATGGATGTGTACACATATGTTTGTGTGTATACCTATGTCTGTGTATGCATGTTTGTGTGTATGTATATGTGTTTGAGTATGTTGGTGTGCGTTCTTGTATGTGTGCATAGTTGTGTATGCATGTGATCAGAGGGAAGAGTGCACTTGAGGGCAAAGAGGAAAACATACAGGGAAGAGTATGTGAGGGCAGAGAGAAAAATACAGAGGGAAAAGCATGTGAGGGCAGAGAGAAAAATACAGAGGGAAGAGTCCATGTGAGGGAGGAGAGAAAAATAGAGAGGGAAGAGCTCATGTGAGAGCAAAGCGAAAAATACAGAGGGTAGGGCGCATGTTAGACCGGAGATAAAAACATAGAGGGAAGAGAGCATGTGAGAGCAGAGAGAAAAATAGAGAGAGAAGAACGCATGCGAGGGCAGAGAAAAAAATACAGAGCGAAGAGCACATATGAGAGCATAGAGAAAAAATGCAGAGGGAAGAGTACATGTGAGGGAAGAGAGACAAATACAGAGGGAATAGCATGTGTGAGGAAAGAGAGAAAAATGGAGAGGGAAAAGCACATGTGAGGGCAGAGGGAAAATACAGAGGGAATAGCACATGTGAGACCAGAGAGAAAAACATAGAGGGAAGAGCATATGTGAGGACAAAGAGAACAAGTACAGGCTATGCCAAGCAGAAGTGATCGCGTTTGCGATCAAACATCAAAGCGGCGAAAGTGAAAGTAATCGAGCAGAGCATCAAAGGGCTGGGTGAGAAGGGAGGGGGGAATGCAAGGGTCAAAGCGGCTAAAGTGAAAGTAATCGAGCAGAGCATCAAAGGGCTGGGTGAGAAGGGAGGGGGGACTGCAAGGAGCAGAGGAGCAGCTGTGCATGTGCACGCCATCGTGCACTCAAGCCCTAGGCCAGCAAAACCATGTGGGTAGCACTTTTGAAAGCCCACTTACAAAATGTCTCAAAGAGACAGCTTACGCTGTCTCAGCGAGACCTAAAAAGTTAGGGGTATACTAAAAATGAATCAGGTGGACATGGTTTGCAGCTAATTCAGTGGCGATAGTTATAAGAAAATACCCAATGATAGCACCACAGTTTAAGGATCACACATTGAATGTTGTTCATAATAAACTACAACAACCAGTCTCTCCTACTATGCATACCCCAACACTACTACTTCTTCACAGTACCAGTGTTTGTTACTTACTTCATTACATTATGTATGTCTAGGTCATGATGTTGAACTTTTCTGCAGGGAAAAGAATATAAGAGTAAATTACAATGATCACAATGACACTTTCATTTAGAGTTCATGGGATGGGAAGAAGGACATGTGGCAAAAGGCAGGAGGCTGATTAATCAAAACTGAACTTTTTTCCAAATGCCTCAGTGTCGGCAAAGCTAAGAAATCAAAGGGGTTTTCTGATGTAGGTCTTCAGCTGGTGTTACCTGTTCTTGAGATCTCTCAAGCTTCATTCCCATCGAGTTCTGCTCATCTGGCATTATATGAAAATCTGCATACCATAACCAAGAAAGCCACAATCAAAAATGATTACCTATATAATCATAAGTAAACATTTCGGGGAGGGGCGCGGGGGTTGAGGGGAGGACGAAAAGTGACAAGCACAAGAGTATGGTGTGGGGATAAAAGGGCAGTTCCTAGAGTCTTCCTGTTCCAAAAATAAAGGAGCATTGGCAATAAACATAATAAAAAATAACCGGCAGAGCCAATAAGTGAGTCATTTAACTTAAAGTGCCTAGATATTTCAGTCCATGCAGTCACTCATTCACCGGTCCTTGATTCTAATCCCTCATCATCATACTGACCCTTTCATCTCTGTCTCTGTCCACCCACCCCTTGACTCATTCTTGCATGCATCCACATCCAGAGTACCACACACATGGTCAGCAATCAATAAATATACACTTTCACTTAACAAACAAAGATTTTGGCTTTGTTGCCAGTTTGTGAGGTGTGTGAGATTTCTTCAAGTGACTTTGAACCACTAGTCTGTGAGATATGTGTGATTGCCGGCAGTAGCATATGAGTGCTGTTAGAGTGTTGATAAGTGCTTTGATGGAAGGGGTGGGAGATTGCTGTTGGTGGTGGGAGAATGCTACATGTGTTAGCGATGTGAGAGTGCTGCTGGTGGTGTGAGAGTGCTAGAGTTAAGGGCTGTGAGTGTTGTCTGATCACTCTATGAAGGGTTTGAGTGATATTGGTAGAGCATTTGAATACTAACCTGTGTAATCAATGTGAGGTTTGTTGGTTGTGTGAGACTGCTAGAGATGATGTCTCACAGTGTGTGACTGCTCTCCTGATCGGTGTTGGAGTACTGTTGGTGGTACAAGACTGCTAGTATATGAACAGTGTGAAAGGTCTTCCATTTTTGTATCTTTGAGAGTGTGGCACCCACACAGAACGATACTTGAAGTTACCCTGGGAGAATTGTAAGTGGATTGAAGGAAATTGACTTGGTAAGTGGGTTTATAAGGCAAAGTGAGATAAACTTGATTTCGGCCAACATCTCGTACTATCATTAATATTCTTAAACATGTCATGGTGTGAGTGAGCGACTGAATGAAATGTATTCCTTCTGTTCTCTCTATAAGTGTCTCTAGAAACATAAGTTTGATCATGGCTTCTAATGGTAACTGGTCCACATAAACTTGCAGAATGAGTTTGGTGGTACTGTAATGCAGCTGCTAGTGAGTGTGTAATGCCTCTCTGAGCATCCTTGTACTCTCTCTTCCTGACAACAAAATGACCATCACCGATTGGTATGGCAGCAAAATGAATCTTCTTGTGCAACAGTAGATTGTTTAATTACTAATGTCTGTTCAACCCTTGGTTTTAAAGCAAAATGTGTGAGGCTAAGTTGAAGAACTTGTCATTTCTGTCAGGAATATGGGACAAAGTGAATGATACCCTCAGGGTGAGGGTAGTACATTGAAGCCGTCCAGCAATCACAAACATTTCAGCTGATATGTCTAAATAATTTTTAGATAAGGCTACTCTGGTGGGGGTGAGTGCTGGTCAGACTTATTGCTAATTTATTCCTTGATGTGTCTCCAAAAGTTATGATGGTATTTTTTTGAAGAGTGGAATAAGACAAGGTAGTATAGCCAAGGTGTAGAATTAGAAAGGAGTGTGTACAATGTTGGGAAGGGGAAGGATCCATCCAACCTTACTTCATAGATTAGGGAGAGGACTAAGGAGGGTTTCAGCATTATTATAGGGTTCATTGGAATTCAAATAGTGCATAACTACATATAAACCGCAATCATACAATAATAACATGGAAGCAAATAGGGCGATGAGGGTAAGACCACGCTACCAAGCCACTTATTGATGGTGCCAAAAATGAAGAAAGAGCGTTTTAACTGATAATGCAATGTATGTCGATATGCTAGTAGCTTTTGCTCTGCTCCCCCAGATGACATTAACCTCAACTATATTACAAGGTTACTCAAACGGTGCCCGTTCAGCTATCAAAAATGCTCAGTCGATTAGAGATTTCATTATCAACTACAAACCTGACTTAATGGCCATCTCCGAGACCTGGTTCACAGATCACTCTTTAGATGTTCTCAAGGATATCACTCCACCAAATTATGTTCTGTTCGAGTTTCATCAAACTAGCAAGCGGGGCAGTGGCCTGGAGTAAAAGACTCTTAGAAATGCTTAAAACTTCATTCTACTTGTGACTTTGCAGTTGATACTCTTACTATCAAAATCATAGGCCCAGGTAGCCCCCCTTGGACTGTTATGCTGGACTATAGACCTCCATCAGCAGGAAGAGAGGTATGTGAATCACTTGCCTCTGTTTTAGCCAAGGAAGGATTGGCCCACTCACAGTTCATTTTATTTAGAGATCTGAATATTCATTTTGATTTCTAATATTATTGTTAGCCACACGTTTTTTGTTATTGGATTTTTTTAATCTAAAGAGTAATCTCTATCTTCCCACTCATGTGAAACATCATGACCAGCAAAACTGTTTATATTGCAGAGAAGCTCTCCATCTCTGATGGTTCTAGGCACACCTGCACCAGGACGCCATCAACCGGCAGACTAAGAAGTGTAAAAAAGCAAAAACAAGGCAGTAGGCCTTTTTTATCGATGGGCCCAGGATCTTGAACAATCTATAAGACCACCTAAATACTGCTCCAATTTAGGAAAGAGTTAAAGATCGACTCACATCTTTAAACAACACTACATCACCATGCATAAACCGTCCAAACCCCAAAATCCTCTCCTATTACTCGTCAACATTATGCTTGTCTTTGATCATCTGCAGCTCTCCTCTGCCTTTTGGCTAGGTTTGTGCTATAGAAATACCATGTACATCATACATAGATACATACATACATGTGAAAGGTCACGCCTTAGATATAATTTGAGCTCATTCCCATTAGTTACAGCCCTACCATCTTATCCTAGGTCCAAGGTCAGGTCATGTTCTGCCTTCCTTTTTCCTGTGAACTTAGTATGTTCTCCAAACACAGTTGGGTCTTTCTACCCTGGACTGAGGTGAGGTGGTGGGTGAGGAGGTGGAACACCCTTTCACTGGATAACTTGGCTGGTTCTAGTTCTGCTTTTTCTGTTGTCAATGTGTGCAGTGATCCCATCATTCTGCTGAATGATTACTACAACTCCCAAACCACATTGGTAGATAATTTAGCACTGCTAGTTTCTAAATGAGGCAATTTTTCTGTGAGTCTCTTGCGGCTGATTCTCACAGGAGTTGATATTTCTAAACAATTCGCTGTCAGTTGTCGAATGCAACTGTTGTTGCTCGTATGACTGAGCTACTAAACAAAATTGGTGACATCTTGTAAACATGAGATTAGGAGAGCTAAGCTAAAGTTCTATCCTAACAATTTTAAGGCCCATAATCCTTCACCCGCAATCTTTATAGTTATTAAAGATTGCCATGATCCCCCCCGAGGCAAGCAGTTTGAGACCCTTTTGCAGATCACTGTAATAAGATTGCAGATTTTTTCGAGTGTAAGATGTCAGTATTCAAACCACTTTTGAAGGTGATCCACTGTCCAACTTTGTGTCTTTGGAATTGTTTTTATCTAACCTCTTACTTACTTTGATGTTTTATGTTTGATGTCTTGGACGGCGATATATCTACCACCTTAGTTGCATCAAGCAATGCCTCCTAATGTCCTGGGCATCTCCTCCCTTTGCTCTCAATAAGAGTCCATTGTTGCGAGATGCTGGTCGGTCCAGAGCAAATGTTAATGCATTCTTGCTGTCTTGATCAGTTCCTAAACTTTCGAAATGGGCCTGTGTTTTTCCACTTCTAAAGAAACTCTCCATAGACCCCAAAATTGTATGCAAATATTAGCCCATCTCCCAGCTCCTATTTATAGCTATAATGCAGAGGAAAGCAGTCTTTCAACAATTCTCTGAGTTTGTGGAAGCTAATCAATTTTTTCAGCTAGGGTAGATTGGCTTCTGTCCTGGTCACAGCACAGAATTAACTGTTCGATCTGCTCTTGATGAGTTGCGTTGCTGTTCCAAAGTTAACATCCACGGTACCTTTCCGTGGATTTCAACATGACGAGTTATCCCAATCTAGGCTTTCTGCCATGAGCATCAAAGATCAGGCCCTGCCTTGGTTCCAGGATTTCCTATCAGTAGAACATCTAAAATTTCTCTGCCGCCATTGACCTCTTCTCACAAGTCCTGTTATTGTGGTTTACCATCGGGTTCCATTCTGTTGTCTCTGTTATTCCAGCCATTTATGGTTCCTCTGGTCCTCCTTATTCAAATCTTTTACTGCATTCTTTTTCTCTATGCAGATGACACACAGATTATTGTACAAACAACTGCTCCTGGCTGTCTTATGCCTACCGTGCGCTGTAATTGTTTGTCTGAGGTACATCACTGAATGAGTAATACTAATCTAATTTTAAAGTAAATGGGGACAAGACACCTGAGCATTAAAATCGATCAATCTTTAACTCTCTCTGATCCAGTGGCAGCTGGCATATAAGGAGGGTGGTGAGGCGGAGGGGAAAAAATAAAAGTGATAACACTTTTTTTTTTAATTACACTTTAATCCTAGTGTGACGTCCTCCTCGCTCCGGTCTTCAGCAGGCAGGCCCTAATGCGGGACCAGGAACATGCTTTAACCAATCCTGGAGCTGCTTTCATGCTGTCTCTAACCAAGCTGTCTTAGACAGCTGGGTTAGAGAAATTTGAACTGCGTGTTGCTGGCCGTTGCAAGAAGGCTTGCCAAAAAGACATGCACACTTTAAACCTAAAGTGCCCTGCCCATCACTGCTTTCTCCTGCTGCCTGACTGGCAGCAGTAGAAACAAATATATGATGTTACAACTCAAACAATTACAAAGTATGCTTTTACATTGCAGTTTTTACAACGCAACTACCGTTACATCGCATGAGTTTACAACACAACTACCATTACATCTCATGATTTTACAATGCATACCATTACAAAGCATAATACTTTTAGTGCAGTACAGTACGGTAGCGTAGGGGTAAAAATTACTATTCCCTCTCCAGTGAGTGCAACAGTAGGGAAAGTGTTGGCTAGCGTAGGGGTAAAAATTACTATTCCCACTCCAGTGAGTGCAACAGTAGGGAAAGTATTGGCTAACGTAGGGGTAAAAATTACTATTCCCAACTACCCCAAAACCTATACCCACCCCAAAACTTAGAATTCTCCATTATTAACCTCATAATGTGTTGTGATGGTATGCGTTGTAATGGCATGCGTTGTACTGACATGCATTGTAATGGCATGCTTTGTAATACATGTGACGTAAAGGCACTTGCATTGTAAAAGTCGCGTTGTAAAGGCATTGCGACGTAAGGCCTGCGTTGTAATAGACGTTTCCCGTCGAAACCAGAAAACCCCACCCCGTCCTGACGCTCGGCTCAGGACGGGGTTTGGAAAAATAAAATGGCAATGAATTAACTTTATTACAATTTTATTTTCCACATCTGGAGGCAAATTGGTTAGTGGGGCGACGCTCCTGTGCCTGAACGGAGGAGCCGCCCTGCTCAGATCACATTTTGTCAGTAGCTAAGTCTGGTTTTTTTCAGCTACATTTTCTTAAGCGCATTCTGTATGTTCCACTTTTTCCAGAGGTTGCAGACAGGGAATGCCTTTGTGTCTTCTCATCTAGACTAATTCAATTCAATTTATCTTGGGCTTCTCACCTATCAAATTCATAGACTGCAGTTAGTCCAAACGTTTGCTGCTAGGATTGGCCTTCGTCCCCCCAAGAGCCTCTTTCAGCTGCTCTCATTTTCTTGCGCTGGTTTCCTGAGAAACAGCAAATTATTTTCACATCCATGTTCCAGGTGCACAAGGCTGTTAATGTTCACCTCTCCCTGACAATCGCAGCTGCAGAACGGGTTCTGATTGTCCTGTCCTACTTACCCATTAAGATTAGCTATACATACTCAGTTAGTGGTCTCTGCGTTGATAGTAAAACACAAGGGGCATATTTACAAGCCCCTATCGCCACCACAGCGTCACTTTTCAGGACGTTGTAGTGGCGATAGGGGCTGCACCTTATATACAAGGCAGAATTAAGCCACTTAACGTGGCTTAAGACGCCTTGTGAATAAGGCCCCCTCGCAAACTATACTTAGCGTGCAGCCAAACTACAGAAAAGACTCCAGCGCATACAGAACACCTCCGCACGACTCGTCCTGAACATCCCCTGCCACAACCACATCTCCGCCCACCTGAAAGACCTGCACTGGCTCCCCGTCAGCAAGAGGATCACGTTCAGACTCCTCACCCTTGCACACAAGGCTCTCCACGACCTGGGCCCCAAGTACCTCAACAACCGCCTCACTTTCTACACGCCAACCCGCCAGCTGCGATCGACCAGCCTCGCCCTCGCCACCGTTCCACGCATTAGCAGAGCCACCACCGGAGGAAGATCCTTCTCCTACCTGGCATCCAAGACATGGAACTCCCTCCCCATCCACCTACGGCTGACCCAGGACCATCTCTCCTTCAGGAAGCATCTCAAGACCTGGCTTTTCGAGCAGTAGCGGAACCCCCCCCCCCCCCCCCCCCCCAGCGTCTTGAGACCCTTGCGGGTGAGCAGCGCGCTATATAAATTGTCTGATTGATTGATTGATTGATTGATTGATTGAATGGGTGCTGCGGTGGGCGTTCCACCACAACACCCATTGATTTTGACGCTGCCCATATTAACAAGGGAGGTGTTAATATGGGGCAGTGCCAAAATTACGACCAGGGAAAACCTGGTCTTAACAGGGCATAACGAAGAGAAATGTTTCATTTCTCCTTGTTTTTGCTGTTTCCATGTGTACTGCATTGTGTAGCACACTAAGAAACAGCAACAGGCCATTGATTGTTTATGTGCAAGAAGGTGACCCTTCCTGAACATAAACAATAAAAAACAAGCATTTACAATGCAATAGGGCTCGCATTTGCCAGAGTTAGAGCTGTTGGTGTTGTAAGTGACAATGTCTTTGATGTGTGTGTTTTTGTTTGGAGAGGAGTGGATGTATGCAGTGTGGAGTGGAATTATGTAGTTTGAATTGGAACTGTTAGTTGTGCAATTGTGTTTTTTGGAATTGTGTGGTGTGTAGTGCATTTGTGTAGTGGAATAATGTGGCATGGTGAATAGATAAGGATAAGCGCTGCACAGAATAGATAGAAACCAAGATAGGGAGGGACTAGTAATTTGTGCACGAAGCAGTCACAGAACTCCAGACAGAGGAACAGAAAGAGTATGTGAGAAGAGAGAAAGAAAGGGAGAGCAGGCAATAGATGCATAAAGAGGAAGCTCCTGTGTAAACAGAAGACAACCTAAGAAGAGAAGGAGCGTGTGTGTTTGTGGGATGGATATCTTGATAAGGGCTGGGAAAGAAACTATAATCAAAGATCTGAAGTGAACCACATGAGAGAGGTGCGAAGAGTGCGTGACAGAGAGGTGTGAGAGAGATTATGAGAGAGAGTAGGATGAGTGGGAGGGGAACCTAGAGAGGTGGAAATGTGCACAGAATGAGGAGGCATAGTAAGGTAGTATGTGGGAGCAGGCAGTATAGAGAGGAAACAGGAAGTGTGAGGGATGGATGAGAGGGTTGCAGTTGAATTTCGAGATATGAGGGGGTAGTGGTAGTGTGAGGGAAGGGGAAGTGGATGTGTGGGAGAGAGATGACAGGGTTGGTGGAAGTGTTAGGTAGAGATGGGGTGTTTTTGAACTATGTGGCATGGTGTACTGTGGAATTATGTTGATAGTAATTAAATGGTACTAATTGTCAGAAATATGTAGAGTGAGATTTAGTGTGATGGACTTAATTATGTGGAATGGTATTTTGCAATGTGGAGTGGTGCAGGGTCGAAAGGAAAGGTGCAAGGTAGAGGGGAGTGATGCAGGGTAGAGTGCAGAGGTGTAGAGTGCAGTCAGGTGGTGTGCAGTGATGCAGAATACATTAGAGTGGCATACAGTGGACTGATGCAGAGTAGAGTGGCGTAGAGTTTAGTGGAGTGGTGTAGAGTTGAGTGCAGTGGTGAGACTACAGTGGCACAGAGTGCATAGTAGAGTGGGGTGGAGTGTACTGACAGAGTAGAGTGGTGCACTGTAGATTAGAGTGGCATACAGTAGAGTGGTGCGCAGAGTATAGTGGTATGCATAGTAAAGTGTTGCAAAGTGCACTGATGCAGAGTGCAGTTGCGCAGAGTGCATTGGCATAGAGTTCACTGGCATAGAGTGAAGTGGTATGGAGTGGTCCAGGGTAGAGTGCAGTGGCACAAAGCAAAGTGGTGCAGAGCAGAGTGGAGCTGAGTGGTGTAGAGTGCATTTTAGCAGAGTGCAGTGGTGTAGATTGGTGCAGAGAAAAGTGACATTGAATACAATGGTGTAAAATAGAGTGGACTAGAGTGCAGTAGAGTCAAGAGTTGCAGAGTAGCATATGGTGGGGTGCTGTGGTGCACAGTATATTCGCGTGCAGTGTAGTCATGCAGAGTGCAGTTGCATAGATCGTAGCGGTGCAGAGTGGAATAGAGTGACGTAGAGTAGATTGTTTCGAGATGGAGTGAGGTGGCAAAGAGCGAGTGGTGCAGAGTAGAGTAGTGTGGAGTAGAGTGCACTGGTATGGAGTACAGTGGTTTAGAGCAGAGAGGCATCAAGTAAAGTGGCACAGAGAGGACTAGTTCAGAGTAGAGTGCAGAGAAGCAGTGTAGAGTGGAATGGCATAGTGTGGAGTGGTGCAGTCTATATTGCAGTGACACCGTGCGGAGTGGCGCAGTGTGGAGTGGTGCAGAGTAAAGTGCCAAGTTTTGGAGGAGTGCAGAGTAGAGTGGAGTTGGTTAAGATGGAGTATGCATGGTATGGTAGCACACTGCCATTAGAGACAGCACATCTTCAATTGGACTATTGCATCTCCACAGACATACAGTTTTACTGATAAGAGTATACAGTACACAAATGATAATGTGTGGAAATGTCATCACCTAGCGCAATGATTTGTTTGCATTAAAATATTTGTTTTCACCACATTCTGAATTATCAATAAATATTCTTTATTTGTGCTTTCCATATTTTGAAATATCTACACAGTTCTTTTGCAGACATTTAAATTTTGTTTTGTGTTAGAAAACAATTAACATGGTACACCATACCCCAGGTAGCCAGCATGATTGTCACATAAATCCTCTCACTTTGAAGTTAGTGAAAGAAAAGTAAACAACAAAATCCCTGGAAGACAGACACTGACATTTGACCTCTGTCTTTTAATGCACAGCAAATGTGACAAGATAAGAACAAGATTTAAAGGGCTGTTTACAGAAATTGTGTAATGGTGGACGAATACACTAAAAAGGGTGAAAAAATACTGTGATGTGTGAGGAGTGGCAACTTTCAGCAAAGTGAAAACTGCACGCATTTTAAAAGACATGCAAGTAGAGGCGAAAGATCATAAAATAACAGACCTCAGTCATTGAATGCACAGCAAATGTCCGATAAGAAACGAGATGTATAGCCCTGTTTACAGCAGTGAACCACAAGCACTCTCTCAAGTGCTCCAGCTTAAAGACGAAAGGAGTTCCTGAACAGATGTTAAAATGGTTACAAGTGTATTTATTTAGTACTTAGTCCCTGCTGTCGGGGAGTGGTAAACACACAAGAGGCATGACAAATGCATGCCATGGACAAATGAGGAGAAAGAATAGGAGCGTGGCAATGGAGCCAGCAAATGGGAAGCCTTAAGGCAAGCTGTTGCCCACAAAGCGGATACAGTATGTCTCAAAGAGGCAGCACAAGCGCTGTCTAGCCGAGACCTTTAAAATGAAGTTTTGCAAATTCTATGTGTGCTGCATTAATCAGCACACATAGAAGTTACAAAACGCCATTTACAGATTGTTTATGTGCAGGAAGGGAGACCAATCTTCCCCTCAATGCAGAAACCTTTGCACATAGTGCAAGAGTGCCTGCGTTGGCACTAGGCTGTTAAATTTAGCGCCAGCACAGGGGGAAACACAGGGCTGAACCATATTGTTGTAAATATGGTTCAGCCCTGCATTTCAGAAGTGGCGGAACACGGCGGTAAGCCAAGGAGGCTCACGCCATGCTCCGCCACTTTGTAGTAAATAGGCCCCCTGGCTTTAAGGCCTTTTTCGTCTCAGCTGTCTCTCATTGAGTTTTTACGCTCCTCCATTTCTGAGCAGCATCAAATCGGCTTCAGTTGTGCAGACTGCTGAAGACATGGCTGTTTACTTCCTTGGTCTTGGTGTCATCTCCCTAGGCCTTCCTTCTCTGCATGTTTATAAGCTGTGCATGGTGGATTACTTTAGGGGCAAGAAACCCAGTTTTGGGTGAATGCTGTGCTTCATAAATCCCAGAAAAATAAATAAAACAAAAAATAAAAGTAAAAAAGCTTTCTTTATTGTGGTGACTTGAGGTCGCGAGAGCGGCATTATGATATCATGCTTGGAGCACCAAGCAGGCTTGCACTGATCCTGGTTGAGGCACTTTCCCCATCAGTTCTAAGTAGGAAACACTGGCAGGTAGTGGATGTTGTAGAAGTGACCTACAAATTATCATATAAATGCAGTTTTTCCAAGGCCCTACATTGAACACGTTTTTCAATGTATTATCGGTGAAATAAAATGGGCGACCCTGGCCTCCTCTATTTAAATCCATGTGATACAGGCCTAGCAGGTTTCAAAATGTTTTGATATTTTATAATTTCTCATAGTTATTTAAACAGGAAAATGTTACGTGTTCTGAACAGAATTGCTGCTACATTTCAATGGTACAATACTCTAAAGAGAATTATAAAAGTATCATATTTGCAGAGTTGATCAAAAATGACCGAGAAACCAATGGAACTTTTGAGAGGATAATCACCTTGTTGAAAATGTCCGAATAATTGGCTTTATATGTAAATGCTTGCATTGAGATGTTGAACCTCCTGATAATACAGTAGAATGGGAAAGTGTTCTGTAATCCAGATCCTGAACAGTTCCTGAGAATTACAAATATTTTCAGAAATTATCCAGAGCTAAAAAAACTAAGGCAGCACACCTCCCTTTAATACTGCTTTTTGAGGTCATTAGAACTAGGGTACACGGTATTGTGCTCTGCCAATTTGTGGTCCCAACATTTTAAGACCTTATTTGATTTTTATATAACGCATGCGAAAATTGTTAGATGGGGGGAACGGAGGGGACTTATTGTTTTAGATGTGCAACGTTTGGTGCGGATATAGTGCATATTTTTGCCACTTGCCCTCACATAGAACCTATAGGTCGTGAAATATCAGGCTTTTTACAGCAGGTATTAAATGAAGATGTTCCTCTGACACCTCAGCTGATGTTATTAGGTGTAAATGATCTAGAGGGGAATAATGGGGTAGAACTCATTTTTATAGCAATGGCAGTTCTTAGGCTTTGTGTCGCCTCAGCCTGGCTTAATTCACAACCTCCAACCTTTCAGCAATGGAAGGGACGATTTTTGCATATATATAATTTAGAAAAGGCACTCTATGAAAGGAGAGGCAGAAAGGGTAGGATTAAAGGGAATAGGATCTGGGGCCCCTTTCCCTCCTGGATTACATCACTTACATTAATAGAATTTTTTTAAGTCTATTGGCAAAACGCGAAGTAGGGCATAAATAGATTTAATTTATTTTGAAAATATTGCTGTTACATTATGTTCTTTTCTAGCCTATGATTCACTGCTATTTTTGAGCAATGTATTAACTGATTGACCTTTATCTCAAATGAAATTGTGGTTTCTTTTATTATTTGTTTGGATTGTATTAATATGTGATTTTCGCTGCATTTACACTGTTTTATTGAAAAATACAAATATATTTAAAAAAAAAAAATGAATATATCTCTTTTTTACTTTTATAATTCACTAATAGCCGTGTAAAATAGACAGGGCCCAGAAAGAGTGAACATGAGATGTAATGAGATGTAAGAGAGAGCATGTGAGAGTCTTTGTATCAGTGAGAGTGCAATTCATGAAATTATACATAAACTATGCTTAGCACAGACTACCTTTGGACACATTGTCACTTGGGAGACAGCAATGTGTTTTGTAATAATTGGAAAACAAACAACGGGGCATATTATCAAGCACTGTGTTAAAATTATCACCGCTTTAGCGGCAGAAGACTGCCGCTAAAGCGGCGATAATGGGCTTGATAATATGCCGTAGAGAATTCCCATAGAAGCCCATGTTGACACCAGAACATGGGCTTCTATGGGAATTCTCCAGGGCATATTATCAAGCCCATTATCGCCGCTTTAGCGGCAGTTTTCTGCCGCTAAAGCAGCGATAATTTCAACGCCGTTTGGTGATAATATGCCCCACAGTTCTTGTCGATTTTGGAGGTTAGGCAGCTAAATAAACAAAGATAAAAAGTTTGGAAAACAGTGAGAATACATCACTGAAATCCACATAAAATACTGGATGAATTATATTTTGTGATGTTACTTTAGTTAAGACAAGGCTGTATAAATAATTTTCAGGTGCCCCTCATTTACGCGGTGGTAAGGTGAAGTGTAAATTGCAGCTGAAGTGCGTTGTTTATGATTTGTGTCATCTTTTGTTGATATCAAAGGCTAAAGAACAATCAGTCAGAAAGATTGGATGTAAATGCCTGCAGGGCCAGTACAGTATCTGTATTCACTCTGATAAGGTAATACAACTGGATGAAAGGTTTTATTGGAATAATGGCTAAAGTACGCATCGCTTCAATTAACATTTGCGGGCTTAAGGATAATGCTAAGAGAAGGAGGATCCAGGAATATCTCAAAGTATTAAAGGCAGATGTTTATTGTCTTCAGGAGACCCACATAGCTGGGACTGATAGCAATTAAAGCCTTAGAGCTGAAGGTAGCAGCTTATACTACACAAGATGTGAAGACTAAGGGTGTTGAGGTTCTCATAAAAGGCTGTAGGAAGGCCGTGGATAAGAATGGTAGATGGGTAATACTGGAATGTAGACATAGAACCGGTTCATTTACATTATGTTCCGTCTACTCTGCAGTGTTAGATGACCCAGTGCTACTGTACTTTTTGTCTAATGAATTACCATCCTGGCCTGCACCGTATGTTGTGTGTGGAGAACTGAACCTAAATGGATCTAGTGGGACCCCAGGGACATTCGGAAGTTCCAGTAAGGGGCAGAAACCACATTCGATGAGGGTGTTTAAAAATGTTGTAAGTTATATTGGTCTGGTAGACGCTTGGCCTAAACTTAGACCTCCAGAGCCTGCCTATACTTTCTACTCTGCCCCACATGGTAAGTTCTTCCAGGCTGGATTATTTTTTAACTTCTCCATCCATACTCCAAGAGGCACGAATTGAGCTCTTTCCCAGAGTTATGTCAGATCATAATCCTGTTGTCTTGGAGTTCTCATTAACTGGAGTATTCAGGATGGACGTTTGAGAGGGCACTTTTATCAGATCAAGAATTTATTAAACATATGAAGGGCTGGGTCAGGGAATTTTTTTATAACAATAGTGGTAGTGCCCCCCTGGAATGGTTTGGGATGCCTTTAAGCGTCAGTGAGAGGTGAGATATTGCAATACAGCCTGAGCAAACAAAAAAAAGAGGCAGAACAGAATAAACAGTTTTATAAAAAGCTTGCCCGATTGGAAACAGAATGAATTAGTACCGTGACTTGTGGAGGTGATGTGGCTAGAATCACAAACTCTATTAATATAACCAAAGACTGCCTGATTGATTTTAACGCTGAGAGGCTTGCTGGGAAGTATTTAGCTAAAAGGCAGACTGCTATGAATATAGCGAGACTGTGGGCAGATTATTGGCAATCAGGGCCAGACAACAGGTGGCAGATGGATATATAGAGAGGATTAGAAATATGCAGGGGAAAGTTGTGACAGATTCTGCCGAGATTAGAGAGGCTTTCAGGGAGTTTTATGAAGATCTTTATTCGGCTCCATCTCGTGATGGTCATTTACCAAATCTGAAATTGCTAGAATTTGACCCAATTGGAAGGGTCCCCCAGGAGGAGTGCTCCTGGCTAGGGGTAGAGATTACATAGGAGGAGCTATATGGTGCTCTTCAAACCCTTCCCTCGGGCAAGGCAACGGGAAATGATTTTATCCCCATAGAGTTTTATAAAGTCTTCTTTAGGGAGACATCTCTTGCTATGCTCGGTTTAATTTAGGAGATTAGGGAAGGGACTACACCACTTTGTTCTTTGGGCGTCGCGAATATTGTTATCTTTCTTAAAAAGGGCAAAGATCCTATGAATTTAGGTTCATATAGACCTATTACATTGCTAAATAGTGAGGCCAAATTATACTCCAAAATCTTTGCCTCAAGCTTAAACTCTGTGATGCATCTTGTTTCGGTTTAGCAGCACGGGTTATACAAGGAAGGGGAACTGTAGATCACGTTAGGAGGGTAATTGCACTTTTTGAAGCCACTGAGATCTCCGCAAAACTTATGGGTGTAGCTTTTTTGGACGCCGAGAAGGCCTTCGACAGGGTGTCATGGAGCTTTCTATGGAAGACCCTTGAGGCCTAGTGGATTCATTCGTGAAAGCAATACAGGTTTTGTATGTCAACCCTATAGCACGATTACGAATTATGGGGGAAGAGACAGTACCATTTTCAATCGGTAGGGGGACAAGACAGGGATGTCCTGCCTCTCCCCTGCTGTTCGCCCTATATATAGACCCCTTTCTTAGACGACTGGAGGCCTCCGCAGATATTATTCTGGTTAGTTTGCAGGGTGGGGATACCAAGCTGTTGGCCTATCTTATTGTTTTAGATGTGCAACATTTGGTGCGGATATAGTGCTTGTTTGTTATTAGATGTAAATGATCTAGAGGTGAACAATGGGGTAGAACTCATTTTTATACAGCTAAATAAACAAAAGATAAAAAGTTTGGAAAACAGTGAGAAAACATCACTGAAAGCCACATAAAATACTGAATGAATCATATTTTGTGATGTTACTTTAGTTAAGACAAGACAGTATAAATAATATTCAGGTGCCCCTCATTTACGCAGTAAAGCCCAGATTTACTAACATTTTGTATCGTGTGAGGGTGCCATTTTTTGGCGCAGCCATAGCATTAAATATATTTCAGGAATAACAGAGCCAAGCAAAGCCTGTATTGAGTGGACTTGTAAAAAAAAAAAAAAAAGTAACGTAGTGCATAGCGTTGCCTTGTATTACTTTGCATTGGGGAGGCGTTACGTGGGTGGAGCTCGGCGTTCCTGTGCATAAACCCAAGTATTTTGATGCAAAAAGAGATTTACTAAAGTCTGTAAACCTGGGTTTATGTCAAAATGGTGCAACTACCCGAGGCTGGCGTAATGAGGAGAAATATCTTTATTTCTCCTTGTTACCTCCTCTTTGACTGCAAAGAGAAATAAGCATCTAAGAATAGTTTTTGTGCAGGACAGTATCGCTTTGTGTACAGAAACTATGCTGACCACAATACAAACATCCTTGCATCATGATGTCGGGTGCCAGCATTGACACTAGGCTGCCAAACATGTGCCAGTGCATGGAGAGAACAGAAGTGCACCATATCTTAGTAAATATGGCACATTTTTGCTTTCTTCCTTTCAGTGCAGTATGTTTCCTTGCTGCTTTGTAAATGTAGGGCCAAAGCACATATAGTTATTGATTCAATATTATCTCGCTTGGAGTATGATAGTAGCACGAATCCAGGCCTTTTATGTTGTTTTTTACAATAGCTTTCTGATTACTACTTTATTTGAGAACATGGGCCTACCTCAGCATGCCACACAGCACTTTCCAATGGCCACCGGGAGTAACAAGAATAGAATTTAAAATACTGTACTTTGTAGATCCCGCTTTTTAGCTCAAAGACACACAATTTCTTACAGGTAAATTGATTCCTTACTTCTCAGGAAGAGCACTCTGGAGCGGCCACAGGTCTTCTTTTACAGCCCCAGCGTTCTAGAGATTTCAAGAAGGGGGAAAATTGTTCTACGTCCAAGTGAATGATCTTTAGAATAAAGTTTACATACAGTACATAAGTAACAATGTTCATGCCAGAAATATGCTAAAATTGTGGGTTATCACTAAGTGAAAGCAAGCAATACCATCTGATACCTGTCAGGTGTTGAGTAGTTCCTAGGACCCCCCCAGGACCTGCGCGTTTTGGATGACCTAAACTGAGGGCTTGGTGTGAAGACTGACTCTGGACACCGCCGCAGGATGAGTCAGCCATTAGACCTGCTAGCTCTACAGTGCCACTACCACCCCCCTGTACTATACAGTATGGTAGGTAGTTTCTGGCAACCACTGAACATGACAGCTCTGATTCCTCAGGTATCGTGGAAACAATACGGTATCTCTCGCTCAGTCACTCGTGCCTGCTTTTCTCAGAATACATAGAATGACGATTGGAATAGTTTCAATAAATATTTATGGGTCAAGCATCAATCTAGTATGAAACATGTTAGCTGCGACAATCAAAAGACAGGAGCAGACAAATGTAATCACTGGTACCAATATCGTGAAAAGTAGATACATTTCTACCATAGTGCTAATAAGATTAATAAAAGCATATTACATAAAACAATAGCGTTGGCATACTCAATGTTTTGTATCCTACCTAACCGTGCATAGCCTAGATGTGTAGGTGAAGCATGTATGTGTGAGTGCTAGGATATGTCCTAATGGAACCTAATGGAGCCAAAAATTCCCCTGGGAAGTGCGAACCCCTCACCTGATGGTTATGAATGAAGGACCCCATCTCTGCATCGAGGGTAGCACCCCGCAAGGGATGTCAGGTCTCTGCCTGTCGAAGGATCAGCCTGCAGAGTCTCGGTTCAGCCTGGAAGGAATTCTTCCTCTGCCTTGGTAAGGGGGAGTGAGAGTCTTTTATACTAAAGGGGTCCCTCCAGGGCTTTTCTAGAATCAATATGATTTGAAAACATTCACTAATCCCCTGCTAATCCTTTTCTACCTTTTCTAAACAAACATGAACATATGCAGCTGGCTGTTGGCAAAGAATGAAAAAAGTGGTGACTCTTGTACAGAATAAATCTACCGTGCCTGGGGACATGTTTTGTGTATGTCAGGTACAGGGATTAAGATATGGTACCAAGAGCCTGAAGAGACAGAAGTAATCTACTGGGTAAAAGGTCACCTATGTAAGACCGTTATGTCGTGTGGATGGGACGCAATGTAAGTAATCTGTTTGTACATGATGGAACTAACCTAAGAGACATGACACAGGCAGGTCTATGATTGATCGGTTGTGGTAGTGTTGTTCTGGGGTTTATATGATTGTGTGAATAATAATAACAATAATGATGTTTATGATTGATCCAATACATAAATGCTGTATAATTAACATGATTACAGTTGAAACTAGTTTAATATGTTATATAGATGTGTGTTTATTCACATAATTTAGTCATATCACATTTATATGAAAGTGCCATTTTGGATAACATGGATGCTATTCTGATGCTGTTCTGTCATTCTCTCCTGCTCTTCCCCCTCCCATCTTGTTCCACCGCACACCTACACCTACTCCTACCTATCGCTCACTAACCTGGTCTTGCCTAGGATGGGTGATTTGCCAAATCCCTGCCAGATGGACTAACTCCCCATTACCTGCATGTAAGTGTCATCATGCTGTCCGTCTTGGTGTAGAGCTGGACATACTTCGTGTCGGTAAATAGGAATTAGCTGAGCTGGAATTCCGGCATGCAGAGATCTCACAGTGTCAGCTGAGTGCTCCTCTCCCTATACACGGAAGTGGCTTGGTTTATATAATAAACAGCACCCGTGTGGCCATGTTACAACCTCTGTTCGGTAGCAATGGTTCATTCTAGTTGGAAAGCATTTTCGCCCATCAGTCAATATCAAAAATGACTTTTGCGTAATTAACTTTATCCCTTTTACTGAATGTTCAAGGTGTTGTTATAGTGTGCCTACAAAGTAGAAATGTGAGCAGTGTGGATTCGGAGAATGTTATCCTGCATTGTCACATATGCAAATGTATGTCAGAAGTCATTGTGTGTAAAGAGAAAGCAACTTAATGAACATGTGCATGTAAATGGTGGTGTTCTTTGCCGGGCCTAGCCTAACCACGTGACAAGGCCGTAGACGAGGCATGCGATGCAAGGTCCTGCGTTGTCGTCAAGGATGCCGTTGACTAGGGCTGGTGATACAAAGTCATGCATTGGTGATACGTCGGGCAGCGTCAATTTCTGAGAAATTGTGGGCTCCGATGTGAGGTCCTGCATCAGAGATGAGTAGCGCAGTGTTGGTTCAGATGCTCTGCTGTAAGGAGATGCATCATGATGTGTAGGTTCTGCCCAAGAGTCCACAACTGGGCTGTTAGAGCACCTTCAGCGCCACTTCTAAGGTACCAGGACTGGGGTGGGACCACTTGGGGAGCAAAATGTACAGCAGACAGAGTCCAAGTGCTGGGTTCAAGGTGGCTGGTGCCTTTCCTGTCCCTGAAGCTCTCATTAGGAGGCCATCCTGGGTTCAAGATGCAGGTCCAGTCCTTCTCACTTAAGCAGTAGAGCAGCAGAGTAGTAATTCTCCTGGCAGCACAGCAGTCTTTCTTCTTAGTCTTCCACAGGTCACTGAAGAGTTGTATCAAAGAGTCTAATATTTATACTTGGTGCCAGCTTTGAAGTAAGAGAAGAGTCTGGATGTTTCCATCCCATGCGGTGTTTGGAATTTCCTGCCTCACTGCCTGTTCGCAGCTTTCCTTGGGGCACAATAGACTGGGGTGAAACCCTTTGTCAGCGTGCTGAGGCAGAGCCTTTGTGATCTGCAGGTGTGGTAAGTGACAGTTCCTCCCCCCATCAAGTCAGAGATGGTCCATCCTGCCAACACCTATTCCCCCTTTGTCTCACTGTCTGGGAGAAATACACAAAAAACAACTGTCAGCTACACCTATCCACGTGACCCAGGAAGTAGACTGCAAGCACCAAATGGCTAGAAGGGCAAGAAAATGCCAACTTTCTAATTGTGAGAAAAACAGCTGTGATGCACTCAAGAAAGTCCTCTAGTTCAAACCATATATCGTTGCTTTACATTTTCAAATTAACTTTTAAGGTTATGTGTGCACCAGGATGAGTGGCTCTGCGGACCACTAGATACAAACGTACTATAGATGACCAGAGGTGTGTCTGGGGATACCTAGTGCACTACTAAAATACACTATCCAGTGTACGTATTTCAAAGATTATTCAATCACATATAACACGTATATCTCACTGTTATCAATGAACCAAAACATTTATCAGTGAATCAAATGAAATCCAAAACAGTCGTTTGTTGATTGTGAAACAGTTCTTTCTTTACTGTCACAAAAGGTCGAGATTCATAGCTTTGTTACAGCAAAATCCCACTGTAATGATCACATTTTCAAATAAATGGTCGCAATTTCACAATTTCCCAATGCATTTCGGGCTGAAAACGCAAAGCCCTTCGTCAGGGGAATCTACAAAACATAAATAACAGCAGTGTACACAATTGTTAAACCTGTCTAAATACACAACTTATATAAGCATTATGGAGTTAACAATTAAGGCTCATAAATTCGGCAGGACTAGTGCCTTGTTTTAAGAATGTGGCAGTGAAAGTGTCAGAATGTCAAGAATGAAAAACAAAGAAAATTATAGAAATAGAACTGTCAAGTAGATTGAAGATTCCTATCACCACGAGTGCTGTGCGACTGAGCGTCAAATATCAAAATAAAGTGTCAAAAAATAAATTGTGGCATTTTCAAAATTGTGACTTAAAATCTGATTTTACTATTTGAGAGGGTATTACATAGCACTTATTTACACAGTAATGTGACTTAAAATCCAACGTTACCATTAAAGAGGGTTTTAGATTATAATTATTTAGACAGCAAACTCACCATTTCTACTTTGTCCCAATTGAAAGCTGTCACTTATTACATGTAATAAGGTAACCTAATGTTATCCTATGGAAAAGGTAGGCCTTATAGCAGTGAAAAACAAATGTAAAAAATTTTCACTGCCAGGAAATGTAAAAGTAAAAAGTATATGGCTAACTTTTTAAATACACTGCACCCTGCCCTATGGGCTATTCAGGGCCTACCCTAGGGGTGAACTATGCGCATAAAAAATGTAAGGTTTAGACCTGGTTAGACCACCCTAAGGCCTTCTTTTTCTACTAGTGATGATGCCCAATGTCTGTATGTTTTTTCCGCTCATTGAGATTTAAATGATTTCTTATTTTTGACCAATCTGTATAATTCTGCATTTAAGTCTTCATGGAATTTACTCTTAACCTCCTAATTTTTTAGATTTTTGTAATAAAACCCTTTAACTTTTCTCCTGATCTAGAAGAACTAATTTATTGAGTGGTCCCAGTTACTGATGATTATTACTCTCCTAAATTTATGCTTGGAAGGGTGCCTTTTGTGCAAGATCAACCCAAGGGGGTAAGGGGTAGGGGGGGACCGTTTGAGGTAAATCCTATGTAATCCGAATTTCTGGGGTATCCTAAATATTGGGGTACAATTCTACTTCTGCAGTTATGACTGGCAAAATAGAGCGCTAAGAAGCCATGCCAGCTTTATTGGGTGCTTCACAAATCATAAATAACAACACAACTAACAACAAGAGGAGTACCCCTCCTTCTCATCATTGGCCGAGAAGCAGAGAAGGATGGAAGCCAGGCACTTGGACAAACAAGAGTGGCTGAGGCACCAAGAGAGCCTCTGTGGAACATGTTCCCAGAACAACGAGAGTATTGTACAAGACCAAGCGAGCATTCCAAGTGAGGCGAACAACTGGAGAATGAGCAATCTTGTAATTTTGATTACAAAAACAAGGGAACTTCGAGCGGAACATTCAGACACGCAGAGATTCGCGGCTTGAGGACACGTACAAACCAAGTTAGGAGTAACGCACCAAGTGGAGGTCTGCCATCCACAGTCCTGGAGGCTGGAGAAAGCAGCAGCCGGTAACTTATGGCTCCTTTTCCTTACATTATTGTGGATTGCATCGAATGTTGGGTTTGAACGTTTGCTCTTATTTCCCTTTCTAAGCTTTTTTTACTTCTAGTGGCCTGGTCTCCCTCCCTCTTGGGAGTGACCTGTTCTTTCACAAGGTGTGAGATGATTTTGTCAAGTTAGTAAAAGTAAGGGCATGGTAATTTAATAATGCAACATGTTTAGTGTCACTTGCAGGGCTAACAGTTTGCAGCCGGCTTTGCATTTTAATCCCCCCCTCTTGTCTCTGGAGATCTGCCTCCATGGTGGCACTTTCATGTGTCAGTGTCGCAGGAAGAGCATGGGTGTAAGGTTGTACTTTTACTGCATATGGAATTAATTCTGTGCAGTGGTTATACTTTCCGGGAGTGGTTTTTTAGGTCTCGCCTGACCAGCGCTTTAGCGCTGCTCTGGCGAGACTTATAGTAAGCGCGTTTTGGAAGTGCAAACAGTGGCTTTGCAGGCCTCCAACTACAGTGCATGTGACCCGTCCGGGCGCGCGCACCATTTGGAGTCCTGCAACCACTTGTTTGCTTTCACTTTAGCCGTGATTTATCGCACCATTTGGCAGCCTGCGTGCCCGCCCCCACTCCCCCTCCCACTCCGTCAGCTTCAGTGCGCGCTTGTTTAGGTTGTGCCTACGACGCTTGTAAATCATGCCTTATCTCCTTACATTTGCTGTGCATTTAAAGATCAACGCCAAATGTTACCAGCAGTTTTGGAGGTGCCTTCCCCTCTTTCCTTGTACTGCTGCTGGGTCTTTAAAGTACAATGCTGTCAAAGTAAACTTCGTGTAAGAATTAACACTGCCTCGGCTGTGGGAGCGCGTGAACTTCAATGCTCAATTATTATTTACAGGAGCACTTTACAGAAGTGCCTGCGCTGTTAAATCCTGGCTGAAAGCTTTGGTTGTGTGCGCGCAGACACATCTGCTAGAGGTTCGCAGTGGTATAGGCAATGTACTATATGTATGTGATCGCATTTTCCCCAGGCCGTCCGATCTAGCACCACCTCCAACCCTCCGCTGGTTGTTTACCTGAGTCCAGTCCCTCCCTTCCTCCTCTCACGTCTCTGCTTTTAACTCCCGCCCTGTCTCCTTTGTGCTCATTAACGCCCCCCTCCTCTAATACCCCAACCTTGTTGCTTGTTCCAAGCATGTCATTGCATGTGGAAGTTGTGAACAGATGCATGTGTCTGCTGTAAATTAAACAGCTTTTCGACATGCCCTTACGTGTTAATCTTTGAACATATGTCTCATCATAGTATGTTCTTCTACTACGTATCCCCACTGTAGCAATTATTTGACCTTTTAGCGCTTTCCCGTAACACTTGGTGATCTTGTAAACCCTAATGTTCAGCATGCACTTTCAGTGCTGGTTATTAATAGAGCGTACATTTTCGGCGTTTTTTTTTCAGGGACTTATAGCATGTGAGTGCATGTTCAATTTATAAGGAGATGTTCAACATGATCATAAACTTAGATCTTGTGAACACACTTTAGGTATGCTATTAAACATGGGGGTTGTGAAAATGTTCAGCTAGTCACGCATGGCACGTTTATCTTAAGAGCATATTTTCGGCTTGTTTTACGTGGATTATCTAGAGAGATCTTACCACGTCGAATGTGGAGTTTGTACTGAGGCTTTTAGCTGAAGAAGATTCTCTGAGAACTGGCCCCCAAAGAATCGCATGCTAAGAAACCCCGCAGTGTACATGCAGGGGCATGCGAGCATAAAAGCCAGGGGTTATTTGGTGTAAGCAGGCAAAAATGTATTTATTTGGAAGTAGGTTGTAACCAAAATGTGCCACTGGCCTACAAATCACAGTTCGAAAGCAGCAGCATTCATAATTGTGGATATGTCACGGCCCGGAGAAGGTTAATGAGAGGGTTCAATAACACGGACATTCCAGGGCTTCTACATTTCAGTTACAGCTCCTGTCTGGCTCCATTCCCCAGTGATGAATTGTGCCACCTAGGAAATGAAGCACAGTACCCCTTAATAATTAATATTGGAAACATTCTATTTGCTTGATTTGTAAAAAAAAAAATAACTGCCAGGGCTCTTCTTAGAAGGCTACTGCACCCCGCACCACGCAAACCCGACAGCACTGCCATTGACAGTACCAACATAACACCTAAGCAGCAATATCCTACAAGTTTAACAATTCAGAGATTTCCAGCTTTCCAAAGCTATAATAACTGCATGAGAGGCTGGTATTATTCATGCCCAGTGTATGTTCACATAATAGACACAGATGATGTGCTCACCTCAGAATTAAAAAAGACAACCTCACCATGTGCTGGGCTGTCACTAGAGCCAGTGCTGACAATTATCTGCCAGTGCCGCGCACCGGAAACCGCTGACCCAAATTAAGCTTCTCTGCTTTTTGAACACTATGCATTAAATACAGTAATTATTGGAGTCACCAGCTATTGCCTGCTTATAGTTATTTGCAGGGGATTGGACTGTTGCTTGGAATGCCCTGACTTTGCTGAACACGTTACATGGAAACAAAAATCTGCACTGTTTTATGTGCTGGTATTCATTTACAAATCCAATACTATGAGATGGTCTGACTATTGAGTGGAACTGACATCATTTAAATTAATTGTTTGAAAATGAATCATACCTAGACATTCTGAAAATAAGACATGTACCTGCCACTCACGTACTTACTACGTAGGACGCCCCTGCATTAAAGGCGCTGTTAACTCGGTGACCGCCGGCCTCTCGTGACATTATTAGCTCTAGACGACTTCATGGATTCCGTTGTGCACATACTAAGCAATGTATGCTAAAAGGGTGAATACCTACCTGCCAGTTGCTGGTCATTTTCTGCCATTTGAACCCCAGGTTCATAAACACAAGAAATAATAACATTGTAACTAACTCAGCTATGTGTTCTAGCCCGGCTGATGAGGAGCAACACAACTATGTTTTTAACATTCAAATCTCAACAACCAAAGGCCACTTTCACTCCACTTACAGTGAGAACACGAGTTTGCACTACCCGACGATACTCAATGCACAAGCTTTTGCAATACAATAGGTCTCGCATTTACGCAAGTTTAAGCTGTTGGCATTGTAAATGACAATGTGTTTTATTTATGTTCCAAAACCAAAACATAAATAAAAGGCATTGTCATTTACAATGCCAACAGCTCAAACTCACGTAAATGCGAGACCTGTTGCATTGCAAATGCTTGTTTTATGTTCTGACAGGAAGGGTCGGCTGCATTTTCGAACTCGGTTGGAAATTCCTGTTGACCAATTAGTATTCGTTTCTAATGTTTCCGGATGCTACCTAGGGAGTCACAGTGTACTGAAGCTGTGCTTCGAAATCGGTACTGGTGTTCCTTGGTGTTTGTTCGTTTCAGTTAACATTTGTGTACATTCAGAATAAAACCCTTTGGTTTTTTCCCCTATAACTATACAGCTCGATCTAAAAAATAACCCTATCTGCAGCGACTTGATGTAGTGGTAACAATTAGGAATTACTCAACCGGAGTTGCCAGTTTGGCATTTTGCCCATTAGCTCGGCATGAATCAACATCTCTTTGAAGGGCATGTGATGGATTGGCACAGGGCATTCCAGCATTTTCGCTCATTCACTCTTCGGTTCTGTGCTTTGTATGTGTGAAAGAGTTTAGCTTACAATGCTCAATCGCGACATGATTTTGTATACATTTTAAAAGAAAATTCATAACTTCATAATTTGCCTGTCAACCCCCCTTGACTTTAGCCGCAATATCGCTGAAATAAACATCGGCAAAGTCAATAAGTTTGCTAATCAATGAAAATTCAAGCCATTCTTATTGGCTTTGCCAATGGCTGCTACATTAAAACTCATTTCACTTTAAGACTGGTCTCGGCCAAGAGATTTACTGCAGCTCTGCATTGTGAGCTCCCTGTCAGGGTAAATAGTCTTCAGTGATCACCTTTGTAGATGCTGATGTCTCCTTGTACGGTAATCTAAGGATGTACGAACATGTGAATTTATGCTGTATATTTGGCTGGAAGCACAGCAGATGCCTGCTGCAGGAGACAATATGTGAATTTAATATGGAATGATGCTCTTGGGTGTGCTGTTCAATTTTAAATTCTAGTACTGAGCATTTTGTGAAATGACCCGTAAAATGAGGCTGGCCTTCTTGGGCTCCATCATCGACCCACGTTAAGTGGAGAAGCAGTGCCAGTGTCGCTGGGACAGAGGAGAGGCGGTCAGCCATGAACACAGGATCACTAATCAAAATGCTTTGATTATAAGTGGAACCCATAGTTTCAACGGCACGTCACAGCATCCATCTTGAATGAGGGGAAGTGTTTCATCGACCCATTGTGGGAATTACATCGTGAGCCATTACACTGCGGTAATAACATCAGGAGTCATTCCATCGCAGGTCAGTCTTGAATATTTGACATCGCAGCTTCTTACATCAGGAGTCTTTCCATTGCAGAGAGGTTTACAGTATTTTACATCACAGACTTTTATTACACAGATAAGTTAATTTTTAAGAGTCCTTACCTAACCTTAACTATATAGATATTCACTGAAAAAAACAAAGGTTAAAGTAATGTTATAGTTAGCTATGATAATAAGATCTTACCTTGTATTAAAAAAATATATTACCCTATAAACTAACCTATCTATCACGTTGTTTTAAACTTTTTTTTTTCAGTTGCTTTTGATTCTAATCAGCCGATTATCCTGCAAGCGGTGGGTTGGCCCCAGTGCGTAACCTCTGGCTAGTCCCTGTGACCAACTCCCCGTGAGTGGCTAACCCACCATGGGCTGCCAAACCCCACTGATAATGGCCTTCAGCCAAGCATGCGTGAGGTTGAATATAGGGCCTGGTCTGCGGCACGGCTCTGTGCCAAATCCCTCTCTGGCTGTCAGCCCGCCATCGAGCATGCCATAGGCCATGCGCTGCGTAGGGTTGGAGACACGGCTTGGGCTCTGGCCAGGTCCAGCACCCACCGCCACCAATCCCCTACTGACGCTACCCCTTGAGTATGTTTATTTTATTTTTAATTTTTTTGCTGTTGTGTGCTACTCCTTCTTTACCTTGACCAAGTGCCACCTCCATGGTACTGTAGGACAGTGGAAGCGGTACATCACTGTGGTATACTGCTGGACTTCACAGGAGAGCTGCCATATGTCCTGAGGGAATATCACGGTACCCACCGTATGATTTTTGTCTCATTTATTAGTCCCTGGGTTGGACTCTCTGGTTGAATGTCGAATGGTCAGGGGTTTCCTATCCTGACCCCATATATCTTATTTTTTCACTAGTTCAGGACATGGGACTGAGTCTCCGTGCCCTGTAATGTCAGCCACAACATTTTCCTTCAAGTTGCATCCAGCCAAACAAATCATTCGGTCCAGTGGAATGACGAAATAGCCAATGGGAGAAAAAGCTCTGTCAGCCAATCAGAAACCATTATGTTTTTTATTTAATTTACGGTGCCGCCGGAGTTCCATGAGACGTCATGCGGAAACAATCGTCCAGATATACCTACTTTTTTAACCCCTTCATCACCACCCTGAGCACATCTTTAAACACAAATTTCTCAAGAACTGAACCGATTTAAACCAAACAATAAAAAACATTCTTTCTGGGTAATGATCTAACTTTCTGCCAAATTTGGTGAAATTCCATTCAGCCAATAATGTTTTGAGATCCCGTCTTTTTCTCTGCCCCCGCTTGATGGATCACCCCAAAACATTCCTAGAAGGAACTGAGGTGACTAAACCTTTTTAAAAAAAGTTTTATAAACATTTGTCAAACAGCACCAAAGTTATTAGCAAAACAAAAACGCTCTTCCTATGGAAACTCTGTCCTAACCATAGCATTAGCCACCACCAAACAGCGAAAATGGATTTGCACCCAAAAATGAACTTTTTGCCAAATTTAGCGTAAGTCCGTTCAGTTTTTACTTCTGCAACAGGGCACTAAGCTTCCAATGGGAATTGACACAGGAAATCAACATTTAGGTTTTCTTGGCAAATTAGTGTAAAGCTTTCCAGGAAGGATCTGAGGTCGATGAACTTTTATTGGAAATTTTTGTGACGATTCATCAGAGCCAAAGTTTATTTGCAGAACAAAAAACCCTCTTCCTATGGAAACCTTGACATAACTATAACTTAAGTGTCTGCTACTGTCTAGTATAAGACTATACTTGTCACCTTTCCTGTGAAGTTAAATACTTCAGATGTAGAGTACCAATGGTACTCCTAATGTAATGGCCACAATATAAAGACTACCAGTGTAACGGTTCGCAATGTAACAAGTGTCGCTCATGAGGGAATTTCAACACAAAACCAAATGGTTCATCAGCCACAGCAGCATGGGACTTGATGGTGCAGCACATACAGGGTGTTTCCTCTCAGCTGCAGTGACGGAGAGGCTGTCCTCCATCATTGGCCTTTAGCCAGGGCTTAATTTGTTAAGATATAAGTGCCAGGGCCCTCATCGGGAGGCCACTGCAGCTTGTACCACCCACTGCCTGTGCCTGCGCCGCCATTGACAGTACTAACGTAACTACTAACCATCACACTCCTACAAGTGTGACATGTCCCATGCCCGAAAAACTATAAGAATGGCTTAGGTGGCAGGTATTAGTCATTGTTAATGTATATTGGAATAATAACCATGTCAAAAGTGCCGATGCAGATAATTAAGTGCTGGTGCTGTGCACGGGAAACCACCGGCTCAAACCAAGCACTGCCCTTAGCCTCAGTATTTATGCTAAGAGAGAAGTTGCAGGGAATTGTTAGCGAGACATGACAGATAGCAACTTCTCCTGTGCTATCATTCCTGATTTTTCTTCAAGGCCAACAAAAGATTGCAGTATACCCCTGCAAAAATAGTTTCTATGAGCCAGCTGACAGTGAACATGAGAGGGCAGTTTTACACATTTTTCAGAGCCAATGGAGTTGCAAGAATTGTTGAGAAAATGTTGTTCTAGATCTACTAAATGAACATGCAGAGTTAAGCTAGTTGGAAGTGAGTAAATGGAGGGGAAATATGTGTGCACTAAAGAGAGAAATGGGTGGGGGGCATGGGAGAGAAAAGAGAAGCTGATATTGTATATTGCAATTTTATGGTAGAGTAAGTTCTGGCCCATTCTGCTTGTTTGGAGTGGTGTGAGGATATTCTGGCAGCATATTGTCATTGCAGGTTCTTAACTATGCACCTGATATACCAGGTTGTGGGGGACGGTATAATCTGGTCAAACACAGTTGCTTCTTCGATTGCAGTCGGACTGGGAGATGTTTGGGGCACTGGTGTGAGGCAGTGGGGATGGCTGGGAGGAGAAAAAAAGAGTCTATGGCTGGATAGCTTACAAGTGATATTTTGTTCAGGAAACTGAAGGTATTTTCATGTAATGTAAATAGGGTGAACACTATACTGAAATGGTTTGCCATATTATAACTCCTGGACGAATAAAAGCTGAATTTATACTTACTGCAAGAAACGTACCTTCCTAGAGTGGCAGAAACCCCCTTTTCTATTTGTCAGTGGTCTAAGCTGGTCATCTGCAGTAGTGATTGGGAGTACTGAGGCCCAGGGATCCCAGGTCCTGGAGAGTATTGCTGAATTTAGGTGAGTTCGTTATTGTGTTCTTGAGGGAAAAGACTCAAGGCACTGGACCTCTATGGCCTTAAAAAATCATAAATCCTTGTAGTAGTGAGTCAGTTTCCCTCTCTCTGTAATAAGGAATATCCAGTCGCTTGGTAAATCCAAAGAATTCTTTATTCGTGACAAAAGTGAGCAAGAACAGCCAACACGTGTTTCGCCCCTTTGGCACGATTTTGGCCAGGGCTTTCTCAAGGCTGTACGTGAAAAAAAGAAGAAGAACAAAAAGGATAAGTCCTGAGGGAAAAGAATTGTATAAAATGAAAGGAGTTTATGTGACAACACCCTGTGAAGACTTTGAGAGATAAGGTTGAGTATGTGATGTTTTAGAAACCCGTATCCATAGGTAGATGTCGATGTGACTTGTCTCTTTCAAGTTGTTGTGAACAAATTAGTATTGTTTAGTACTCCTCATCAATTTAGAGGGTATTAGGCTTGGTAGTAGTTAGCACGTTTGATTAATTGCATACAGTTCTGATAGAAAGTCACATATAGAGTGAAATGGCAACATATGCAGGGAGAGAAGTGCTTCACCAGAGAAGATTAGTAGGGGTTGGTGAGGTATGAGGTCAAATGCAAGATGCCAGGTTGAGGCAGATTGATAGGGTCAAGCTTTTACCTGGGAGTATACTTCAGAATAATTTCCCATGTGTATCATCTCAAATCTTTCATTACTTCTTCATTATTTCTTCATTATTTCAAAGGTTACTGTACAATACAGGTATACCAGCCTCTGCACAAAACAATATATATATGTGTAATAGCAGACTATGAAAAAGTGGACATAGTAAGAAGAAATGAAAAGGAGAAGTTATTTTTCATAGAGACCAATCTATACAAGGGACCGCCCGGTATTTGGTGGTCTAATATTAAGCTATGCATAAGCATTGTGACGATCGTATTCGCATTACTAATCACACCTCTTAAGTTTGTTCTAGTAGTAAAATTCCCTGAGCCCAACAGCGGATATTTTAGATATGGAGTTTTTACGTTTATTCTCCGGTTGTGGAGAGTGAAACAGCGCGTTTAAGTATCATGGTGTGAGCCCATGGGGAGAGTTGCAAAGCGATCAGGGGACCCAGTCGTAAACCATGCTTTTTTTTTTTTTTTTTTTTAGAGAAACATTTCCTAGAAGCTAATTACTTACTGTTGGGCTTGAGGATCAGGGTCACGAAGGGATTGCCGTCACGGGTATTCTTCGGCGCGATATAATCGCGTTCTGGTCCGCGGCCATCTTAAAGGGGTTGGTGCGGCCAGTCACGTGTCTTTTGCGTTAGGCAAAGTTATTACGGCGCCATCTTGTAGTGTTGTCGTATTTGTAAAAACAGGGTCTATAACTAAGGTGTGATTTATGTGTTGACATCAGAGAGATAGGGATTACATCTATTTTGTTCCATTATTAATTACTCATTTCCCCACTTCGCTTTTAGATTAGCGCGACCGGCTGTAAGGAGTTGCTTAGTTGGTCAGCGCCATCTTGTAGTGTGGTCATAAGTGTTGAAAGCTGCAAGTACTACATTTAATTGGGTTGGTTTCTCTTCATCCATGTTTCGATTATTCGAGCGACCGAATGAGGGGGATTATTTGATTGGTTATACCGCTTTCTATTTATTGATCCTCTCACCCTCTTAATATGGGGGTGAGGCAGCGGGCTGACGAGACTTCCATTGATAATCTTATTTCTTAATACTAGTAGTTTGTTAGAGCCACCGGCGCCATCTTGAAATGGCCACGGAGCAGTGTAAAATTAGGTAAATTATTGGCATATGGTCTATATGTATTAGGGACAATTAATGCGTGTGCAGAGGGTTAAGTTTACTCCTATAATTTTTTGGATACGCATCCTTATTGGATTGAAAATATGTAATTTACACGTTCTTAGGTGGGAAGAAACTTTTAGAAAGATATGGAGCTGATTGCTCACTTAGATTGCGGAATTGATTGTAGGGCCAGTCAGGAGGAATTAGAAAATATTATGGCTTTCAGTTCGTAGAACAAGCTAGAAGAAAGGAAAAGTAGGAGAATATTCGTCTGGGATTTAAACAGAATTATATATATACACATAAATGTCATAAGCATGATATCTGAAACAGTCCAACGTCCATTTTTGTCTTTTCAGTAGCACTATGATGTGGCAAGGTTAGATGGTAGTGCTCTTCGACCTTCGGGGTACATCTTCTATTTGGTGCCCAGAAATATAGATTGATGTGTCTTACAGCCAATGGTGCCACTCTTGATCTTTATTGAGACCAGCCTCTACGGTCCCACAACGGATTATATAGGAACTTTCCTTCTGTCTCAAACGTTGTTCCAGATTGCCTCCTCTGTCGTGTTGTCGGATCTTTTCTAGACCACAGAAGACAAAGTTCCGATTGTGTTCATGGTACAATTTGAAATGTTCAACTAGGGGTTGTCTATCGTCTGTTTTATGAATGTTGCGGTAGTGTTCCTGTATTCGTTTTTTGAGTGGGCAAGTTGTGCTCCCTATGTAGTGTTGCCCACACGGACATGTGATAAGGTAGGTCACAAAGGTGCTCTCACAGTTGATGAAGTCATTGATAACGATAGTATGTCCATTTATCGTTGTATGTTGTAGTTTTGATTGACCTAATTTACATATCGAGCAGTTGGAACAAGTATAGAATCCATGTGGTCTCTGTAAGAAAGATGCCGTTTTTTGTTTGGGTTCAAAAAATGATGAACATAGTGAGTCTCTTAGGTTTTTGCTTCTCTTGAAGCTGAGTTGAGGTTGGTCTTTTACTGCGGATCTGACTGTTGGGTTAAGTGTTAGTAAATTCCAATTTTTTTTTAGCACTTTGCGTATGTGGTGATGACCATTGTGAAAAGGAGTGAGAAAACGTATGATGGGTTCCGTCTCCTTCTTTTTCCTGTTTTGGAGGAGATTGTTTCTGTCCAGGTTGGAGACTTGTTGTTGGATATTTCTGAGGGAACAACTATTATATCCTCGTTGGGCGAGTCTTGATGTAATGTCTCTTGAGTGTGTTTCAAATCCTTGGTCTGAGCTGCAATTGATTCTGGCCCTACGAAACTCTCCTGATGGTATATTTTTGATAGTATGTTGAGGATGACTGCTGGTCGCATGTAGAATGGAGTTAGCGGCCGTGGGCTTACGGTGAAACTGTGTTAGTAAGAGGTTGTCTTCAACAGATATTTTTAAGTCCAGGAACTCTATTTCGCTTTTGGATATGGTAAAGGTGACATTGATATCCCATTGATTTGGTGTCAGAGTTCTGATGAAGTTGAGTAGATGTTCTTCAGATCCTTGCCATATTAAAAGCATGTCATCGATGTATCTTCCCCCACATTACTATGTTCTCAGAGTAGTTTGGTTTGTTGTCATTCCAGATCCAGTGGCGCTCTACTTCTCCCATGAAGATACAGGCATACGGTGGAGCAAATTTTGCCCCCATCGCCGTGCCTTGGGTCTGTAGGTAATAGGTTCCATTGAATAGGAAAAAGTTATTGTATAAACAAAATTCCAGGAATTCCAAAATCATGTTATTTCTCGCGGTGAAGTGTACAGATCTTCCTAACAGGCATTTCCTTACTGCCGCTATACCATCAGGATGTCGGATTGACGTATATAGACTGACAACATCAATAGTTGAGAGAAGATAGTCCGGTTGCCATGTGATAATATTAAGCTTCTGTAGTACATCCTTGGTGTTACGAATGAAAGAGGGAAGGTCTCTCATGAACGGCTGTAGTTCTTCATCGATATATGCCCCAATCCTGGAGCATATAGAATCGATACCTGCAATAATGGGTCTTCCTTTCGGAGGTGTACCTGGTTTGTGGACTTTCGGCAGAAGATATAGAGTCGGAGTTACAGGGGTCTCTATAAAGAGGAGTTGTTTTTCTGCTGATGTAAGGAGGCCATTGTCATGCCATTTGTTCAGTAGGCACAGCAGTTTGTTTTGTATTTCTTTAGTTGGGTTATTGGTGAGTTTGGTGTAGCAGACGCGGTCTTCCAATTGGCGTTCGGCTTCTTGAAGATAATCAGATGTATTGAGGATGACAATGTTGCCTCCTTTGTCTGCTTCCTTGATGATTAGTGATGGGTCATTTTTGAGTTCCAATAGTGCATGTTTTTCTTTCCGCGTTATGTTATGTGTGAGATATTTTTGTTTACCCAGATATTTGTGATGTTCAGATACCAGGTCGTTGTTCACTGCCGAGAAGAAGGTGTCTATTGAGTTGCCAGCTGGTAGAATTGGCGTGAATTGTGATTTGCCCCTGAGTGTTGTATTTTTGCAGTAAAAGATATCTATATCCAATTCTTCTGCCGTAGTGGTAAGAGATTCTAGATCATCTGTTGGGGCATCCGTGGACAAGTGAGTTAGTAAGTTGATGTCTTCTAGGTCCTTAGCTGAAAGATGACTTGTGATGTTGGGGTGACCTGTTTGTCTCTGTTGTTGAGTTCCATCTGAGAAGAAAGAGTGTAGTTTCAATCTCCGAGTGAATTTGTATAGATCCACTTGGGTCTGTACCAGGTCCCAACTAGATGTGGGACAGAACGATAGGCCCTTATTTAATATTTGATGGTGGATTGGGGTCAGGGTCTTGTTTGAGAGATTGACCACTAAGTTGCATGGTGTTACTTCTGTTCTGGTGGTCCCGACTTTATCAGTTCTTTGCTTCGTGCCCGTGTTTGCACTCCCAATATACTGGGTTTTGTAGTTTGTATATTTGGTAGTCGGGTTCGATTGTCTTGTGCATTTCCTAGACGATGTCAGCGTACTTCCTCGTGAAAATTTACATGTGGTCTCGTATTTCTCAACTCTTCTGGTTGTTCTATAGATTCTGCATCAGATGATGGTATCATTTCAGAAGAGCTGCTTACATGAGTCGTGGTAGTAGGAGGAGTAATGTTGTCATACTTTTTTGCAAAGGTGTAGACTCTACCTTGTTGATAATCTGTCATGTCTCGTCGGAATTTGCGGTTCTTCCTTTGGATAATGTCTTCCTCAAAATCATCAAGGACTTTGTTCAGGATGGCATAATTTTTGACTGTAATGTCACCCCAATTGGCTTCTTCAATAGTTTTGGACAGTGTATCCACTTCCAGTTTGTATTTATCATATTCTTCCTGGGCAATATCTATTAATTGTCTCAACATGTTGTTGGATGCCGTTCTAAGATTGTCTTCCCAGAGTTGTAGTTTTTCAGGTAATGTTGTTTCTATTGGTGGAAATATTAAGATTCTCAGACCTCTAGGTATCAAGTTATGTTCTAGGTATTTCTTGAGTGACGCTCCTTCCCACCATTTAGATGTTTCTTTTTTAACTGCTTTTTCCAGTGCTTGGAAGGTACTTTTTGCAGATTGTGTATTGAGTGTATTCGTTGCTCGTGTTGTGTTAGTTCCTAATGGGTCAAAGATTTCTTCAAGTCTAATGTTCCTTCTTTCTCTCCTATTGTCATAGGTTGCCATTTTTCCTTCAGATTTTCTTTACTTGGTGCGAGGTAGTGAGTATCTACAATTGGACAAAGTATCTATTTATTAGGAGGTTTGGCAGTCAATGAGTATCTAGCGCTCCAGGGATAGTGGAATCCTTATTGAGTATGATTGGGAGTACTGAGGCCCAGGGATCCCAGGTCCTGGAGAGTATTGCTGAATTTAGGTGAGTTCGTTATTGTGTTCTCGAGGGAAAAGACTCAAGGCACTGGACCTCTATGGCCTTAAAAAATCATAAATCCTTGTAGTAGTGAGTCAGTTTCCCTCTCTCTGTAATAAGGAATATCCAGTCGCTTGGTAAATCCAAAGAATTCTTTATTCGTGACAAAAGTGAGCAAGAACAGCCAACACGTGTTTCGCCCCTTTGGCACGATTTTGGCAAGGGCTTTCTCAAGGCTGTATGTGAAAAAAAGAAGAAGAACAAAAAGGATAAGTCCTGAGGGAAAAGAATTGTATAAAATGAAAGGAGTTTATGTGACAACACCTTGTGAAGACTTTGAGAGATAATGTTGAGTATGTGATGTTTTAGAAACCCGTATCCATAGGTAGATGTCGATGTGACTTGTCTCTTTCAAGTTGTTGTGAACAAATTAGTATTGTTTAGTACTCCTCATCAATTTAGAGGGTATTAGGCTTGGTAGTAGTTAGCACGTTTGATTAATTGCATACAGTTCTGATAGAAAGTCACATATAGAGTGAAATGGCAACATATGCAGGGAGAGAAGTGCTTCACCAGAGAAGATTAGTAGGGGTTGGTGAAGGATGAGGTCAAATGCAAGATGCCAGGTTGAGGCAGATTGATAGGGTCAAGCTTTTACCTGGGAGTATACTTCAGAATAATTTCCCATGTGTATCATCTGCAGTAGTCTCCATTAAGGGAACTGTGATAGTGATTCAGATGCGAAAGGTTATTTGAATGATTAAAAACATGACTGATTTCTCGGGGCACTGAATTATCAATTTGGAGAGACATTTTAGGGCAGGATTGTACTATAAACATATGTATGTCCCTTCCCCAGAAGTTTACAACATCTGACAGTTCCATTCCCTCTGTATCCACGTCCAATTATTTTAAAAGAGTTTTGAGAGGAAAGTAATGTCATGCAAGTGATGCAGCGCAAGGGGCAAAATTTACATATTCTCCCTATGTCACAGATTTGTAATCACAACAACTCATCCATACACTCATTCATTGGTGGGACCCATAACACCAACACGCACTCTTCTCATTAGAATCCGTACATAGGAGAAAAAGCGCTGGACATGTGGGTACCTTATTACCTATCAGGATTAATTTTCTTTACATTATATACATTTTATACATATGCACCTACAGAATCCTGACCTTAACATCAAGGCACTCCACCACTTGGTCGATGGACCATTTAGTTGGACTGGTTGATGGTGAATTAGAACCAGCTAAATCCCAATTAAAGCCTAGGAAACATTTGATTATTTTCTGTAATCAATTAAAGAACCACAAACTCATTTCTTATTAATTACATTTTGTTTATCAAATAATAATTTTTCTCTGCATTAGCATTTATGCACTACAGTTCATAATATAAATTCAGTTTTATTTTCAAAGAGAAAACAGACATTTAGTAAAAAGAATGAATTTAGAAAGCGCAGATAATTAATTACCAATTAGCAAGCGTTGGCGACTTTCTGAGCAAACAGAGAGTTATCCGCATTCTCTGTAACAAACTGCGGGATAAGCTGTCCGACCCACAGCAAAGATCAAACCGTCAGATGAAATAACTTCCCGAAAACCAAAGAAACCCAAGGCAAACCATGGAAATCGTCACCAGCTCAATGCAGACCCAACGCCATGAAAGATCAACCCGATGAATACCCCCCTTTGGCGGATGAGGGCTTTTATACCCTTTTTCCATATTACTTCATTCTAACATGCAACAATTTAGGGGTAGAGAAATGTTCTGATTGGACAGTTTGGGGTTATCTGAAAGTTTTCTAAAGTTTCCCAGGGTAAACTGGTTCTCCATCAGACTTGGCATAGGAAGGCGCAAATTGTATAATATTCCCTTTGCTCCCAGGCAAAAGTTGCGAATGTAACATTTAGAGGAAGAGAAGACATTTCTCCACAGGTTCTGTATTTTCCCTTCCACTGTTCTCACACCATCGTCAGTTGGCAGGCAAAGACGTACATATCCTTTCCTTGGAACATGGTGTCACAGATCTGGGGTCATTTGGAGATCTCCATAGCCATCCACTTCTGCGCAGAAACCATCGCGCTCACATGGTGGCGTTTTCAGTAGAGACTCCATCTTGGGTACAGCGGCCAAGTAGGCCCGAATGCCAACTTACGCAAAAACAAACATAACAGTAATTAAAATATAGAAATGGAGATTCTAATGTTTAAACCCACACTAATCCCAATATATATTAGTATTTCCCTAGCTGTAGCAACATTTAAAGCGATAATACTCACCATTTTGTAGTCTTGGAAGTACAAACAATCACAAAGCAACATAAAACATGCAATTTTCTATTTCACCACAATCTAAGGTTAGTTTGCGTACCATAATTAATTAATTAATTATTCTGCCATGCAATTAGCATTTTAGTACCACGTGTATCTCGTGTTTATCAAGGTGTAAAAGTTGATTAGTAAAATTTCACTGCAAACCAGTTAGTGCAAGTTAGATTTAGAATGATTATGTAACTAATTTCATGTAGTTTAGAGGAGGTATACAAAATGTTGTTTACCTGCTCCATCAATTCCCCCTTTGGTGATTTTAAACATTACCACTAATCACTAAATTTTCTAAATTTCTCTACAGAAATGGTTTTATTCAGTCCCAGTATTTCTTAGGTTAAATCATAGTGTTCTCCATACTGTTCTCTTTTGTTTTCTTGTATACATTATCTTGCAACTCTTCTAATTCTTTTTCTTTTATCTCTCTTTCTCTTATTTCCTTCTCTTTCCTTTTCTTGTTTTCTCTTTTTATCTTATTTGGTAATTTTCTTCTTTTTATGCACACACATCCCAATCTTAATATTAACACTAAAACAATCACAAAGGTCACAGGTATCAGTATTTTTCCCACAAAGGAGCTACGTGTTTTGTTAATAAATTCTTAATAGTGGAAAAACCCTTACCAAGTTTCTCCCATACACCTTCAACCTCCAGTGGAACAATTTCTTCATGCAAATCAGTGATATTCTTAATATATTTCTTTAAATTCTGACTTTCGTCAGGAATATAAGTACAACAATGTTGTACTTTCAGCATTCCAGAGACTCCTCCCTCTTTGGCTAATATAATATCAAGAGCAAGTCGATTTTGCATAATCATCGCTCTCATGGCAACCATTTTGGTATTTACCATCAAGAACCCTCCAGCTGTGCTTGTTGATAAATGATCCACAACTGTAGACAATTTTCTAATTTTATGTGCATTCAGAGATATTCCGACTGCTGGTATCAGTGATCCAAAGATATCACCTATAATTTCTGACCAACTTTCCCTCCTTCTACGTGTTAGTCATCTACCTATTTCGTGCAAACCGTCATCTCCCCTTTCCACATGAAATATTTTTGGAAAGACCAGGCCTAGGCAACATGTCCCGTAGTAGTGGTCCGGTAAGCTCTGTTCCCACAGATGTAATATATTCCAGGGAATACCGGATGATTTTATATAAGTCATGGCATTCACTTGCACCTACAAAATAATTATCATATACAGTATTATCTCTACTAACTTTCCTTTCTAGGGCCAATCTAAAGCCATTGCTGGATTTGTTTCTCCCTTTAAAGGATTTTCCTTCCCAACATCCCAAAATGTTGTTTCCATCTTTTCTCTAGACGCCTTCTTTTGCATTTTAACTCTCCTCTCCTCTCCTCTACCATGTTCAGGAAAGTTTTCTCTTCTTTTCTTAAACTACAAGTAAGGTTATTCTTAAACATTTCTTCTAAAGTTAATTCTCTTATTTCCAGGAAAAATTCACCTAGTATTCTGCCAGGAATCACTTTGTTTAGTTCATGAACTACAGGAATCTGTGAGAAAATATTATCTACATCAGTGTAATAGTATTCTAAATTTCCTGTTTTATAAAATAAACTAGCTAAGACACTACAAGTTATCCCATATGTCAAAGGAAGGTGATGATAAGTCACACCTTCTGATACAGATGCAGGTAACTGCATGCAAACATAACAGTCTCTAACCTCCATTATTTTCACATATTCGTACAATAATTTTGAAAAAACATTATTAGAAAAATCGTTTATGGACTTATCTTTGTGAAGTTCTGTTCTATCTACCAGTTTTGTGAAATGACTTTCATCAGCATTTTCCCTAACAGATCCGTTTACTGTATGTTCATCTATATTTTCAAATGTTACTCTAAATGAAATTGTTATTGCTAATATGATCCATACAAGCATTAGTAATCCTGTACAACAAAATCACATGTTACACCTTCTTCGGAGAAACCCAAATGTTGGATTTCTATTTTCACTGTATGCCATTTGGTAATGATCAGTGTCTTATGACTTAGCCTCTTTTCTTCAACAATTTACCTTTGTCTAAACCTAAGGCTTTAGTTGCCTACTTGGTTCTTTTCAGATCATGTGTCTTGTCCTGGTTTTAATTCCTTGTGATTTTCCTTTGCCACTCAATCCATGTACAAATTGTCTTTCTCTTTAGGTTCACAGTCTTTGTTCAGAATTTCCTGATCATCCGTTTCTTCTCTGGTGTCAGACACAATAACTCTCAGGATTTCCGAATCTTCTTCTCCTTCGTCCACTTTCTGCACAGTCACTCTTAGACTTTCTTGGCTATCAGCTTCCTCTTGGATATCAGGAAGTGCCACATATGTCCATTCCGGTGACTTATACTTCTGGTTTGGTTTCTTTATCCTCTTTGCTCCTTGCAAGTGTTTCTGATCAGTGTCCTTTTGTTTTTCTTGACTAGACACTTCATTCACTTGTTCAGCATTATCAGATTTTATTCTGATTAGTCGGTATCTCAATCTCTTGATTTTGTTAGGCCAAATATATTCTTTCAAAGGCCTTTTCAATTTCAATCCTTTCCCTTCTTGCTCGGATTTCCAAGCTCTTTTCCTCAAAGTTCTTCCACCTTTGCTTTCTTCCTCACTTTCTTCAGATTCTGTATCTGTCTGGATTTTACTTTCTTTGTATTTTATCCTCAATACTTCAGGTTCAATGTCTGTATCTATTCCTCCTCGTGTTTCTTCCACGCAATCTTCCTGCTGACTATCTGTCCCTTTTTCTACCTGTGTGTGTTGCGTCCCGACACCTCCTCGTGGTTCCTCCGCAATTATCTCACCCTCACTTTCTGTATCTAATTCCTCACCTTCTATCTATATGATTTCGGGCGGAATTTCTCTTGTGCTGGTACTCTGGATTTCTTTTCCAAAGATTGCTTGTTCAGTTTTTTCAGTGTCTTCATTTATTCTTTCTTGTATTCCCACTGGTTCTGTCTCAGATTCTGAACTGGTATCAGAAATTTCAAGGAGTCTTCTTAGTGTTACATTTTCTTGCCCAACAATTTGACTTAAACCCACTTCTCCTGCTTCTGGGTTTTGTCTTGTTCTCGCTTCTTCTGATTCTGATTCAGAACTGGTATCTGATACTTCTCATTGTTCCTCTTCAGACTGATCTTCTGGATTTGGGACTCGAAGAGTGTGACTGACATGAATCCAGTTTTTCACTCCTGCACACTTCACAGCAGTCGTTGTTGTCAGAATCACTTGTCGTGGTCTTCCCCAGTGTGGAACCAGACAATTTCTTCTTCTGTGTACTTTTGTGCATACCCAGTCTCCAGGACTCAAGTCATGAGCTGGCTTCTTTTCAAGAGTGATCGCATCTGGATCAACCCGATGAAACACAGAAAGACCATATCAGCCAATCCTTTGCAATAATCCAAGACGAAGTCATTAGATAAAGGCAGCAGTTTGTTGACGGGAATAAAAACATGTCTCATCGCTCTACCAGTCTTCCTATCAGGAATTGATCTAATTGTCATGAGAACTAGAGGCAAGATATCTGGCCATTTTACACCTGTGGCCAAACACATTTTTCCCAATCTGTTCTTTATGGTACCATTTATCTGCTCCACCACCCCAGAAGCCTCTGGTCGGTAGGCACAATGCAGTTTCTGTTGTACATTCAATGCTTCACAAATCAATTTTATAACCTCATTCTGGAAATGTGTTCCTCTATCTGTTTCAATCATTACCGGGAAACCAAACCTAGGAATCAACTCTCTCTGTAGGAGTTTTGCTACAGTAACTCCATCATTCCTTCGGGTCGGGTAGGCCTCCACCCAACGTGAAAACAGACAGACAATCACCAATACATATTTTAGCCTGTTACATGAGGGCATTTCAATGAAATCAAGCTGCATTCGAGTGAAAGGACCTCCCTCCTGTCCTATGGTTCCCAAGCTCACCACAGTTTTCCTTCCTGGATTAAATTTCTTGGATATAAGACATCTCTGACAAAGGCTCTCAGCTATAAGCCAAAACTTTGCATTATACCAGGTCTGTTTAAAAAGTCTAATCATGGCATCCCTACCTATGTGATCCTGCCCATGGTAAATCTGTGCCATGGTAGAGATCATGCTATTAGGCATTACTGGTCTTCCATCATGGTAAACCCAATCTCTGTCTGCTTCTTGTGGCGTACATCCTGATTTTATCCACTGTTTCTTTTCCTCTTCCCCTGCCTCTTCCTGTAACTGTCTCACTTCATCCCATGTACTTACGGTGTTAGTAAAAAGCAAGTGACATAAATCCACTTCCTTCTCCCTGTTACGATTTAATGAAGTTTGGTTTCGTGCACAATATTGTGCTAGGTCATTAGCAAACTCATTGCCTGCTGACACATAGTCAGTTCCCTTTCTGTGTGCACTACATTTTATAACAGCGATCTGTTTAGGCAGCTGTATCGCCTCAAGTAATTTTCCAACTATTTCTGCATTTCTCATTGGAGTTCCACTCGACGTCAAGAAACCTCTTTGGGACCAGATTTGCCCAAAGTCAAGCACCACTCCAAACCCATACTGACTGTCAGTAATTACAGTGACTCACAAATTCTTTCCCAACTTGCATGCTCTAATCAGTGCAAACAACTCAGCAACTTGCACAGATTGTACTCCTCTCAAACAAGATGCTGCCAACACAGTCGCTACAGTACATACAGCATATGCAGCACTCAGAATCCCTTCTCCAGTTCTTAGGCAAGACCCATCCACAAACATCACATAGTCACTCTCTTTCAGGCAGGCCTGCTGTTGAGTTTGGGAGTTATGTAGGCCAGGGCTAGTGGGAGAGGGGGTGGATGAAGTGCCGGAGAGGTGGTCGGAGTGAGGGATAACAACTGATCCGTGATTACTGCCACTAGATTGGACATGTAGTGGGATGATGGGTGAATTAGGGGAGCCTGGGGTTGGAGGGTCTGAAGTAATTTGTGTGTTGATCAGGGTAGGTGAGGCAGTCAATAGGATGTGGGCAGTTAGCGAGGGATCAGGGACCTCCTGAGATGGGGTAGGGGGAAGACAATACCTAGATTGAATAGGGGAATCGCTAGTCAATCTAGGTATTGTCTTCCCCCTACCCCGTCTCAATTGTACACATTTAAAGTAAAGAATGTTACTAAAGGCTGCAGTGTTGGTGAAAGAAAGACTGAATGGAAATTATGTTGCAATTTGAAACAAGGTGCTGTGATATACTTTAATTGCATACTATGATGATGATATGACTTTAAAACTATGGAACAACTAAGTAATCTTGGACTAATTTAAGAAGCACTAGGTCATGTTTGAATCAGAGTCTGCGCTCACCTGTGAAGAAGGCTCCTCACAAGCCAAAACACATCAGGAAAAGGATTGAAAGTGAACCACCGCAGTTTGTTCATTGAATAAGGCGCCTTAATCCTTGAAAGTTTGGCGTGCGGCAATTCTTCTAAATAAGGAGTGAATTTTGGTTACTTAATAGGGTGCTCCATCCCTGCATCGCTGAGGTCGCCCTGCTGTGGTCTTGGGCTTCCTTTCGGCGACAGTGTGTTTGGGGATATAGATATATGAACAGAAAAAAACAAAGGTTACAGGGACATTATAGTTAGGTTCAGATTTTACACACACAAAACCATAGAAATTCAGCAGTTATACTTAAAGTTATCTCAACTATAACAATGTGCCCTTAGGTAACGTTAAGATACGGCCCACCATGCACAGTTTTCTCATCAATTATTTCACTGCAAATGTGCAGTGATATTATCAATGATGTAATAGAAGATTTCATGAGTGAGGTAATATGCGGGGTGATTAGCAGTGCATGGCAAGAAAGTGAGTTATAGTTACCTTAGGGCACGGGTTACAGTTACAATGAGATTACTATAGCTGATCAATGGTTTTGTGTGTGTAAAATCTAAACCTAACTAAAACGTCCCTGTAACCCTTGGTTTTTTCAGTGAATTTCTAGGGTGTTTTAAATTCTATTCCTTACTATTACGTCCCTGTGACCTTTGGTTTTTCAATGTGTTTATAGTTTTTAATGCTATTTCCTAAATATAATGTCCTTGCAACCTGGGTGTGTGAGGGTATGTGTGAGAGGATGTGTGAGTGAGTGGTTGTGAGGGTGTGTAAGTGAGTGTGTGAGTGTGTGGTGGGTGTGTGAGTGCATGTGTGCCTGGCTGTGTGGATCTCTGAGTTGGTGTGGGAGTGGCTGTGTGGGTGTGTGAGTGGTTTGAGTTGTTTTGTGGGTCTGTGAGTGTGTGTGTGTGTGGCTGCATGAGTGTGTGAGTGGCTGTCTGAATGGTTGTGTGGGTGTGTAAGTGGGTGTGTGAGTGGGTGGCTGTAAGCTGTGTGGGTCTGTGAGTGGGTGTGTGAGTGGTTTTGATGGTCTGTGAGTGGGTGTGTGAATGGCTGTATGGATGTGTGAGTGGTTATTTCATCGGGCATGTGGGTGCGTGGGTGAAAGCTGTGTGGGTCTGTTAGTGGGTGTGTGAATGGTTTTGTGAGTCTGTGAGTGGGTGTGTGAGTGACTGCATGGGTGTGTGAGTGGTCACATGGGTGTGCAAGTGAGTTTGTGAATGTGTGTGAGAAGGTGTGTGGATCTGTGAGTGAATGTATGCTTTTTTTAATTGGGGTTCTGGATCCCCAGATCCACCTGAATCCATGAGGATCTGTGGAGGGTCCACGGCTCCTAATGTGGTAAAAAAGGGGTTTGGGATAATTTCTTATCCATGATTGGGCCCTTACAGACCCCTTTGTTAATCCCATAGGAGCATGGTACCTCAACCTTGACCACTTCTATCACTTTTTAGTTTGATTTTCTCCGCTGGGAACACAGTCCTGAGGAACAAACTGGCAGTCACAACTTTCCTCTCAGGTTGCGGCCAGCCAATCACGGCATTCCTGTAGGCATGTGGACTCGCGAATCCGAGGAGGATATGAGGAGGATCTACGTCCTTATATATATATATATATATATATATATATTACCTACTGGCGGTCGCCAGTAGGTAGTTATAGTTAGGACCCTGTTTCCATAGGAAATCCGCAACATTCTATTTGGAATAACTTTGGCGCTGGTCGACGAATCCTCGCGAAATTTTCAAAATAGGTGGGGCGCTCCGCTCCGCTCCTACCCTGAAAGTCTCGGGGGGATTCGTCAAGCAGGGGCCGAGAAAAAAGGGGGGTCCCAAAACGCGTTTTCCCCATGCATTTTTCCATAGGACCTTTAGACACAGCTACAGCCCGAACGGCTGAACAGAATTACTTGAAATTTGGCAGAGAGGTAGCCATAAGGTCAAGGAAGTGCCTTTTGCAGGTCTGGTGTAAATCTGTTCAGTATTTCCTGAGAAAATAGCATTTAAAAGCATATATATATGTGGGCGGAGCCTAACCACACATCTCATCCTGAGATCTGATTGGCTGTCAGCACTTCATCCAAGAAGTGTTGGCAGCCATCTTGGGACCAATATACATGATAGCACCTCATTAAAAAGCATTGCAGTTAATAGAAGGTTTTAAGACTTTAGTTACATTATAAATCATTTGTTGATGGTACCATACTCATTTTAGGAATTGTGGTATGTTCTAAGGTGATTTCACCATGTGAAAAAGCCTTCTGCTGGGATATCATGATTGAGAGAAAAATATTTTCTCATGCTTTTACCACAGAGGTTTGGAAGGTGATCTATAGGCTAAACTGAGAGCTTATTTTCTGTAAATTCACATTATCTTTCTCAGTCATGTGAGAATGAAGTCTGACATTCTCAGTAAAACATGTACATCCAACAAGGGCAGAGACTGTCAGTTGATTCCTTTGTGTTCTACTGCAGCTTCCCAGAGTGTTCCAAAGAACTACTAGAGCGCTAACAGTCCTACTTATGATAAACGTATGGCACACCTGAAGCCATCTTGCTTGGATTAAAGTGGTAACTCTTAAAACATTTAATTTAAAAAGGAACAAAATGAGGGGGTTCATTTTTCCATAAAAAGTATGATTAGTGCTGCAGAAAGAAAAATTAGGGCACATTTTGAGTGACTTCTCAAATCCTCTTCTATTTCATTAAAAAATTCTGACATGCAGACTGAAACATGCACTTTCAATACCAGCAGCAGTTTTCCCTGGTGAGCAGTAGCTTTACTACAGTGATCTAATGAGCAAAAAGAGTGCTAACATTCTGAATTTATGGCAAATGTGTGACACATCTGAATGCCTTCTTGATGGAATCAAAGTAAAAAACTGAAAGTATTTCCTACTGAGGAGACTGCAGTAAATGAGGAAATTAGGAAACTTCATAACAAATAAGTCTCCCAAGATGGCCACCAGAGACAAAAGAGCCCAAATGTAGCCCAAATATCACCCAGATGTAGCCCAAGTATAGCCCAATGACAGAATGTCCCAGAATGTTCTTAAAAACAACTAGAGCGCTTACTGTCTTCATTATGACAAAAGTATGGCACACCTGAAGCCATCTTGATTGGTATAAACTGGTAACACTTAAAACATTTAATTTAAAAAGGAACACAATGAGGAGGTTCATTTTGCCATAGAAATTATGATTAATGCTGAAGAAAGAAAATGAGGGCACATTTTGGGTGACTTCTCAAATCCTCTTCTATTTCATTAAAAAATTCTGACATGCAGACTGAAACATGCACTTTTAATACCAGGAGCAGACTTCCATGGTGCAGTAGTTTTACTACAGTGATCTAATGAGCAACTAGAGTGCTAACATTCAGAATTTATGGCAAATGTGTGACATATCTGAATACCTTCATGATGGAATCAAAGTAAAAAACTGAAAGCATTTCCTACTGAGGAGACTGCAGTACATGAGGAAATTAGGAAACTTCATAACAAATAAATCTCCCAAGATGGCCACCGGAGACAAAAGAGCCCAAATGTAGCCCAAAATCAACCAGATGTAGCCCAAATATAGCCCAATGACAGAAGTGTGCAAAACACTTATTATTTTGTGTTTTTGCAGTGTTATATAGTGCAGACTTGTCAGGTATTGGAGTGCTTTACATGAGCATTGGTTACATCACACAAGAACAAATTCATTTTGGTTGTAGACATGGGGAGACTAAGTGATTTGACCAGAATCACAGAATGTCGAGCTGAAGCAGAAACTTCAACCTGGTTCCCCAGTTGCAAAGTCTGCAGTTCTGGAAGTAGCACCACATCCTCTCCCCTAAGTGCAACATTTAATCAAGTGGTCAACTGGATAAAAAAACATAAAGATAACAAATAATTTAAAAGTGCTTTGTCGCTATTTGAAAACTCAGAAAATATGTCCTTATTTTAGTCTTTTAGAGCACTAACCATAATTTTGATGCCAATAAGACCCTCTCATATATGTAATTTCTAAAGGAAATGCTCTAGGTATTACAGTTTTGATTACATCAAGATGATGTCAGGCGTTCCACACTTTTGTAATAAATATAGAATGTTAGCAAACTAGTTGTTCATTAGGATACTGTTGAGAGGCAGAGGCCAGGGGCACGGACTCTGAAAATTGAAGGCAGGTAGGAGGGTGCAAAGGCAACAATTTAACCACACTGAGCAGGCAGGAAGGGCCGTGGAAGCACAACAGACTATGGAGGGCAGTGGAAAGGGGGGCAGGGGCAACAAACCAACAATACAGGACTTGCAAGAGAGGCTGTTGGAGGGAAGATCTATTACGGGTCAAGGAAGCTAGGGGCGGTCCCCAGATCCCCGGGAGCCACCACAGAACTGAGCAGGAGAGTGAGTCAGGGACAAAAGGGGCACCTTAATTTGAGCCGGGGTGCCTAGGAACGCTTGCTCCAAAAATGAAGAAAACAGACATATGAGACATGGAATTGGAGGCAGAATACAATGGCAGTTTAATGAGAAGATGCAACTTCAAAGAAACCGCAGAATAGAGACATAAAGTACAAAATACAGAATCCAGATAATCATACAGCTGTCATAATATTCTCTGTATCTCAATTAATGTACTGACAGAGAGAGAGAGAAAACACATCTATAAATGCATCATGAGAAACAAGTTACACCAAGGAAAATGTTACCTAGGAACACTCACGTTTACTCTTAGAGCAAGCATTCCTGCAATTACAATACAAAATCTTTTAAATGCAAAAGTAAAGAGAACAATGGTTAAACATAACATGACATTTCATATAGGTAAAATAGAATAAGAAAAATAGCAAAGCAGAGCAAGACATTTTAAGCAAAGGAAGACAAGAGCTCCCAGCTCTTGGGGAAAACCTGCACTGCCTGTTAACCTACATACAGACGGCGAGGTAGTCCGTCGATATCTGTGGGTGCTCCCTTTTTATATCATTTTGTGGGCTCCTTTGCACGCTACATCTACCTACGTATGCTACCCAAAAGCTTCGTCTGCAGATTTTACCAGACATTTCGTCATTTACCCACTTAATGCTGACAATGGACTGGGTGAAAAGGTCAGTCTCTCAGGCCAATCGCTTATCGTAAGTTCCATAGAGCAAGCAGAAAATAATGGGTATTGTACGGGAATTCAATATATTCATGTATAAAATCTCCTCAGTTCTCCTAACTTGACGCTCTGCGGTTGCCACTTCCTTAAAAGCGGGAAACCTGCCCAGGAAGCAAGTACCAGTCCAGGATGCAGCCTACTGTATGTCGACAGCTTCAGGGGGATGTTGAACTTTGATACCGAGCACGGAGCACTCGGGTAGGGTGGGGGCTACTAGTTTGGATCAGAAGGCCTCGCAGACCTGCCTTCAGACTGCTATACACTAAAATTGCAGAGCTATGGTCAATTTAACAAAGAGGCCTACATATTGAACAGAAGGGCCTACACAGGGGTTTTATGCTGGCTGAGTGGTAAGGATGTCTCAGGATAATTATATAGCAACACAGGACCCGCTGGTCAATTTAATACGGCCTACAAATGCAGCCGGCAGGGCAAGGACAAGGGTCTCATACTTCAGGTGTGGACAGAACGGGCCAGGGGCCCCCTGTGATACAAAATCTACCCTCCTTCAAGGCTGTGGCAATGTAATAGACCATTGTGGGCAGAAGGAAGAGGCAATGGTAGTACAACCATACATGCCAACAGACCCGATTCAGCCAGGAAACGTCCAATGTTTTTAAGCTCAAATGGGCTTTATTTGATCTGTCTCCTGTCTACAATATCCTCTTTTTCAATGTAACCCAAAGGGGAAAATCAATACCCCAGTTTTTTTTCAAAATCTCCCTCTTACCAAGTTCAAAATGTTCGCAAGTATGGTACATTGGATCATGGAAGGAAATGGGATAGGGACATGGACTTGGATAACAGAGGACAGGAGGGACATGGAGAGGTGCACCAAACTGACCCTGCAGGGCAGGCATCAGGGTTTGCAGCAGCACAATACACCACACAGGGCATGCAGGACGGGAGTGCAGCACAACAATCCATAGAAAGCAAGAGGGAGGGGACAGGACCATGCACATGGACAACAGAGAACAGAGGGGCAAGAGGCAATGGTAGCTAGCTGACCATAATGGACAGACAGGAGAGAAAGCTGCAGCATAACAGACCATAAAGGGCAGGAGGGGCGGATCAGGGGCATTACAATGGAACAGACAGGCCAGGAGGGAGGGAGTAGGGCTGGGGGCAAGGGGGCAGGGCAGGAGCAGCAAGATAGCCATGGAGGTCAGGCAGGATGGGCACTAGAAGCAAGACACACCATGAAGAGCAACAGTGAGACTGTGATGGCATACACACAGACCATGGAGGGAAGGTGGGAGGGGGTCAGGGGCAGCTAACTGACCACACAGGGAAGGTGGGAGGGGCCATGGCAGCACAGAAGACCATGCATGGCAAGTGGGAGGGTTAGTGGCAGCACAATGGCTATGATGGGCAAGAAGGAGGGTGGAGGGGCATGCACAAAGGACAATGGAGGATAGAAGGGAGGGTCAGGACCTGTGCACAGACAAGAAAGTTCAGGGGAAGGGACCTCACAACAGACCACACGGGGCAGGCAGGAGGAGCAGTTGCAGCACAACAGACCAGGGAGGGCAGAAGGGTGTGGCAGTACAATGGACCATGTAGGACAGGAGGAAGAGGATAGGGGCATGGCATGTGGACAGGCAGGGTGGAGGTGGCAGGGACAGGTTACAGTCATCTGACAATGCTAGGCAGGTGGGAGGGGAGTGGCAGCTCAACAGAACACTCAGAGTAGATAGGAGTGGCAGGTCCATGGGACATGGTGGGCAAAAAGGATGGAGCAGGGGCATGCACAAAGACATCGGAGGGCAGGGGGAAGGAGAATAGGGGCAGCAAGCTAAGCACAGAGTTTAAGCAGGAGGTCAATGATGGGGCATAGAATTGGGCAATGGTGGGCAGGAGGAGTGGTCATACTAAATTGAGGGCAGTGGCAGCACATCAGACCATGCATGGCAGGAGGGAGGAGGCTAGTCCATGGATTCACACAACAGAGGATAGGGAGGAAGGGGATGGGGCAGCAAGCTAACTGTTCAGAGAAGGCGGGTATTAGGAACTTTATTGTTTTTAAAACATTGTGTCTGTGCGAACTACTTAAAATATGAACAAGTATGCAGCATAATCTCACTTTTATTCAGGAAGAAGAGGACGTTTGTGACTGTGACTCCGGGCTCACTTGGCAGAAACACCCCCTGACCCTCCACCCCCTATCGCAAAATGTAATGCCCGTGAAAAGGGTAGGTGAACACAGTGTTATATAGAACATAGTCCTGAGAGCACGATTGAAAATAAAAACTAGATATAGTGTATGGTATAAACTATGCACCAAAAAGTGTGATATAAGATGAACCGGGCGTGAAATATAATATGCAATACATTGTGCGCAATGACAGATTCATTGGAGAGCGCGAGATAGCACAGGCACTAGCGCGTGCTATGCGATATGCGCCTTGGAGTGTAATATGCACAGGGCAGTGTTGTGTAACCTAACTAGTCTCTAAAGTTGTAATATAAAATATGTGCTGGGGAGTGTAACGTTGCATATGCACTGTGACAAAGATATGGATCCCAGATTATAATATGTATGGCATAGCACTGTGCGTTATAACATAGGCATCGAGAAAGGCTCGTTAGATGGGGCAATATAACCCGTGCGAAGACAAGTGTGTCATGACATATTCACGGGGTGGTGTTACAGTGCACATGGGCTAGAGAGTGTCATAGCATATGCACTAGCTAGTGGAATACAACACAGAGGTGTGTGGCACTCGGCAGGCAATGGTGGGTGTAACACAGCATTGGGCTCTGTCAGGAGCACGCTGTGACTCTCAAGTGATGTTCGTCCCCTTTCCAGAGAGTAAAATAAAAAGTATTACACATCCGGCAGTGGATGTGTGTTTTATTAACCGTGAGGGGGGTTTCTTGCATAGTTTTGGTCGAATTTTTGTCGAATCCCCTTTGAATGGCTTGGTGTGCATGTGTATTAAATGTGCCCGTCAATAGCTACCCATGTTTGTATAAATAAACGACAAGGGTGTCTACCAGGATTAGGCACGGTAGGGCATCAGACATGTCAGAGCTTCACTAGTGGTGTAAATACATTCCACGTGGATTCATTGCATGCATAGTCGCCTTTTAATGAATATCACGCAAATCGTCATGGTGATAGGTACGTACGGTTTGTCCAGCATGTCCTAGGTGTGTCTATAAATATATATTTTTTAAAAATAATAAAAAACAGTGGCCGGCCCTGGGGATTGGGGTAAAAAAAATATAATTAGGAGACTGGCCCTGGGGGATGGGGTCATCAGGGCCAATAAATTAGAATAAGAAGGGGAACCAAACAGCCCCCCTTCTTAAAAAACTAAAATAAATAAAAGACTGGCATCGTGCCGGAGGCCATGCCCCCTCCGTGCAGCACTCTGCAAACGCGCCCCCAACAGGCATCTCCAGTATGCGCCAGGGAGCTGCGCTGCAGCCAGGTGTTCTGAGGCCAAGCCCCTTTTTACACCTCTCTGCAACGCAGCTCTGTGGCGCTTACTGGAGGTACCTAGTGGTCTAGTTTGACCCTAGGGACCCTTAGGATTCAGGGGGACTTAATCTCTCAACTTAGAACAGCCACAGGGCGCGTTTACACAGTGGTGAAGGGAGGGGACGGGGCCTGAGGTGACGTGTGCAAACACGCACTATGGCATGTTTTAAATTGGGGATATAATTTCCCTTCAATACTGAGGGCCCCTGGGGGCTAACTAGCCCACCAATTGCTTCCAGTAAGCGCCACTGAGCTGCATTGCAGAGAGGTGGTCCAGGCCGTGCCACTTTTTACACCTCTCTGCAACGCAGCTCTGTGGCACTTACTGGAGGTACCTAGTGGGCTAGTTGGACCCTAGGGACCCTCAGGATTCAAATGAACTTAATCTCCCAACTAAAAATGGACACAGGGCGTGTTTACACAGTGGTGAAGGGAGGGGACGGGGCCTGAGTTAACGTGTGCAAAAACGCCCTGTGGCCTGTTTTAAGAGGTAGTTTTAATCCCCATGCCCTATTATACACTAGGGGCTTACAGAGGAGGTCATGCTAATCACAGGGGGACCCCAACGCATAATGTTCCCTAGTGTATGTAGGTGTTTTCACTGTATTCTAAGTGTCTTTTAACATAGCACTGGCTCTAGGACTGGTTAGTCAGACTCAGTTACCACCAGTATCCGTCTGAAAAAGTTGAGGGTACAGGATGATTTTGCAACAAGGCTTCTTTCTGCTCTTCTTTTTGTTCTTTCTGCACGTTATCCTTCTTCCTGCACTTATCTTCGTATTTGAGGACTTCTGTTGCTTCTTTCTGCACTTCTTTTGTTTCTTTCTGTGCATTTTTTCTTCTTTCTTCACATGTCCTATCTCTGTAGGCATAGTTAGAAATTAGCATTTAAAAAACCTTTGAAATTCACAGAAAAAACCATAGGTTTCAGGCACGTTATAGTTAGGAATTAGCATTTAAAAAACCTCAGAAATTCACTGAAAAAACCATAGGTTTCAGGGGTGTTATAGTTAGCTGGACTTTTCACTTGTACAAAACCATTGAAATTCCCCCGTTATAGTTAGTTCAGCTAACTATAACTCGCGCGCCCGCAATGCACTGCTGATGACGTCACATATTACATCACTCATGACATGGTCAGTGACATCACTCATGACATCACTGATGACATCTCAAATGACATCACTGATGACATCATCCTTGTGATAGAGTGGCAGACCTCCTCTCACCCTAATATAACCTTTGATACACACATTCAAAAATAGAGACTAAAATTTTCAAAACAATGGACATACCAATACCAGTTACAACAACCTCTTCAGTAATTCTAAGATCCACATACACATCCACTCATTCACCAACAGTCCTATACAGTCACTCATACATATACTCACTCATCATATGTACTCATACACCTATACATCCTGTTACACAATGCCACTCATCCATAGAGTTACTCACACACATAGTCACTCATGCTAATAAAGAATCAAACATACATTTACTTGCATATACAGTTATACACACACCACCATACTTACTTCTACGGAAACTTACACATACTTAGTCTTTTAAACAATCACTTATAGAAACACATACTTATTCATGCAGGAACTCTTTCAATCTCTCACTCTCACATATACTCACATATATACACCAATAGTCACATATACTAGTTTAAAACATATGTAGTTACTCATAAAGACACTATTGAGACAGTCATTCACTCACTAACACACCCATACACACACTCATCCACCCATACAGTCCTGCACACATGCTGTGTTCAACACATACAAACAGTGAGTCACTCATTCATGCACCTATGCACTACGTAATACCCCCCACCGAACCATGCAGACACTCAGACTGATACTCAAAAAACCAACTAATAACCTATATAGACACCCATGTAGCTACTCACCAACCCATGCAGCCACTTATACACAAAGTGAGAGACTGATACAGATATTTACATATTTAAACATTACTCACTAAGCCATGTATTCACTATGATACACTTAATCAGTCAGTTACACAATCAATTTTTCAAAAACAAATCATCCATTTAGACACTTATATACCCATTTATTCTTCCATCGACCTTGAGATATACATATATAAAACATATTTAATTTTCAGAAAAACACACATTCACTGGATGATGTCATCAGTGATGTCATCAGTGATGTCATTTGAGATGTCATCAGTGATGTCATGAGTGATGTCACTGACCATGTCATGAGTGATGTAATATGTGACGTCATCAGCAGTGCATTGCGGGCGCGCGAGTTATAGTTAGCTGAACTAACTATAACGGGGGAATTTCAATGGTTTTGTACAAGTGAAAAGTCCAGCTAACTATAACACCCCTGAAACCTATGGTTTTTTCAGTGAATATATATATATATATATATATATATATATATATATATATATATATATATATATATATATATATATATATATATATACAAATATGTTTTTTCCTTACTATTTCAAAAACTACTCGACAGATGCACACCAATACACAAAAAGGTCGATTTCTGGAGCAGGAGCTACCTGTGGGCCAAATTTGCTGTAATTCCATTCAGCAGTTTGGGCTGTAGCTGTGTCTTAAAATCCCTATGGAAATTAACATGGGGAAGACAGGTTTGAGCCCCCCTCCTTTTTCTCATCCCCTGCTTGATGGATCATCCTGAAACTTTCAACACAGCAGCTGAATTGAGCATCGTACTAATTTTTTAAATTTCGTGAAGATTTGGTAAATGGCCCAAAATTATTGGCGAAACAAAAAATGCTTTTCCTATGAAAGCTAGGTTCTAACTATAACTACCTACTGGCGACAGCCAGTAGGTAGTATATATTTGGCACGTCCTCCCTGTAGAGTCAACCAGCAGCCTAGTAGCAAGGTACAGCATTTGTATAGACATTTTCTTGCTCCATTTCTCAATTGATTCCTGATTTGATAAGCGTCTCACAGAAAAAACAACAAACAGAATAATCATTACTAAAATTATTTGCTAACCTGTACTATGAACATAGTAGAAAACGTTTAGCACCACTCTTTAGAAGTACAAGAGCAGACAGCTTGTGCAGGTTATTTAGTGCGTTCTCACTGCAAAGCAGTAAGCAGTGGAAATACTTTGTTGGTGGTGTCATGAATTCATACAGGAGAGAAAAAAACATTTTGCTGGATCGGCCTTTAGGTTGCTGCCAGACCATGCACAGCTTTAAAAAGAAAGAACTCAAATAGGATGAAACATCTGTTGCCTCAATGACCCACATTCAACATGTCACGCCAAGCACAAAAACATTGAAGTCAAATGAACAATTGGCTTGACTTATAAGTGCTAGGAACCACAAAAAGAGAACACTCAAAAATCAATGTTCTCATTGTGTAATAGTTTCCCTGATTGTTATGATATTATTCATGGGTTAAAGTCTACTCTACCATCTTGGAACATGTCTGCGTTTGGTGGTGATAATTAGTCTCAAACAAAAAGAGGGAAAGGCGGGGCTTTTGCAATAAAAACCTAACTAAATGATATTGCAGGTCCAGCATACATGCCCAACAATCAATCTTTAACAAAAGGGTATGCAGTTCCTAATAATAACGTAGTGTGTGTTAGAATCACTGGGTCCCAGGGTGATGGTGTGAACACGGTCTAGTTAAGCGGAGTAAAAGGTACTCCTACTGGAAATGAAGACCCTCACACACCCAACAAGCGGGTGTCTTGCTTCATCACCGGGTCTTTGCTCCTTATCGGGCCGGCGGTGCAATGCCCGATCAGGCACCCCAAGGGGGCCTTCCTATCGGAGATCTTTATTTCCAAACGCCGGTGAGTGAGGTGTGTGGGGAAAACAGTTAGTTGATATAACTAGTGTAGGTGCAAGTGGAGTGAAAGGTAAGTGTACTAAAACAGGGTAGGTGATCCACTTCAAACTAATTTAATAAAGTATGGTCACCACCCTGATTAAAAACAATCTGCACATCTCTCACCATTAGGTGTATGAGTGATATGTGCTACAACAATAATAAAAAAGGTCAACATGTTTCTTGCCTGGATATTAATTAAATGGCAATTCTTCAGGACCAATGGATACGGCTACCTGCACCTTTTTGGTGGTGGCCACAACCTCTAAGAGGTGTCAATGGTAGCCACACGTACAGCACCCTAAAAACGTGTGGTGCCGTGTAAATCAAGAACACACAACCTGTGAAGAAAAACACACAATTATTGAAAAAAACATTGTTATTGTACATCAGTTCGAGGCATCTGATTCAATTAAAGTTACGTATTATGTCAAACCAGAAACCGTGGCATGCGTCGAATGTGAGCATGTATTAAAAGGACTTTGTCGAGGCAAACAGCAGAATCTTATAGGAGGACTTAATCTATATTTCTTAGAAGGCATGGTACTCTTGGTTATATACAGAACTCACCCCATTAGGCTGTGGAGATAATGTGGTCAGGGTAGGAACACACTAATTGTTAGTGTCCTAAAGAGGAGGAAGAAAAGTAAAAAACAACAAGTGCGTCAGGAGAATCCGTGTCAATTGCACTCAAAATAAGATGGACAACCCATATGGTAATTATTCTCATGGGGAACAACAGCGTATAAAGTTGTTTGATGCAGATAAAGATACATGTAAAACAAACTCCCCGGAGCACTCTGGTAGATGCTTACTACAGTTATGACATATACTTTGAAAATGTTGAAACAGTGCCCGCTCAGTGCTGATAGCGCGGGTGATAATTAGTGGCAAAGCTAGCTTAGTTGTCCTCTAGTGGCATTTTTTGTTTCAAACTACCGTTCTTATTGCCCTCACTACTCTCATTTACTTCTACTTCTTACTTGAACATGTTTCAACACTGTTCGAGATATCTTGGTGAGCACCAGACATCACTGTTTGTAGCAGTGGTGTTATGGGTTGGTGGTTGTGGGTTTGATGAAGTGTGACGACAATGTATTTGGTGCCAGTGGTGGCTGCTGTTGATGATTGTTTGTGCCCTTAAATATAACTTCTCTTTTTGCTCTGTACCCTCCTTCATCTTTTGTTTGCACACTAGTTACACAACCCGCACCACCAAAATGTGATGCTTAACTCCAGTCACTGACAAAGATGCTCCTTCTGCCCAAACAGGAGCAAACTATCAAAGGAAAAAGACTCAGATGGGAGGACCTTGGTTTTAGTTCTAGCTGGACCCAAAATCCGGTACTACATCAATATCAAGAAAATCTGAAATGGAGAACTTGCTGATAACATCCTAAATGAGGAAAAAAAATCCACAAAAATAAAATGCTTTCCATGGAAGAAATATATTAGACCTGGGATGAAATCCCAGATGCAGGGTAAGAAGAAACAGGGCGCTGAAGAGTCAAGGACAAGTCCTCAAAGGGGCCACGCACAAAAATACTAAGAAAAGGTGTTATGTGTTATGGGAGTGTAGGGGAAGGGGATGTTAGGAGTGAAAAGAGTTTGGTGGATTCAAATCTGTAAAACAGAACAATGTCTTGTTGTGTACTGTGTTGACTTTTGAGCGTGTTGCCTTTAAATACCGATAAAGACATGGTGCAGCAATAAATAAATAAATACATAAAATAAAACCTGCAATACTGTACACTTACAGTACATAGCTAAATTACACACAAAAAATAGTTTTTTTGTATCCTGCCCATGTTAAATTTGTTAGCACTAAGTGCTTTTTTCTTCTGAATACTCTGCTGTGTATGTACAGTTCAGAATTCATCAAGTTTCACAATTGATTCCTTTATTCTCTTTTCATTTATAGAAACCAGATATTACGTAAAGACATTTTATCTTCACCTTGAATCAACCAAGCCTCACTAGACATGGAGGCCGCCTATGAAAACCCCTTTGGAAATGGATCGAACTTTCTTGACTATTTGAATCCGGATGACGTCATCCTATACCGGAGCCTGCCCTTTGTCATCATTCACCTTCTGCTGTCTTTGATTGGGCTTGTCGGCAACGCCTTGGTGATGTACATATTTCTGAGATATGACAAGACGAGATCCGTCACCAACATTTATATTTTCAACATAGCCATCAGTGACACTCTTCTGATGCTGAATTTATTTTTCCTTGCCGTTCAAGAAACTACGAATTACTGGCCCTTCGTCAGCTTCTGGTGTAAAGTCGTTCTGGCGGTGGAATTCATGAACCCGACAGCCTGCATCTCTTTTGTAACAGTAATGAGCATCGACCGTTCTGTGGTACTGTACCGTCCCCTCCTCGCCAGTAGGTGGCGCAAACCAAAGGTGGCCTGTCTTCTCAGCATAGCAGTCTGGGTCATCTCTATTTTGTCCACACTTCCGGTGACATTCTTCCAGCCGATACCAGAGTATAACCCTATTTGTGCTTTTAACTGGTTTCACCTTTTTAAATTTACTTTTTTCCATGTTTACCTAGGGTTTTTACAGCCCGTGACCTTGATTGCTATGTGTCTATGCCTGACTGCAGTCAAAGCACCGCCGGCTGCCCCTCCAGTCATTGTCAAAAAGCACAAGGGATCTGATAGGACGAGAATGGTTGTGGTGCTCTTTGTGGTGTATATGATCTTATGGCTTCCAAAGTACATTTTCATGCTGCTCAGCTTACAGCCCGTCACCCCATCCGGGTACTCCGCCAGGGTCCACGTTCTGTCAGATGTGGGTTCATTTGTTAATGTTCTGACCAGTGTTAAGAGCTGCGTCTACCCATTCATTTATTGGCATCTGTCAAGTGATTTCAGACAATATTTTCAGAGTGTGTTGTGCTGCAGCAAAAAAAGAGCAGTGGTTCAGTCACTGGAAGGGGGCCCTTCTCAGATGGAATAGATGCTACACCCCAAAAAAAGGAAAAAGTGTGCGGCTGGAGCAGAGATGCAGGGACGATCACTGTAGAAAACACACAATACTTCAACTCTAGCCATTCATTCATTTGGGCAAATAGTTTTCTCTCAATAGACAAAGGCAACAGTCAAAGTGATGGCAACACAGTTAATGGGTCACGAATAGACATCCTGTTGGGGAGAAATTGCAGCTGACAGGCAATCCTACAGTGGGTACCACAACACAGTACCACTGTTGGTAATTGTTTGTTAGAGTTGTTTATTTCACTGATTTCAACTTTACTCTTATGCAAACGATATTTGAGTAAATTAGCGTAGTGCCCTTAGGGTATTCTCACTTTTGCTTAGGGCATATGAGATAAAATAAAGGGACTGTGGCAAAAGGCAGGTGACAGGTTATTCAAAATGGACCTTTCATTCAAATGTCTCAGGTTTGGCAAACTTAAGGGCTATCATATTTTGGGGCTCAAGTAGGGTTTCACTGCCTTTGTGTTCTGCACACATGGAAAGAGCAAAAATGAGGAGAAATGAAAGATTTCTCCTCGTTTCACGAGAGTAAGACCAGGTTTTCCATGGTCTTAATTTTGGCGCTACCCCATATTTACACCCCCCTTGTAAATATGAGGCAGCGTCAAAATCAATGGGTGTTGCGGCGGAACGCCCACAGCAACACCCATTGCCCTCCTCTTTCACGCTAAGTGTAGTGTGAAAGGGGGCCTTATTTACAAGGCGGCGTTAAGTCACGTTAAGTGGCTTAACACTGCCTTGTAAAGAAGGCGAAGCCTGGATCGCCACCACAACGTCTTTAAAAGTGACGCTGTGGTGGCGATAGGGGCTTGTAAATATGCCCCTACATTTTTAAGCGTAATCATTCAGTTTCAAGTTATTTTCCCACTTTTTAAAATTATTTTACTCTCCAAGCCTTTTTAAGCAACAAAGAGTCTCAATTGTTAATTGATGCTTATAAATGTCCTTGGGATAGTCAGTTGGTAAGCACATTTGTATGGGTTGGGATATTAAAGACAATGACCTCAAATTTACTGAATTCTTCCTACATCATTTCTTGGTGCCAGATCTTCAGCAATCATATTGTGAATCTTCCAGGTTAACTGGTTGTGCACACTCCACTATGAACTGTAGACAGCGGAAACTGTATTAAGAAAGGCACATCCAGTGCTTTTAGATACCCAGGTGTGATCATGACCTCTGAGGATGGTGATTGGCCGACTATGTAGAATGCGCTTGGTTTCCCAGATTTCTTTGTTTATTTAGGTTAAAGGCATGCAAGGCGCTTAATTTCTTGGAATGTTTCTTACTTGACCTGCAGCCTTGTGCGGCAGAGGAAATTACTGTGGAAACAATGGGTCATATTTACAAGGAGTTATCACCACCAGAATGTCACTTATTCTGACGTTATGGCGGCGTTAACTCCTTCGCCTTATTTACAAGTGGCATTAAGCCACTTAGCATAGCTTAACACCCCCTTGGAAATAATGCCCCTATTCACATAGCACTTAAGTCAAAGGAGAGTGCCTTAGGTGATGCAGTGGGTAAGGTATGGGGCAGCGCCAAAATACTGCCAGGGAATACCTGGTCTTAAGCAAGCGATACGAGGAGAAATGTTTTATTTTTCCTTGTATTTTGCTCTTTCCTCATGTGCTGCATTCTGCTGCACACATAGACAGAGCAAATCACCTGCAAAGATTGTTTATGTGCAGGAAGATGTCTCTTACTGCACATAAACAATTGCCCCTGAAGCTCAGGCAACCAAGCAAAATGGTGGTAGGGTGCCTGCGCTGGCGCTCAGCAGCTTTTTAGTGCCAGCGCTAGGAGTAACGCAGGAGTGCACTGCATTCTTGTGAATATGGCACATCCCTGCGTTTTGAAACTGTCGGAGCACGGCGTTACCAATTTCGGCGTAACACCGCGCTCCGCCTGTTTCTTGTAAATATTCCCCAATGTTCCTTCCAGTTATTCCACAATAACACAATGGAGCTTCTAAATATGCAGGAATGGCGGCCGTTAAAGGTATTACCTGCTCAATCATTTCTGCCATATTTATTTGCAGGTTCTAAATCAGGAATCAACTCTATTCGAAATTAAAGATGTATAATTGGCGAGATTTTAATTTTAATCAGAGTATGGCCAGGTAGGTTTTCAGGCACTTGTAGAACAGGATATTTCACTGAATCCAAATGGCTCTGCCCTTAAAAAGGTGGTCCATGGTGCATCTCCGATTCGCATGTGCTGTTCTATTCCACATTCACAAATTTTCGCACTTGCGCGAATCTGGAGATGCCTGGGACATCTCTGAGACTCCCATGTGTGGGTGAATTTACAAAGATTTGCTGTCTTGAAAAGGCACTATATACCTCCAAATGTGTGCAAGTGCAAGCTTTTTGAATAATGCAGAGGATGATGGGTATAAATCTGAAATGCTCCAGTCATATCCCACTCTGCCCAGAGCAAATCAGCGTGGATTGAGGCCCATTGGCCCCTAAATCTCTGAGATTATTTAGGATCCGCTCTGGAGCAACTGCATGTATTGCTTTCTATATAATACAGTATTATATTTCAATGACAATCGATATAAACATAAAATAGCCCTTTCCTTATAACAATAATATGTCAGATAACAAAAAATGTGATTTACTAACCTAAATTGTACCACACATACTAGTTGCATACTGCATTGTAATCGTGATATTGTTTAAAATAAAATACTTAAAAATAAAAGTGAATTTGTTTTTTCATTGACGTTGTTTCATGCAGTGATTGACTCTGTTGATGCAATTTGCACTATCATTGTGCATCTGCATTAACACCTGAAACTATCAAGACTTTTTCCAGTTTTTCCTGCTGATGTATACAGCATTGGATTAAAATAATGAAGAATTACACTTCACGAATTTTGATAATTTTGTAACATTATCTAATTTAGGATTTACAGCAAAACATGAACAAATGGGAGCAGCGTGTGTGGTCTTAAACCAAGCATGCACAACAAGTGAATGTTTTGATTCTTTATTTAATACTCCATGCATTTGTATCATAGCTCTTACGCTTGTGGTCGGCTAAGGTGCTTTCACTTTCCACTGGGCTCAGCTGATGGGGAGGAGGAGGGGGCACATTATTGAATACATTTGTTGGTAAATCAGTGAATTCATGCAGATCATATCTGGCAAAGCTGCCCCATGCATTATTTGAGAGGCACTTAAACAGACACTTAAACAAGCATTTGCAATGCAACGGTCTCACGTTTGGGATATTATAAGTATTTAGCTATGCACCATATTATCCATGGGACCACCTGCACTCACTTTTTAGTTAAAGCCCATTGCTATCAATCCTCCCGTTTTGTGAAGCAAAACTAGTTTAGACGTGACTGGGTGAATTCAAGCTACATTTCTCTAATGCAATATGGTCAATATTTTCACACTCCTTATAGCCTTTATTTTTGTGATTTAAAAAAAAAAGTCTATTGAACCATTCAGAAAGCGTTTGTTGTCAAGGGAGAGTTACTGTTCACGCCTACGTGTTATATACAACACGAGCACAAATGGTCCTAAATATTTACATTAAGTAACACTTTTAGCGCCTTAGGTTAGGTGGGCGCTATTACTGCATGCAGTAAGAGTGCATTGTTAATTTGCCTCCCGGACCGTTGTTCAGACTTTTAACACCGCATCAGGTCTTTGTGGCACTGCGCTTCTTCGCCTCTTTTACACAACTATTTTCATCAGGAAATGTATGGGGCAGGTGGGTTAATGTCCGCCTTACGTTCAGACGCCTCCTATTCAAAGTTGGGTCACAGCTTGGTTGCTGTACTCGTGTGCGTTACTGGATTAATACAACAAGGAGCTGAGACTGCCAGGGTGTATGTGTGTATGTGTGTGGGGGTGGAGGGAATAAACCTGCAGGAATTTGGCCAAGGGCGAACATCACAAAGACAAACTAAGTGCTTGCATCACCAGTACATTACTGGTTTGTTTTTGGAGTTTGTGCAGAGCCTGGAAAGAAGCTCATCTTATACTTCACGGTACGTTGGCAAACCCCTGGCCCAACAGGCGCACCCCTGCTACCATAAAACAACCTCCGGAAGTGCAATCCCGCAGGGTGCACACCCAAACACCGCCCCCAAAAGGGGACACAAAGAAGAAGAGTTCACGTGCGGTGCTGCCACCTCCCCCCAGGCCTTTCTTTATATTTAACACAAGGCCCGGGAGATTTCGAAGGACGTGGTATTGGCGAGTGGCTGGAGCTGCCCTATCTAGTGACTGGAAACAAAGGGGAGTCGGGCACATACGGGGAACAAAGCGCTGCGGGACTCTCGTAAACCTGTGCGCTTTAGGACTATGGAGTTATTCTAGTTTAACTTACTGCAAGGTCAAAACACGGTATAATGCGCAGTGCAATCTGTATGGAAACATTGAGAACTTACCAAAAAGCCAGCGAGTTTGGAGAAGCTGGTGGGAACCGAGGGGCAAAATGACATGCTTGGGAGTGATCCTTCCCCAGCCCCAGTGACCTATACATGGTAGCATTTTAATAAATATTGCATAAAATACGAGGGACATTCGGTTCACCGCGGCCGGCACCAGTAAAGAAGCTAACAAGCATTAGTGCTCAAGGAGGACTCTTCACAATGATTGTAGTTCAATGTAGCTGAAGGAAAATAAACACGCGCCCTCGGGGAACCACATCTGACCTTTGATCTCTGTCTTTGCCTGAACAGCAAATTGCGATGAGATAAGAATCATGGCCCTGTTTACACAAAAGCTCAGAGGAGTGTGAACACGCCTCCTTGAGATAAGAAATTGCTTCACGACAGCCGTGAATCCGACGACCCAGTCCGGATGGGCCGGACAAAAAGGAGAAAGTGCGCCAACAAAAAAACCTCATTTCCAATGGCTGCCCACCGTTTCGCATAAACGGTGACACCAGGCAATATAAATGAGGGGCGGGCTTCAAGCCCCCTTCTCAAATCTCCTCTCTCACAATATGTCTCGCCGAGCGAGCAACGCATGTGCAGCAACGCTAGGCGAGACCTAAAAATGGTGGCTTGTCCATGTGGGTCTTTGGCAGTGCCTCGTCTCTGAGATGTCTCGAAAACTTAATGGTGTCATTTAAAAGAATATATATTGATATCTGTTGGACGCCCCTTACAGTTTAAATTGCTCTGCCAGCACTGGGCTGAGAGCTGGTGGTCTACGGAAGGAGACATGACCATATTAATGAGTCAGGTTTCCTCTGCCTGATGCCTAGTAAGTTAAGTGCACATATCTGGCCTTAGCATCAGCCTCATCCATCTGGACACGTGCAGTACAATTTAAAGTCCTCTCTGTGCATGCTAACCCATGCTGCACCAGAGAGGTGGAGGCAAATAGTGCACTCAGGTCTCTGGTGGAGCACTGGGTTGCCTTTTACTGAGTCATCCAATCTCAATGCTGGTCTCCGCTGTAAAGAACAGCATCGGTATTGGCAGGGCTGTCAATGACGTCAGTATAACTACAGCGCCGGTTGTATGACGTAACCCCACATGCCTTTACAACACAGTCACTACCCCGACTGCGACGTTATCACATGTTACGTTACCACGCAAGGTGTAACAAAGACTTGCTTTTGTGGGCTCTGGACTTTGGAATAAGGGGGGGCTGGACTTTGGAATAGTATAAATTACTATTTCATCTCCAGTCTACGCAACATTATGGAAAGTGTTGGGCTTACAAATCCAACACCAGCCCAACTATGCTGCCCCTAAAGCAATTTGTTGTAGCAACTTGCGGGTTAAAGTAATGTGTGGTAATGTCGCAGTAGGGGTACTGACTTTGTTGTAAACACAGGTCATTGTTGTGACTGTGAGGTAAAGGATGTTTCCCACAGCAGCCCATGCACCTACTGTGTTTGTTGAAGGGAATGCCAAGGTGTTAGTGGTCTGCACTTCTAACAACAGGCCTATCACCCTATGGTTTTATTATGATGCTGTGGGATGATTGGTCATATTTCACCCTCCTTTGCCTTGCCTCCTAGCAGAACCTCCTACACTTCTTGACAATGTGTGCACATAAGTATGAGTTTGAGGCACTGTGCTCAGTCAGCCTTTTCTGTCATCTCTTAGGGTGTCTCCATGTCAAATTAACAACTCAACAAAAGTTCACTGATGCTTTTACACATGTGCAGGTTGCACTTTAAGGCGCTATTTTGAGCATTTGCCTGTAATTTCTGGAGGTGAATGGCTGTTCAGCATAGGTTTCTCCTCCATGGTTTCTTTATGTGCTTCAATTCTGGTATGAAATCACCAACAAAAGGATGGATGTGGTGTGTGCAGATTATTTGGAGAAGCTTGTAACCCAGTTTTACCTCTTCTTTATCACACCCTTCTTAACATTATCAAGTCAAGTAAAATGTAATTGTTTTAGTTAATTAAAACCATAACAATGTTTACAGAGGTAAAATACATTATATTTACTAACAGCTTCTAAAATGAATCTAAAATATTTCCCATCGTGCCATTATTTCATTAATAATTTCTGTGCATCCGATTCCTTACAGTATATATTCAAGGGTGCACGTACGATTACATAAGAGAAAGAAACATTCCCACTCTAGTGGATTGGGACGTGAGGGAAAGTGGCAACTAAAAAGCATTTATGAATGGAAAAAAAATACAGAAAAAATACAGAAAATAAAACAACTCTTTAAAATTTAAGGTAGACAACTTTGTTGTATAATATGATGTGTTGTGATTCTAGTGAATATTACATGAACTATCTTTCCCTTCAGGCATACATCTGCTTGATGCTGGTGACTGAGCACGAAGGTGCCCATACACTTATCCCAGTGCACACTCCAGGCAAATCACCTGCATGTCTTCTGTAATCAGTGCCTCCTCCAAAGTATATACCTGCCTATCATCTAACATCAATGGTCATCAGGCCTTGATCATTACAGCCAACTTCAGTGCCAACTTTAAGTGTTCGCATTTGTCAGTCTCAGTGCCCACGCTTCATGCACTAGAAAAAAAGGTTTGCTTTCCTCTAAGTGCTACAATTACTAAGGCAACTATGGCATTGTCACTCTACTGTAGACAATCAAGAAAATACTAATACATTACTAGGTGCATCAGCGTAAACTATTTTCTTGTGCGTCACTCAATTTACTGTGTGATATATGTGGTGAATGAGTTCTTTTGAGTTAGGTAATAATATTTGGGACACCTATAAACACTATAGTTTGTACAGTGTTGTACGTGTAGTTATTATTGATCATTAAGATGACGCGCAGCAATTTTAGCACAGCTTGGTGCAAACATGTGCCTTTGGGTGCCTCATCCTGACACGAGACAGCAGGATGTCAAAGTTCTCCAGCACGTCAAGGATCCACAATAGACTGTCAGCATTCCTTGCCTACTTGAAATAAACATGAATGCTGTGTTTATTTGGAAAGAGTGGGCAAAGTGGCTTTCAATGTTTCCTGATTTGAAATGAACTTTATCATATCTTGTATTTAAAGAAGAACGTCTAAACCTTAGGGAAGATAAACCAGCACAGATTATGATGGGGTGTATCTTCGAGGGTGTACATTTAAATATCTTTCATGAAGTCAAAGGAACATTTCAGTGAATAAAGGTATTGTCTGTGTTAGACAGTCTTAAAAAGTGTCTGACAGACAGTATATTTTCCTCCATAAGTTGCCCTTCATCAACTAATAATTGTGGTCACAATTTCAATTGTCAGCTCAGCTGCTGCTTGAGAAGACTTTGACCTTTAGCTTGATTTCTATTTCACAGCTGCACTGTTATAAAGTAACCCACTGTATTAAGTAAACCATTGTATTAAGTAACTATGTGTTATGAAAGGGGGTGAGTTGAGGCCATCTCAGCTATTTTCCTGGCCTCAGACATGAGGAAATGTAAGATTTCATTAAAGACAATGAGGCATATATAGTATGCATTATCTTTTTGATTGTCAGTTTTTCAAAAAGGAGAAAGGAACCATTAGGTTACATATCAACACATCAAGATTGAAAACATCCATCTGCAAGGCACTGTCTTATCTGGAGATTGGATGGTCAGATTTAATCTATAGGATGCTTATTTTCTGATTCCAGTTTGGCAGGATAACCAACCCTTTTAAAAGTTTCAATGGAAGCACCATCTGCTGCAGTTTTATGCCTTCATTTTGGCCTATCTACCACCCTATTTTGTTTTACCAACGTTCCCCACATCCTGGTTGCACAGCTGGAAATCAGGTGAGTTCATCTCATAATTTATTTGGAGCTATCCTTTTAATGTATCAGTCATCTGTAAAAGTCTCACAACATCTAGACTGAATGCACACTCTCCTCCATGACCTGGGTTGCCCTGTCAATTTCAAGAACCGCCCCCGTACGCCTTCCTAGATTAATGGACTTCCTGGGGTTCATATTAAGCATCTTAAAGTTACCTATCAACAAGGTGTCTCTTCTCAGGTGGGAACTAAACTTTGCCATTGCACCCCGTATCCTCCCACAGACCTCATCATACTTCTGGCAACCTGCAGTCAAAGTAATATGTCTGGCTATCCTTCAGTCTTGAACCCTTCAACATTGGACGATTTATGTCCTTTGTCAGGGCTTCTCATATTCACACCATATCTCCCTAGCCACCAATTCCTGTGCAAAGCTGCCTTGGTCGCTTCTCAGCATGGAGGATTGTAATGGCAAATCTAGCTTTGGTTCATGCCCAGATATGGGTAGCAATTCAGATGCCATCATGTCTGGATGAGGAGCCATTGTTGGGGCTCTGTCCACTGGGTCCTATGGTCCTTATCCAAGAGAAATCTGCACATCAGTGCCTTAGAGCTCCTCATGGGTACTTTCTCCATCAAATGGCTTGCCAAGCACAAATCTAACTATTGTATTAACCTGCAAATGGATAATCTGTCCGCAGTGAGATACATTAAAAATCTAAGAGACGTGCAGTCCAAATCTCTTGCGGATCTTTGCTCTGGGAACGGATGTATGATGTTACAACGCATACTTTTACAACGCATGCACTTACAACGCAATTTTTACAACGCAACATCCACTACAACGCATTCCATTACATCGCATGACACTACAACGCATTTTTAAAAACTACCTTTACAACGCATTCCATTACATCGCATACTACCTTTACAACGCATACCATTACAACGCATTATATTACATTGCATTTAAGGTAAGTGTTGGATAGTATAGGGGTAAAAATTACTATTCTCACTCCAGGGGGTGCAACAGTAGGGTAAGTGTTGGATAGTATAGGGGTAAAAATTACTATTCTAACTCCAGGGGGAGCAACAGTAGGGTAAGTGTTGGATAGTATAGGGGTAAAAAATACTATTCTAACTCCAGGGGGTGCAACAGTAGGGTAAGTGTTGGATAGTAGAGGGGTAAAAATTACTATTCTAACTCCAGGGGGTGCAACAGTAGGGTAAGTGTTGGATAGTGTAGGGGTAAAAATTACTATTCTAACTCCAGGGGGTGCCACAGTAGGGTAAGTGTTGGATAGTAATGGGGTAAAAATTACTATTCTTACTCCAGGGGGTGCAACAGTAGGGTAAGTGTTGGATAGTGTAGGGGTAAAAATTACTATTCTAACTCCAGGGGGTGCAACAGTAGGGTAAGTGTTGGATAGTATAGGGGTAAAAATTACTATACTAACTCCAGGGGGTGCAACAGTAGGGTAAGTGTTGGATAGTGTAGGGGTAAAAATTACTATTCTAACTCCAGGGGGTGCAACAGTAGGGTAAGTGTTGGATAGTATAGGGGTAAAAATTACTATTCTAACTCCAGGGGGTGCAACAGTAGGGTAAGTGTTGGATAGTGTAGGGGTAAAATTTACTATTCTAACTCCAGGGGGTGCAACAGTAGGGTAAGTGTTGGATAGTGTAGGGGTAAAATTTACTATTCTAACTCCAGGGGGTGCATACTTACCTTAAATGCAATGTAATATTATGCGTTGTAATGGTATGCGTTGTAAAGGTAGTATGCGATGTAATGGAATGCGTTGTAAAGGTAGTTTTTAAAAATGCATTGTAGTGTCATGCGATGTAATGGAATGCGTTGTAGTGGATGTTGCGTTGTAAAAAATGCGTTGTACGTGTAGTGCGTTGTAAAAGTTGCGTTGTAAAGGTTGTTCCCCTCTGGGAACACTGTTTCTGCGTCAAATTTCTCAGTAGTAGCGAGGTACCTCCAAGGACTCTCCATCTTCATTTAGGATTGGATATCCAGATATATTCTAGACTCCAGTCTGAAACTGACTGGATGCTAGACCTGAGTATCTTTCACTGTCTCAAGCTGCTATAGGGACATCTTAGACTAGACCTCTTTGTTTCCCTGCTGAACCATCAGTTTCCCATTTTTGTGAACTGGCACTAAGACCCAGAAGTGTGGAAGAGGGATGCTTTTCTTCAGTGCTGGAGTACTGTCCATCCTTATCGTTCTTCACCCCAGGCCCTCCACTTCACGATACACTCGTGGTGATGATCACCCACCATTTGTCCTTTCACACCTGCTTTCCTTTCCTTCTGTATTTGGTCATAGGTTTTTCCTTTCTTCTTCCACGTTTCGGCACTCTTCTATTAGACCCAGAATGTCTTCCACACAAACATCATTGTGCACTGTCAGCAATACCTCTCAGCCTGGAGAATCTTTGGAGATTCTCACTCAGCCAGAGTTCACTGCAGATTTGGTTGATTAGTTATTTTCTCCAGGATGTGCCTATAATATAGCCCGGAACACATTGTTCCATTGATTCTTAGGACAGAACCTGGATCTCCTTACTTCCTGTCCTTCCTTCCTTGCCAATTTCCCTCAGCTCTTTTAGATAAATATCTATATTACAGGACTATTAACATCTATTGTTAAGCTAGCATTGCACGCATCCTTCTTTTCAACTCTATCTCCCTACATAGAGACACCTCGTCTTTTGCCTCCTGAGGTGCATCGTTCTCAAGAGGCCTCCCCTACCTGGATACTTTTCCGTCTGAGATGTTTTTTGTCCTCTCCCTTTTATCTTCTAAATTTCCAAACCTGTCTCTCTTTCTAAGGGAGTTCGCCTACACACGTGTGCCCTTATCGTGCCTTACCTCTTAGATGAAAGCATTTTTAGGGACCTTTCTCTCTCTGGTCTCCATGTTTTTACCTGATGGAATAATGTATTGCATTTCAGCCTGTACTAAAACAGTCTCTAGCTCTGTCCGCTGCAATTATTTCCAATCTTTTCTTGCACTGTGTGTGGTCTCCTAGATTCAGGATTACATTTACTGTTCCTTTTACTAGCTTTTTCTCTGTTTTAGGAGCCCTCCTCAGATTATTCTGCTGCACTACTTTGGCCCGTTGGGTCAAGCTAACTATATCTGCCACAGGCATAGATACTTACACCTTTGGAGCCCATTTGGCTCATTAGGTTATGGTGTCAGAAGCTTTCTTAGCTGCTTCAATACTGGAGGACATTTTTAATCCTGTGGTTAAGTCTCAGGCAGTGGCAGTTATGACCTTGTACCTTAAGCCAGCTGAACATTTCACTTATCAAGTCCCGTCCATTATTTAAACTTGCATAATTTCCGCCCTCATTATCTTGTGATGAAGTGGAAATTTTCCTACTTTCACTGTAGAAGAATTAAATATTTTATAGACAATGATGCATATATAATATACTCCCCACCCTTCCCTGAGATGTGTCTCTTGTCTTTGGCTAATGCGCTTTAAGCCTTGTGCTTGAAAGTTGCTTTGGCTTCTTAAACTTGATTATTAGCAGTGAATGCTTAATTTTTTCTAGGTAAGGGAACGTAGAGAAGTATAGATTTACTATTCCTAACTCCACACATACGTACCTTGAAGATTTATGTACCATGTAGGTACATATACGTGTAGTTAAGTATAGAAGATATAGACTTACTTACCTAGCAGTATTTTTGTTTTCAATATTTTGTCTTCCATCTTCTGTCCCACTGATATTATGGGTTCGATATTCAGGAGGCATACCTGATCTACCCACGTCTTTTTTCCCTTCCTTTACTAGAACAGGATTTAAATGAGGCTGAACAAAAACATACAAAACTATGACAAATAGGATAAAAGATAAAAACTTGTTATTAGAAAAGCCGCTGATCCCAACTTTCTCTCAAGTAAAATTCACATAGTGTTTTTTCTTCAAACTATCCCAACTTTCATAGATATGATACATGACATTGCATCTACAGCCACAATGCTCCTAGTAGACTTTCAAATAAGCCAAAGACACACTAGCCTGTTGGTTCTACCAACCCTCCTCACTTCTTAACTCAGACCCTTAGATCTACTAAAGAACATGTGCCAAATGCCTATCTCTTGCAGTATTTTTTGTTGTTTCCACTATTCAGCAGTGCGTTGCCCCATGCATAAACACCACTGTGGTTTTGAAATGTGAGGTATACTATAATTGTCATCTTTCAATGTATTACCTATTGTAGCATTGTTGGTTTGAGCTACCTGGGTTGATGATGTTATGGCTTGAAGAGAAGCATTGAAGACAGATGATCGGAGACCTTCTGGAACTGCACAGCTGTGGATGGAGTTTCTTTTGATATTAATAAAGAACACATTTCTACTTTGATCTTCTCCTGGATTTATCAGCATCTCTACTTGGATTTCACAGCCACCTTATACATGAACCATGAGAATTACCATATTAAACACTAATCTGTCTTTGGTTATAATTGTAGTGAAATGTTTCAACTGGGTGTCGTGGCAGTTTATCTGGAAAGTGATGGTCAATCAACCAGACATGTATAGCGTGACTTGTCACCCTGGGGGTCTCGAGGTGCTGGGGTTTTGTGAGCATTGGTTGAAAAGCCGTGTCTTGAGCTTTTTCCAGGACTCTTTCAGCAAAGGGGCGGTTCACTGGTACAGGGAGAGGTCGTTCCAGGACTTGGCGGCTAGGTAGGAGAAGGAACGACCTCCGCAGCAGCTCAGACGGATGGGGGGAACATGAGCCAAGGCCGGGGAGGTGGAGATGGTATGTATGCAGATATACCCTTTCTTTATTAACAAGTCACTCAAACTCCTAGCTCCTACTTTGATTAACCGATAAAGCACTTCCCCATTAATATAAAGCATGCACCAAATAAGACTGCTACACATCACTTTATGTGTTGGGTCACTCCTCAGGTATTTAGTCAACAATCCGAGAACTCTGTCCAATGCCTGCTCAGGATGTACTCTCTACTCTAGAGCACGATGTTGATGTAGCGGTATGTACTACTAGCTGAGATACAACAGTTGTGGCTGTTGGACTAGAAAATGCTCGTTTCAGGACATTGTCTGGCTTCAAAACTCAATCAAGATCCAATTTATTCTCAATGACAAACTGACTTCTACCAAATTCCTGGTTGCTACTTCGCTTATTTTTTTTTTTAAACCTTTATTTAAAGTTTTTCCCAACAAAAACAATCAATACTTCTTGAGATCCACAGTTGTACACATCAGCCATGACGTAACAATGTGTTTCATCTTGTTACCCTGATTACATACATTGTAAAGCATAGGCAATATAACAATACAAAATTAAAGCTCTGTGGTGGACTCCAGGTCAGTTTGTGAGCTCACCGATGTTTGGGCCAACTGGTAAGATTTGAAAGGCTGCCAAATATTGAGAGGGTGAGGTGCAGGCGGCTGAAACTGGGCGTATAATTTTGAATTAGTGTTGCAAAAAGTCATGCCATATATCCAACCCTTCAACATGGACGAGCGTTTATTCCTCCCAAAAATAGCGACCTCCCTTTTAGCCAAAAGCAGTGCGAGAGCGCAAAAACACCTGCAGGACTTGGGAAGATCTCCGACATATCCCAGCACGGCCAGGAGGGGAGATGGAGGGAGGGAACATTGCAACATTGAAGATAGCGCATCAAACACTTTACCCCAAAATGAGGCAACTTTGTCACAAGACCATGCCATCTATGCAAAATCTGCCATGGGAGTCTTGCACCGAGGACATGTGTGGGGCCTGGAGGAATCCATACGGTGAACCACACAAGGAGTAACATATGACCACCACAGGTATTTGAAATGCAACAATTTGTGCCTATAATTAAAGGAAATCTTTGGATTTGTTCACAACAATAGTGCCACCGGGCTTCCGATAGGGGCTTAACCAGGTCACGATCCCACGCCTGCCTCAGTTTCAAATCCCTAGGTGGGTGAAGTGCAATAGCTGCCTTATACATTTTGGACATCAAGTTGTCACCGCTAGTATCCTGGATGAGGAGCGACAGTGGGGGAAACTCAGGCGGCTCAATAGGATAAGTCGGAACCGTGGATCTTAGTGCGCTCAATAACTGGCATAATATAAAGTGGTCAAGAAAGGTGGCCTCAGAGAAACGAGTGTCCTCACAGCGAGAGAAGACATGATTGTTTGGGAATAAATCCCCGAAGGTTCCCAGGTTAAATTCAGAAAGGGTGCGTTGCACTACAACCTCCTTGGTGAGAGGGACCCATAGGTTCCCCGTCAGCGGGAGGGACGGAGAATAAAGCAGTGGCGCCCCGATTGCTTGGGACAGTTGTTTCCATGCCCAACTAGTTGTGGAGAGGGTTTGTAAATCTTGGGGCTCACATCACGAGGCAACCCACCGGCAATAATACCGACAGGGGGAGGGGAGGGCGAGGTCTGCTTCAGGCTTGAGAAACGGGATTCGAGCATCTGCGTGGAACCAGTGGCATGAGAAGCTACACTGCGCAATCAGATAATAAATACGGAAGTTAGGAACTCCAAATCCCCCATGTTCAAAGGGCACAGTAAGACCGTCCCAGCTGACCCTAGGCTGACCACCCCACCACACCGACGAAGAAGTTGAAAACAAAGAGTTGCAAAAAAGCTCCCGTACAATGGTTTGGGGATCTTCTGAAACAAATATAAAAATTACGGGAGAACGACCATTTTGATGAGAGCCATTCTACCAGCCATTGACAGGGGGAGTTTTAACCAGAGGTCGATGCTATCAGAGAGTTTCTCCAAGGTTGGACCATAGTTGAGAAGAATGATTTGTGATTGATCCCTATGAATGTGTATGCTAAGGTATTTGACAGAGTTGTCACACCACTTAAGCGGGAGACTGGTTGCTACTTCGCTTGATATCTCAGAGTCATACCCTCCACAGACATACCTGGGAACTCCAAACATAATTAAGAGTTTACTTTCACACAGTGTCTGAAGATGCTTAAGAAAAGAGGACATCCCCCACTTTCTACTACACGTCCCAATTAACATCATGTGGATGATTACTTTGCCAACATTTTACACCTTCCGTCGGACGCTGACCTTTTATGTCCTACTTCCACTACTTAAACAACTTAACACAGCCATTTCACCTTTATCTGGGATACGTAAAGACCTAAGAGGGCACATTGATATGTGCTGTTACTCTTGGCTTGTAGAATTAGGGGCTTTACCTGCCAGGAAGATACATACTGCCTGGTTGCCTTGGTTAAACAATGCTAGAGACCCAATGTAGCCTTGTAAAGTCCTCTTTCTTCGATAACTATCTACAACGAGATTGCAAAGATGCTCTCTTCAAATTTAACAGTCCATTGTTTCATTAAAGATGTTGGGCCTCATTTATAAGAAGTGTTGCATCGCTGCGTGAAAGCAGCGATGCAACACTTCTCAGTGCGTCCTCCTTGTGACATGATGGATGCATCATAGTTACTGTATGACGTATCCTGTCGCAAGGAATGACAGATACGTCAGTATTACAGAAGTATCTGTAGGTGCAAAAGAGGCTCATTGCTTGGATGTGTGTGAAAACAAATACAGCTCCAGCAATGTGCCCTTTCACATGGGGATAGCCCCATGTGAAAGGGCCCACGTCTTCCTTACACCTGCCACAGGCGTAAGATTTTGATGCATTGGAGTCCTAGAAGTGGCTCACTGAAATCTTATAGATTTCAATGCACCACTTTTACGAGGCTTTCTTGCGGGGGCGCCCACCCTGCATACATTATACCTGACGCAGGTATAATGTAGCACTGGGGTTTACAGAATGACACATTTGCCTGGATGTGTCACTTCGTAAATATCGTGCAACGTAGTGCATTATTTACGCAACCGCAGCATCAGAAAAAGTGAGGCAACAGCGGCTCAAATGTGATGCAGGCCTTCATAAATAAGGCCTATTAAGTTCAAGGCCCTTGTACGTCCTAGTGTATTTGATAATGAATCAAACACAGTCCCCACATTCCTGGGCTGCCTAATACATCTGCATTGTGGGAGCATTCATCACCCCAACCAAGGTTTCATTAAAGCATTTCCAATTATGACAGGATTAGATACAATGGTGGGCTGTGGGCATCCGCATCTTCAACACTTTGTGCATCACTTTTTTTGACGCTCCGGCGGCGTAATGGACTTGCCCATATTTAAAAGGCCACATAAAGTCACCCTGCGTGACTTTTCATTGTCTTGTAAATATGGGTCCCTTTCACGCATTACTCTGCGTGAAAGGGGCATTCCATGGGTGTTGCTGTGGGTGTTCCCACACAGCATCCATGGAACTTGATGCATTCCCAGATTTACATTTTGTAAAACTGGGAAGGCGTCGGAATCCTACGCCTCCCCAGGGGAGGTGCAGAAATGGAGCAACATTGTTATATCCTCTTTTTTTGCGTGCTGCATTGTGCAACTCACATAGAAAAAGGAAAATGCCATTAATGATTGTTTTTGTGAAGGAAGGTGTCCCTTTCGGCACAAAAACAATCATTCCCGAAGCGCAGGCACCCTTGCAAAATGATGCAAGGATGCCTGCGCTGGCTCATGGCAGCCAATTGTGCAACAGTGGAAGGGAAAACACAGGGGTGCGTTGTATTGCTATTAATACGATTCATTCCTGAGCTTTGAAAATTGACGCAGCATGGCGCAGCTAAATAGCTTGCTGCGCCGCGCCGCGCTGCGTCATTTTCTAGTAGATGAGACCCACTGATTAGTTAAAGACACTGTAAAACATACTTTAAATTTAAGGAAGCATTTTTTAAGTATTTGCAAATTCAAGATTATTTTTCACGATCCTCAGCCCCATATATGTTTTGGAGAAAGCCTATGTGAATATGCATCTCTCCTCTTCTCTCCTCTTGTCCTTAATTTATCACTGATTTTATGAACAACTGGAGAACAAAAAAGCAGTCTCTCTGCAGCTTTGGAACAAAAAAAAGAGGACTGGCTTGTTTAGGTCCCTTCGTAAAGGACCCTCGATTTTCTATCTGCCATCAGGGATCCAAACTCCACTCCAATTTCAGTGAGGGGCCTACCACAACATTGAGGACTATGGAACTTGTCCAAGCTCTCACCCTAACCCTGTACAGGGAGGATTCAGATGTCACCTGTCCAACCCTATCGGCTATCTAGGGAAAATATTCAAAATGTAAGATTAGATGCAGAATTTGGAATTAGCTATTGATCCTGTATTATTTCTTTTTGGCTTTCAAGCGGAAAAGTGATTTTAAGTTCTGTTATATTAGCCAGGACTATTCTCGTCGAAACTAGAAACATACCCCTGCACACCCTTCCCAGGATTGCTGAAGGGGAATTTTACGGAATGCATCAGTTAGAAGATCAGCTAGGGAAGTCAGTTACTAGGATGCGAAGAGAACTCATACGTTTAATCACTTATGGAGGAAATTCTCATGCATGACAGTTAAAACTGGATGTCTTCCTAACCTATGTTTGACTGATAGCACTTTCTGAGTCAGACTTTTAGTTTTTTTTCTTCACATTATCTTATCAAGTAATAGACTTTTCTGGATATTAATATATGGTCACAATCTGATTTGAAATGGTGCAAGCCTGTTGAACATATGCATTTTGCAGTAAAATAAGCATTCGTATGTCTATGCAAGCAGGAAGGTCTTCTGTTTGTCTAAAGATCATGGCAGTGTCTCCTCAGCAGTTGTCAAACAGAGTATTCTAGAGGTGGAAAGCTTGTTTACCATTTATTGTGATTCCTAACACAATCTTACCAAAATGACTGGTACTCTTTCTCCAGTTCCCGAAAAAGCGTTGCACATCCTATTCTACGGCTTTGCCCTGCATGCTCCAATTTTTCCCATGGGGGCAACTTCCATGCACAAAGACTTGACATAAGAACATATTTTGGTCACTGTCATGTCCATTGCTCTCATCTTAATGTTGGTGGCTGAGATTTCATTCATTATTGTGTCCACCATAACCTCATACATTTTAGAGTGTGGTTCATATAGGTGATTGAGGCCTTGGAAAAGTGTCATTGTGTGCCATAGTTAAATGACATGAGATTCCAGGAGTGTGGAAGCCAGTGAAGTAAGTGGATTGTGTGGTGCATAGTTATTTCACCCAAGGAGTGTGGTGGAGAGGTGCCTCTTCAGGGGTACCAAAAGGCTGAGAGGAAGGATATGCAGCAGGGTAGTGAGCATGCCCCCATCTGCAGAACCTCTCTTTGGTAGACCTCAGCTATGATTGCCCTCTGTGTGCATTGGAAACTCCGGAATGTCAGAATCCTCATGTGGAAAACAGACTAAGAAAAAAATGGAGGAACCAGCCAAGCTAGAAGTTGTCAGTTGCTCACAATTGTGCCTGTGGCCTTTGGAGCGCCGCAGAGTGGGATATTGCACGGCCAATTGTCCCATCTGGCAAGAGAACAGAGGAAAGGTGTACCAGGAGCAGATCATGTCCTACACAGGTATGATCACATGTACAAATTCTCCTTTGCACCGCTGCAGTAAATTCTAAGGGGCCAGGCACTGCATCTTGCCCAGCTGACTCCCAGAGCCCAGGGCGCCGCCGCTCAGCAGGGTGCCATTGAGGCTAGTTGTACCAGTCTTGAGGTGCAGCTTCTGTGACAATAAGTAGTAAGTGAGATGAACTGCTGGGTGGGATCTCCAGCACTTATAGAAACAGCAAAAACAAGGAGTAATTAATAATTTCTCCTTTTTGCACCAGTTTAAGACCAGGTTTCCCTGGTCTTATTTTTGACATTGCCCTTCAAAATGCAATGGGCGTTGCGGCAGAACGCCCACTGCAACACACATTGCTCGCTTCTTTCACACTAAGTGCTGCGTGAATAGGGGCATTATTTACAAGGCAGCTTTAAGCCATGTTAAGAGACTTAACGCTGCGTTGTAAATAAGGCGAAGGAGTTATCACCACCGGTACTTCAAAAAAGTGACGTTCTGGTGACGATAACGTCTTATAAATATGCCCCTTGGTTTGCAACACATAATGAATTAGATTGAGTCAGATGACTGGAGGTGAAAGATGCCTGACTATGTGGTCTTTGATACCATGAAAACACAAAAACGAACAGAAAACAAAAGAACAGAGTATTTATATCACACAAGTATCACCAGAGCCACTGAACACATTTTGACACTGTCCAGGATTAAAGATTCTGAGCAAGAGGTTTGTCTTGCGCTTGGAGATGTTTTGGTGGGTCGGGAAGGTAGCTCAGTGGTCTGTGTCTACAGGTAGCAAGACTGAACCTACTTTGGAGGGATATAAAATAATTAATGATAATAACATGCCGTCACTTAAGCTTTTGGTGACATGCCGTGCCGTCTCCAAATGGTTAACATATGTCTTTACATCAGAGATGGTTTTGAAAAGCAGATATATACCATAGCAGGCACGCAATAGGTTCAGTTTACCAGAAACCAGGGTACACTTTAGGTAGAGAGACGCTTCCAAGGGGCACGGGTACCCTAAATGAAGGAGATACAAATTCACCTCAAGGCATGGGATATGGTGAGTCAACAACTGACAAAGGCTGGACATTTTTTAGGAACAGAGATCTAACATATAGTTGCTCCATCTTTCAGCTATAGAAAGAATACTCATATACTACTGATTTCAGAAAAGGTACTGTGGGTAATTTCTTTGGTACTGTCACATCTGGGCTATGCCAATAGCCTTTATGTAAACCTTGCATGTTCCTTTTTGCAATGGCCGCCAGCTGATGCTCCATCTATGAACGTTGGACCAACTCAGTGCGCTCCCTCCACCTTCTAATGGCCACAGGGAGCAACCTGAAACACCTTTCAATGTGCTTTCATATCATTAGAACCCTCAGAAAGTTCTTTGACCTCCTTCCCCTTCCAGCAAGGAAAGCGGTCGCGGTTGCACTCATAACATCCAGGCTGGACTTACTGTAACAGCCTGTATGCAGGAGCAAATAAATCTGTACTCCACCGACTACAGATGGTCCAGCACGCAACCGCCCGTCTAGTCCTGGGCTGGCCTAGAAAGTCTTCGGCTTCGGCAGCCCTTACTATTCTCCACTGGTTACCAATACATAAGCGTATCCTCTTCAAAATCCTGGTCATCACTTTCAGAGCCTTTCACTCGCGAGGACCCAGGTACTTGTCGAACAGCTTCAGGCGCTATCATCCTGCCCGCAGCCTAAGGTCCTCTAATCAAAATCTCCTAGTGATCCCTAAATGTAGGCTCTCCGGCAAGGGTGGGAAATCCCTCGCTGTAATCGGCTCAAGGGCATGGAATAAAGTGCCACCGCAGCTTCGGCAAATTTCAACAGAAAAACCCTTCAGGAAAGCCCTGAAGACTTGGATCTTCTCCCTTACAGACACTGCATACAAAGCCTTAGTATAATATGCACAGGATCCTTCGAACAACAGCAGTAGCCAACATGTTCCATCTATGTTGACATCTAGCACCAAGGTGCTCCCTGGAGTTATAGCTGCGCTATATAAATGTACCTTCCATTCCATTCCATTCCATGTATATGCTACATATATTGTATTCGCTATTTCATTCTATCACAGTTTTTTGAGTGGCACATTGATGGATTGTTCCTCAGGGAGTGCACTCTGGAGTGGCCACAGGTCTCCAATGGTCTAGAAATTTCAAGATGGGGCAGGTCGCTCTCTCAGAGTCCTGTCATGACTTTAAGGCATAAGTGGGACCTTATGCCTTACTGCATGTAAGAAGTTAAGGAGGTTCTGTGCTGATCTTTCAAGGTGGGGTCTCTTTGCCCTACAGTTTACTTATGGCTGGCCAGGGCTGACCACGTTTGGGTTGTGTAGCTAATAAAACTCTTGGGAATATGGATGAGGCTCCTGCGTGTCGGGTCATTGCACAAGAAGGACACAGCACACAGCGAGTGGAAGTGAGTTCCTTTATTTCCTCATAGAACGTCATTCCTCTCCTCTGACGTACCCCTACGGCCCTTGTCACCCCAAGTGTCCTCCTCATCCTGCTCCTGGTCCCGCCTCCCCAGGGATGAACATCTGGCTACTGGCCATCTCATTCGCAGGGTCCTAATGCCCAGCTCTACTCTATATGCCGATCTTAGTGACTTCATAACATGTTCCATTTTTAGATAACATTATGATTTACATGCAGTATATAATGACAATGTTTATTCTAGGAAGGTGCTAAAATCGTGGGTATTCATAAAGTCACACCAAGCAATGATTGGCAGGTTTATCGATGACCTCTAGCAGTGGTATACACGGGTGCCAAGAAGCCACGCCAGCAGGGGGTAGCATGGGGGGGGAGTGTTACACCCCCCTCATAAATGTATTTTCTGATAAATAGTTGGGTACAGATGCGTTCGGTCGGGTATTGTGAGGTGTCGGTTGGATTTCACCAGCGTTGTTTGCAGACACACAGACATAAATGCACACACTCTGTTTGAAAGTCCTCAGAATCAGTTACTTTAAATAAAATAGTGTTTTCTTTCTTAGTACTCCTACCAATCCGCATTCCTCTCCCTTTCCACTGCCCCTCAGGCCCCTCTCATGCGCCCTGCTTGTCACATAATGTATTGAAACATTATATGCCAGCCTGCTGTCGGAGAATCTCATGCTCAAAACCACTGACCAAGCTACGCCCCTGCATGCCATCTGTGTTGGGTGCTTTACAAAGCCCATATACAGTGCTTTAAATGGGAAACAATAAGTGTAGGTACTCATTAAATTGAGCTAGGGGCGTGGATAGTGGGCGGGGTTAGAGGCGGGGCAAGACATGATGATACTAAGACATTTCTATGGAGTATTCATTTTGCCTGTGCATTTCCCTTGATAGTAGTTTAAAACTTCCCATATGTGCAGATTAACAGCTGCATATGATGATAAAGAGTGGTGTGAATACCTGCTGGGAGCAGGCCCTAAATCATAATAGAAGGAGCTTTTAAATGAATGCAGTCAAGCCATCAACAGCACTATTCCGGCTAATTATCAGTGTGCCTCAGAAAAAAAGAGAGTTTGGCATAGCAGCATTAATAATGAGTACTACGCCAGTTGCAGGACATACCAAAACATTTGAGAAAAATATCAATATAAACAAAACGTGTTAACTCATTACACAAAATAAGGGGCATATCAACAACAACCGGCGATAATTATCTCTAAGCGCACTTAGCGCTAGGATAATTATCGCCGGCTAGCGTGAATTTTTATCGCTGAGATAGCGTGCTATTAGCAACGCTTATCTCAATAGCGATAAAAATCCTCACGCTAAGTGGCTAACGTGAGATTATCGCTGGAAACCCAGCGATATTCTCACGTTACCTTGTTGATAGGGACAGGCAAACTTTGCCATGATATCCTCCTTCCATAGGCTATCATGGCTAAGTCAGAAAAATACCAGACGTAAAAAAGCAGCGTTAACCGCGGTTAGCGCTGCTTTTTTTTGTCTCTAACAGGGTTAGCGACATTCTTGATAATAGGAGAAATGTCGCTTAGCGACATTTCTCCTATTATTTTACTCTGGAACGCCCCCTTTGCATCTCATTAGAGATGCAAGGGGAAGCGTAGAGTAAAAGGGTGCTAACATGCACATTTGCATGTTAGCACCCTGTTGTTGATAGGGCGCTAGTTTTATCTCTCCTTTTTTGGCTTTTAAAGCCAAAAAAGCAGAGATAAAGCCCTTGTTGATATGCCCCCAAATACCTAACACGACATATTAAGATTTCCTTGTTTTGCAATATTTGCAGCTTCTCACTGTCATACTGTTTCCACTGGGTTGCTTTTGGCAAAATACCTCTAATACACCCAAAAGCAAGCAGACAATGCACATACAAAAGCATTTCGCGCATTTCTTTAAAACTACCTCCTGAGTGTGTCCAGATTCTCATCGTCTCTGAGCTCGCTTTCTCTCTCACACTCAAACATACACAGAAGCAGGCAAGTGCGCACGCACACACTCTCCCTCTCGCTCCCTCTCCCTCTCCCAATAAGGTTCACTTGGGATTGTTACAGCAAGCACAGTGTGAATGTCATTGACAGAGAAGGGCCTTAATGGGCCCATCTCTATCAAACACAGCAGGGCGTTTAAATTCCAAACAGGGACACCCCCTGCTTAACGCACATGAGCCGCTAGAGAGGCGCTTTGACTGTCAGAGTTCCATACAGATCTGCACCGCTCTGACTGCCTCAAGCTCCGTAGCACTACCACCAATTAGCTTACCTTCACTGAGTACCGGTTCTCTCCTTATCAGTGGAGAAGTGCCGGTACTCTGATCGGTAAAAATAAGACGTGCCGGTACTCAGTACCGGTGAGTACCGGCCCATATAACAACACAACAAGAGGCGCTCCCTCCTGCCATCATAGGCCGAGAGGCAGTGGGGAGGCAGGAAGGATGGAGGCCAGGCTGGGACAAAAAGCAGCTTCCGATGCTCACAGATATCTTCCGAGAACAGAGGGGGTGGTGAAAAAGCAGGCGAGCATTCCAAGTGCGGCAACTAATCGTGAGGGAGGGTCCGCAGTAATGTAAACCAGATTACAAGAACAAGGGCTCTTTGAGCTGCCCCCTTCCCCTCTGACCCTTCCTCCAGGCGTGACACACACACACACACAGGGCGGTGTGGACTGAGGACACTTCCCGCTCACTGAGCTGGGAGCCAACGGTCTGCAGCCCACAGTTCTGGAGACTGGAGCAAGCCGCAGCAGCAGGTAAGTTTTGGGTAGTTTGTTTTACTCATCTGTGGACAGCTTGAATGTTGCTGTTTGAGCTCTTTGTGATATTTTCCGTTCTTATCTAACTCTGCTAGTGGCCTGGCCTCCCTGGACTAGCAAAGAACAAGATCGTTTTAACCAATTGGAAAAAGTAAGAGAATGGCACTTTACTAATGGAACAAATGTTTAGCGCTAGTTGCAGATTGGCACTTTGCAGCGGGCTTGCATTCTAACCCCTCATCACCCCTCCCTTTCTCTCAGGAGAGCCGCTACAGACACACTATGTGCCGGTGTCTCACGTGAAGTGTGAACTGTTTCTCATCTGGGTGTAAGGTTTCACTATTGGTATAGCGCTTGCTGCAAATGGATTCAGTTCTGTGCGCTTGATAGGATTTCGGGGAGTGGGCTTATTGTTTTCTTACAGGAAGGGTCGGCTACAAAGGACGGATCTCATCCTCTACCACAGCAATTTTGACTCTGTTGGAAATTCCAGATGGCCAACGGCTCAGGTTACTACGGCTAAAATCTTATTTGAATGCAGTTGCATCTTGGAATAGATTATTGGTGTGCCGTGGTGCCTGTTTGCTTCGGTTAGCATCTTCCCCTTGGTTTTTGCTGCTAACATATCTATATAGACTAAAAATAAACCCATCTGCAGCAACTGGATCTAGTGCAGGGCCACTGGATTTATGCAGCAGGAGAGGGCCAAATTATGTGGCAGGGTTGAACAAATTATGCGGAAAGTAAAGTCAAATTATGCGGCATAATGTGGCACATTTTTTAATAGTATAACTTTCATTATTTAGTACTGGTTTCACTTGTTAACAGCGTCTGGACATTGGGTGCACCTCATTAGCATTAGTTTAATACACAAATATAGCAATAAACAACTGAGAAGTGACCAATCAACCCTTGCGAAAGACCTCCCACTGCGGTGCAACATGTGCAGCTGCATTTTTAGTAACTTTTGAACTGCTTGAGCTAGAACCAAACTTTATTTTTGTTAAAATCTGCAGAGTATGTCGCAGATGATGGATTATGTGGCAAATGTGGCAAATCTATAATTATGCGAAAATCATCGTATCGCGCAATCGCATAATTCCAGTGACCCTGGATCTAGTAGTAACGATTTGTATCTAATCAGTTGGAATTGCCAGCTAAGTGGGTTGTCCACTCAGCCCGAGACCAACATGAATCCACACCTCTTTATATTATTGCAGGTGCGGTGTAGAGGGCATATCAGCATTTACGCTCATTTACTGTTTGGCCTCTTTGCTTTGTATGTATAAAGCGTTTAAATGACAGTTCTTTAGTCTTATATATTTTGTACACATGTTAAAATGTAATCAAAAGATTCACAATGTTCTTATTTATCTCCCATTGGCTTTAGCCACATTGTCTTTGAAACAACATCGTCAAAACCAATATGTCTGCTTATGGCTGAAAATGCAAGCCAAACATATTAAATTTGCCAATGCTTGTTACAAGAATGACTCTTTGCACGTTAAAAATAAAGTCGGCCAAGAGACTTTCATGCAGCTCTGGACTTTGAGGACCCTGTAAGGGTAAATAATCTTTGGTGATCACATGCACCAACTTTGAAGGGTTCAATTTGTGTGTTCCTGTCCCCTCAAATAGCCAGGTCTTACATTGTTTGCGGAACAAGACTTGCTGGAGTGGGTGCCACAGCTTGGCAACATTAAACCGAAAAGACCTTCCTCCCCTTCTGATAGAATGAAATCCAGTTTGGGTGTGATGAAGAATGACCTGGCTTTCTAAGAAATCAGCAAGCATGGCTTTGGCATGCTTCTCCAGGAACTTACTGATAGCTGGGAGAAGGGAGATGGGTCTATAGTTTCCAAATCCAGGGGGTCAGAGGTTTTTTGTCCAACATCGCCTTCACCATGGCATGCTTCCAGGTTGTAGGGAGAATACCTGTATGCAGTAAAAGGTTTAGTAAGTCAAACAGGGCGAGCAGAATTTCCTCCACTGCCTTACCTAAAATGAGGGGAGGGGCGGGATCCGTGGTAAGCCTGATTTAACTGTGGATATGATGTCCTGTAAGACATTAGACAAGGGGGAAATTTAAATTATAGCAATGTAATTTGTGTCATCTCTGGAGTTTTGTGTTATCCTTGTTACATGAAATTCCTAAAATTATGCAGTTTTGCCACTTTGTTTATTTATGCATCAGTCACTGGACAATTTTACAGCAATAACACAAATGGCCAGAACGCCTGTTGCTCTTGAAACTTGTTTTTTTGCACTATTTTGTACCCCCCAAAATTTAGCGATAAATGATGGATTTGCATTTTATCTAATTCCATGCAATTTCACATAATTTTCTAGAAACTTCAAGATATTAATCAAAAGCAAATCACACTAATTTTGCACACCCGTATTCAGCCTCGTTATGTAGTAGCAATCTTAAAGGCAGGGATTCCTCTCACAAAGTAATTTGATTCACTAAACTACACTAAACTACACTATCATTTAAAGCTAATGGGACTGAGCTGCTGAGAATGAACTTTAGAGCAATTTGAAGAAATTTGCTAACATTTACCTTCTGGTTACTATCGTTAAAGGCGAGAATCACTCCAGTAACATGCATGTCAGCGAAGCATTTTCCAAAGTACAGAGAATAATCCGTTCTTTATTAATAACATAAAAGGCATAGTGTGTATAGGGTAATTTTGTGTGAAGTTGTTACTATACAATTAAACTTCTTTGTTTGGAGAGTCTCAAGCATTTTATGTTTGTTTCTGAGATCTAATGTTACAGTTGTAAAGGCCCTTTTAGTGAGACACTTGTAAAATTGCAAAACACACAAGATGATGGACGGAATGTTGCACATTGGCAAAACATTCACCCCCAGTCACAGATCTGGGTTTAATCCATTGTTATTTTGCTCAGCACGCCACCCCAGTTCACACATGGCTTTATGCAAATCAGCCTTGACCCTGTGCCTCATGGGAACAGTCCAGCCCGAACTGCCAAGCCAGGTCCTCCCTGTACCGGAAACAAGCATCCTAGGACCGGTTTCGGGGTTTCACCTCTCTTCAGCCAGGATAGCTTGTTTCCAGTGGCACAGTGAGCCCAGGACTCACGTATGAGCATACCTGGCGCACTTAGGGCGAGAAAGCAAAAGACACACAATTGATGGACGGAATGCAGAACAAATTAAAACATTCACCCCCAGTCAAGAGATCTGGGTTAAATCCATCATTCTTTTGCTCACCATGCCACCTCAGTTCGGGCCTGGCCATATGCAAATCAGCCTTGACCCTGTGCCTCATGGGAACAGTCCAGCCCGAACTGCCAAGCCAGGCCCTCCCTGGACCGGAAACAAGCATCCTAGGACCGGTTTCGGGGTTTCACCCCTCTTCAGCCAGGATAGCTTGACTCCAGTGGCGTAGTGAACACAGGACCCACTTCTGGGCATACCCTTCCCACATAGGGCGAACAGCAAAACACACAAGATGATGGACGGAATGTTGCACATTGGCAAAACATTCACCCCCAGTCAAATTAACATCTAATCAAAAATGCATCACCCTGGTTAATTAGTTTCAAGTGTTATGTTTCTCTTAGCTTACCACCTCCACAATGCCTTTTTTCTATTCACTTTAATCATTTATAGTTGAGGGTTGCAAAAGCAAATATAGCCAGACCTCCCAGAATGCCTTATATTGGCCCAGATTGATTTGAGATTGCCACAATGCCTTTTGGCTACTAAGCAGTAACTCACAACGATGTAGAGAATAATTGTAACTGTCAGTGGCGGCTGGAGTCAGGGCAGAGTTGCGGGGTGGGGTGGGGGGTGCGATGACGGACTATGTCCAAAATAAAATAATAAAAAATAAGATCTTACCTTCAGTCAGCCGCATCGCGCTCTTCTGCTCCTCTGCAGAATCCCCTGCGGCCAATCCTGAAGCTGCTTTCATGCAGCATGAGAGCAGCGTCAGGATAGGCCTCAGTGCCCTGGATTTGCGCTCCCGGTGAGACTGGGAGCCTGTGCCTGCTGTCTCCAAACCGGGAAAGCAGCTTGGGCTGGAAACAGCTTCAGTGCGCATGTCATTTTGGCCATCCTGAGACGGCCACCCAAATACACATGCACCCTGAAGGTAGCGCATACCACTCCCCCTCAGTGCCTGTAGGCACCCTGGGCCAACTCCCAAGACTCAGCACACTTAGTTAGAAGAAAAATAAAATGATAATAAAACAGGTGTTTTTATTTTTCAAGTTTTTGAGGGTGCTAGTTGGGGGTGTAGCTCCTTCGCCATAGCAGAGGAGCCGCCACTGAAACTGATGAGCAGGATGACTTAGGAGGAACAGGAGGGCAGAAAAATAACTAACAGGCTAGTGTTTGAGTAGTAAGGCTGAAAACAGACATTTTGATCTTGCACTAGTAAACACAATCTATCAGTGTTAAATGAGGGCCCAAATATATGACAAAATCAGTGCGCACAGCACATGCACATCGAATGATCTGTTTCATATCTGAGTAACCATGATTCTACAGGATACCTTTGCAAGTAACTGCACCCGTCTGTGCCTTTCTGGCTCAATGATACAATGCCTGAATAACACAAGGGAGCTGTGTATTGTGTGATGAACTACTGTCTAGCAGATCAGAGCCAACAACCTACAGAAAATTGGAGATAATGGCACGTGCCCATGAAGTAGCAAAGGAGGAATCCTTTTTCATCTGCCTTCAAAAAAAGAGAAATATGCAAAGTCGAAAATTGGCCCCATTCTTGATTCCCATTGCTCTCTTTAGTGGGGGAATAACATGAACATTTGAGTTTTCAGTATTTGTCGTTCCCAGAAAAAAAGTTAAACCAACACTCAGGATCGTGTGTCCTGTGTTTGAAGTAAACCCCAAAGCCACACTAAAATATACGAAAATAATTTATTTTGAATATCTACACATTTCAAGGAATCTATCAGTAGAAATAGATACCTTTTTTCTTTCATTGCTTATTTACTTTCAGTATTTCATCCCATCTTTCTTATATCTTACATTCTTTCATCCCTTCTTTTTTCTCTTTTTCTTTCATTCTGTCTTTCTTGCTTTCCTTTTTTCTTTGATTCCTTCTTTCTTACTTTCCTTTTTTGTACCATTCCTTTTTTCCTTCTTCCTTGGCTTTCATTTTTCTTTCATTCTTTCATTACTTCTTTCATTCATTCTTTTTTCTTTCATACTTTCCTTCATTCTCGCTTTCTTTCTCTCTTGCTTTCTTTCTTTCCCTCTTTTCTTCTATCTTGCTGTCATTCCTTTTTTCCTTCTTTCTTGCTTTCATGCCTTCTTTCTTGCTTTCTTTGAGACATTGAGGTGTTCGTTGACTGGCGCATGAGCCCTGGTCAAGCAGCAACCACAGTTCTTGTCAAGGTGAGGCACATACCAAACCTAAATTAAACTGTGCTCGACCCTCTGGTAGCTTAGCACAGGGCAGACAGGCTTAATTCAGAGGCAATGGCTAAAGTAGTTGTGCAACACTTCAACCAGTAATAAAGTGAAAGCACCACAGAAAAAGAATCGTACACCAGATTAGAAACATAGGGGCCTATTAGGATGGCGGGCGGACACCCTAGCGGTGCTGGGACCAGCTGCCAGTGGTGCGGCGGTCCCGCACCAGTGATTAGGATGCCACCGCCACGGTGGCGGTGACATCCTCTATTCCCAGCATTGTGGCGGGCGGTGCTCACAGCACCGCCCGCCACAATGCTAAGAAAGACACAGTGTGCATTGTCATGCACAAGGTGACAGGCACCGCGCGATGCATGCCACCTTGTCCATGACAATGTAGGGGGGTACCATAGGTGCACCCCCACCCCCTCAATACCCTGGGGGCCCGCAACGGGCACCCGAAAGCAGACTCCTCATGACTTTCCATGGCGGTGTCTCCGCCATGGAAAGCCATGCACCACTGTCCATGCTAATATGGATGGCGGTGTCTAGCAGACACCGCCACCATATCTAGCCCCTTTTCCACCTGGTTGACTGGTCGACCAGCGGAAAACCGGCAGGCAGTCTTTCCGTCCGCCGCGGTTCCCCCCACCATACTAATATGGTGGGGGGAAATGGGTGGCGGGCGGGGTAGGATGTAGGGCAGATCGCCAACGTCATGCGGGCGGTGGCGATCCACCCTACATCCTAATAGACCCCGTAGAGTTATTTTTAATAAGTAAAACAATATTAAAACTACAAAAATCCAATCAGTAGAACCGGAGACATGCAATTATTAAGGCTTTAGTGAAAATAGCGCTAAAAAGCACAAAACCCCAACTTGTGTATATCTTGTCGCACTGGACCTTATCAAAGTCCCAAGTTCCAACTGACTGTGATGGAGCGAGGGCTGGCTTCAGGGACACAGTTAGGCCCGCTGAACAAACTGGATCCGCGTCGAAGACAGTGGCGGCTGCTGACATTTGAAAGTGGTAGGCGTAAAAGTTTGTGATGAGTGCCCAGTGATGAGCGAGCGCAGCGAGTGATTCCTGCCATCCTAAGGGGATTTGGGGGGTTATTCCCACAAAAATATTTTGAAAAAAGAGTGGGCAAATGGTGCATTTTTAAGCATATTTGAGAAAGAAGAAGGGTAATAAAGCAATTGTGAAAGTGTAGTTATGACATCAATAAAGAGATTTAATGTGATAATGGCATAGGTATCTGCTTATTCAGTATAACCACAGAACTTCATAACAGACTTTGAGATAACAATGCTGAGTACCTCACAGATTTACATTCATATAATCAGACTGGCCCCCAGCTCACCTTATTCACTCACAGACTAGTAGATGTGTCCACTGTCCACTCGACTCCACTCATGATCACATTATGTGATAACAAGTCTCTACCTCGGGGTCAGGACAAATGTGACTTGAGCCTGGCCACAGCAGAGGTCATGAGGTGTGGTCTCCATCTGGTTTCGTCTGTCCTTCGCACCCTTGGACAAACAATGGGGCATATTATCAAGCACGGCGTTAAAATTATCGACGCTTTAGCGGCAGAAAACTGCTGCTAAAGCGGCTATAATGGGCTTGATAATATGCCCGTGAGAATTCCAATAGAAGCCCATGGTGACACCAGAACATGGGCTTCTATTGGAATTCTCAAGGGCCTTTTATCAAGCCCATTATCGCCACTTTAGCAGCAGTTTTCTGCCGCTAAAGCGGCGATAATTTTATCGCAGTTTCTTGATAATATGCCCCTACGTTTGGCGCGTGAAGAGGGAAGCGGGGAGAGTGTTGCGCTTGCTGTAGGTCGGAGGTCACAAGGTGTAGTCTAAGTCTGGTCTCTCCCTCGCACCCTTGTGCAAACAACATTAGGTTCACGAAGAGGGGGGAGAGTGCTGTGTTTGCTAAAGTCCATCAGAATGAAGGAATCAGACCGTCACTTTTGTTTAGTTTTAGTGGCTTAGCAGGGTGCCACACTATATTAGATGTTTCCAAGAAGACTTGGATGGCTACACACCATTAGCACACACTACCTGTCCTTTCTGCAGCCAACAGGGAAGGGGTGTGCTGCAGCGGCCAGGGCGGCTGACTCCGGAACCCGGGGGCTCACGGTTTCATCCCCGGCACCAGAACAGCCCAGCACCATGTGACTCTGGGCAATAGCTCGCTTAATCTTCCCGACAGCCCCCAGCGCCTTGACACCCTCGGGTAATTGTTCGCGATTTACAAATACTGGACATTTACATTTACATTTACAACGCTAACGACGAACGCAAACCCAAGAGTGATCTTTTGTTTAGATTAGAAGGGCAGTAAACAGCAACCCTTGGGGAAGTAAGTACTGTGCTCCCAAGAAGAAAGCCAGCATAGCACAATGTATGTGTGTGGGGTTTCACATATCTTTCTTCCTATCCGCATACTTACATACATTCTGAGGGCAGCGTCTTTGCAGAGAAAATTACATTCTGTGCTATAGTTAAATACATTAAGATATCATGTATTTGTGCATACAGCACATGTACTGTGGTCACAAAGTTTGAAGGGACTTCGGGGCACCAGGGACTTACAAGAAATACCCTAGTTGTTTACAGGGGTGGTCTCCAGCGCCTCAGAACCTCACAAGTGATTTGCCGCACTTTATAAATCCTCGATTGATCCTCGATTGATTGATTGAAAGCGGTGTGCATAGTATGCAATTGGCTTACTCATGTGTCACAGTTGGAAATTTGCTTTCACCGCTGAGGAAGCCCTTCCAGCCATGTTCAAACTGAGAAAGTGAGCAATTCAAAATCTAATAGTCTAAGCAGAGCAAAACATTTTGAGGGGTGATAGTAATGTGCAACTTGAACTTATTTTACTCACCTACTCCTGACCCTGAAAGATTGTGTTAAGTTTGAAGTCTGTTCTTGAGTTTGATGGTTGTGATGGGAAGCATCCATTACAACTCAGTCATTACATCACACTGCTTTTACAATGCAGCTGTTACAACGCAACTGCCTTTACATTGCTTGCATTACAAAGCATGCCATTACAACACATGTCACTACAATGCATGCCATTACAACGTATACCATTACAACGCATGCCATTACAACGCATTATAAGGTAAGTAATAGAGATGTTTTACTTTTAGGGTGGGTACGGGTTTTGGGGTAGATGGGAATAGTAATTTTTACCCCCAGAATATCAAACACTTTCCCTACTGTTGCATTCACTGGAGTGGGAATAGTCATTTTTACCCTTACACTATCCAACACTTACACTACTGTTGCCCTCAAAGTATTATGCATTGTATGGTATGCATTGTAATGGAATGCATTGTAATAGTAGTTTTTAGAAATGCGTTGTAATGGCATGCGTTGTAAAATCATGTAATGTAATGGTAGTTACGAGGTAAAAACCGCGTTGTAAAAGCATGCATTGTGATTGTTTGCGTTGTAACATCATATATTCGTTGTGACTGGTGGGCTATGCCACACTGCAAACCAGACACAGATGTCATTTTAGTTGCAAATAGACCACTTTACTGAGAGACAGGGCAGAGTTAACAGGGCTGATCTGAGAGCAGAAAGAAACCTTTGTCCACATAAGCAGAGTTTTCCAGTCTCAAAGGTAGGGTCTGGTTGTAAACAGTGTCAAATTCTGCCAAAAGATCCATGAGTAGCATTGCTCCCACTCCATAATTATCTACTATCAGTTTCAGATGATCTCATAAGGCTTTCAGAACAGATTCCATTTCCCTATCTGGAAAGAACCCAGGTTGTTAATCTGAGAGTAGGTCGTTTTCTTTAGCAAAGTTGGAGATCTCATAGGGGCAGCTCTTTCAATCAGCTGTCTGGGTCATTAGTGATTGGCCTACTATTGATTAGGTTGGATGGATCAAACTTCTATTATTGATGGGTTGCCTTGAGTTCCTACAGGGTGTGGCTGTGTGCATACATGCTGGTAAGTGTTGGTGCTGTGTGTGTGAGTGTGTGTTTGGTGCAGTGTGTCTTTGGGTTTCTGTGTAGATATCTGCTGTGCTGGTGTAAGTAAGCCTGTCTGCATACGTATAAGCCTGTGTGTGGATACTGGCATTGAGTCTGAGTGTCCACAGGTGCCTTATTTAGAACATTATTCAGAACAGTAGAAAGATCCTCTTTTTCTATTATGTTTGTATTGACAACTGTATTTGGGTGGACTCGCTCAGAGCAATGACATGGAGCAAATACCACCAAAATATGGGGCATATTTATGGAAGCGTTGTGTCACTCTTGTGCCATGCAATGGGGCACAAGAGTGGTTCAGCTCTTGAGTTTGATTTATCAAGCCATGCAAGGCCACCTTGCGTGGCTTGATAAATCCAGAGTAACGCAACTCAGTGCAAATCCCTCGTTTGCATTATTCTGCCCCAAGAAAGTGCTCCATGGGTGGAGCGTAGATGTTCCCACTCATCCACCCATGGATTTTGCCGCAGCACAAGATTTAACATCAGTGGGAGACCTGGGAATGTGTCAAAATGATACACCTCCCCATGTGAGGCATAAAGAGGAAAAAATCTTTATTTCTCCTCATTACTTCATCTTTCTGTGTGTTGCATTCTGCAGCACATGTAGAAAGAAGAAAATGCCTCTCAGGGTTGATTTTGTGCCGTAAGGTGTCACTTCCTGCACAAAAATAACCCTGCTTACAATGCAGGCACCCTTTTGCCATTGTGCAAAGGTGCCTGCGTTGGCGCTAAGCAGCACACTGTGCATCAGTGCAGGTAAAAGATAGGAATGCACTGCATAATGTTGTGAATGACAATGCATTTTGTTTATGTGTTGTTTTTATAGCAGATCTCGCTTTTGGAACCTTATAAGTATTTAGTTATGCAGCACAATATCCTTGGTGCAACAACATCAACTGTTGCATGGCTAAACACTTATAAGGTCCCAAAGGCGAGACCTATTTGCTATGCCAATGCTTGTTCATTTTGCTAGAGATAAAGTAAAGGCCATTTAGACACAAGAAATGCACTTGGAGATCAGGTGTGAGGGGTGGCATTATTTTTCTGTCCCCACACAAGGAACTTTGCATGGAAATAGGTACTATTCTTTTGGTATTATGTAAAGATTCTTGACTCCCTTCCTGGGGCCGGGGAGTTGGGGGGTGGGTCCTGTTCCAACGCATAGTTGACATGGCTACTTCACTAAGTCTCCACCTGCCCAGGATGGGTGATAGCACCGCCACCTCTCTCCTGAGAGACCATTGTCAAGAGCAGAAGCAACATCCGCATTCACGATTCTGTTAGCGCCTAGAAACCCTTTGTGCTGTCAGTAGCGCTCCTTCAAAAAGAATGAACGCAAACTCACTTCCATACTCCAGCCAAGGTGTTTTGTGCTTTTCAACTATCACAGTACCTACTCAACAGCGTAAAGTTACATTTGCACCCACTTATCACTGCAGCATGGTGTGCGAAAAAATACATTAAATATGTACAACTGCGTTTTGATTGCTGTCGATTTGAGATTGTGGTTGCTCCGTTGCTCTGCAAAGCTCGAAATACCATGCCCTGCTTTAAAACTTCTTGGGGCAGATTTACAAGGAACTGACGCATCTGCATAGATGCGTCAGTTTCCATGCGCCAGTGCCAAATGTCCCTGCGCCACCATGGATGCACCGTATTTACAATAGAGTGCTCCATGGCGCAAGGATTAACAGATGTGTCAGAAATACTGATGCATCTGTTGGCACAAAAGTGATGCACCGCTGGAGTTCCTCATGAAAGTAACATAACTCCAGCAATGTGCCACAACAGATAGGTGAGTCCCATACAAAAAGCCCTGCATCATTCCTTATGCCTGGTCTGAGCAGGCGTAGGGATTTTGGCGCAGTGAAGGCGTAAAGTGACGCAGTAAAATGTCAATTTCACTGCTTCAGTTCTACATGGCGTTTTGCGTGGGAACGCCCACCCTGCGTACATTATACCTGGCGCACGTATAATGTGACACAGGGCTTTACAGCATGATGCATCTCCCTAGATGCCTCACGTTGTAAATTGGCTTCATTGTTTGCGCCGCTGTTGCGTAAAAAAAAGTGACGTAATGGCAGTGCAAGGAGGCGTAAGGGGCTTGTAAATCTGGCCCCTTGTCTTTAGTACTTTAGTGTCTGCTTCCTGGCTGTTTCCAGATTGTCATCTCTTCGTGGCCACTGACTGTAAACAGACACAAAGAAAGCCTTGTGAGCCCAGTATGCTGGCACTTAGCCCCAGCACAAAGGAGAATGTCAGAGTGCATACTCCAGGTCCAGTGATGGGAGCACCATGGGGGACAGCCAGTGGGGTCTGGGACAGCCTGGTCTGTTGTGATGAGGCTGCCCTATGGAATGCAGGCGCGTCCTGCATCCTTTGACAACGACTCACCCTCACAGAGGCTCCAGTGTCCTCTGCAAAGCAACAAGCTGGAACTTCTGGTGGAGACATGTTGAGTTAACGTGACATATTTTGCAGTTGCTCTGAAAGATGAATGGAGATATCTAATGCATTATGGGACGTGATCTCGGATAAAAGGCAGAGCCCTTCAAGAGGTGTCAGCAGAGGCTGAGAGTAGAGTTGAAGGACAGATCTATACATTCATATTTGAGAGCTGTATTGCATACTTGGATCGGTTTTCCTCAATTTTCCAGCGATTGGATAGCAGCAAGCTATTTAAATGGACGTTTTTGCAAGAATGTAGAAATGATTTTTTTCAGTTATTGAACAGAAACAGGAAAAAACAAGGGTGAATGACGTGCTTGGTACAGATGAAGGGCGAGGCAAAGCCCGTGTTGTTAAATCTTTCTTTCCATATTTCAGTGATCTCACAAGTCATCCACACACAGAAGCTGCGCAAACATTTTTTGTTCAAAAGTTTGCAAACCACATACCACAGACGAATGCAAATATTCCTTCCTGTTCCCAAAACTCAGAATCAGAAAGTCACCTGTGTCCGTTTTCCAATAATGTATCCTCAATCACAGTGCCTGCCAGTGTGATATCGAAGCATTCTCACTTCCGTTCCGTGACCGCCCCCCCCACACCCTGTACATGGTTTTGCGTTCTGCACCCCCATTTTGACGGTTTCAGAGGACTACAGCCTGTATTCTCGCCTCAGCTAACACGTGCTTCTGTTAAAGGGACCTCGTCTACTTCCCCTCAATTACAACTCACACTGGTAAACGGAGTCCGCAAACATGCCAGGGCTGCTGTTATTCACACGGACCCGTTTGGTTTTTAAACATATTTTAATAACTTTCAGTTTGGCTGGGCTCAGAGTTTCTGTCACTTCTGTGCTACTTTTAGAAACACAGTTAGAGACAATATTACGTCTCATTTCCTTTGCTTCCATGCATGATTGGCCCTGGCAGCTCTGTGACAACTTGGGAAAGCAAGCATTTGCAATGCAATAGGTCTCGCATTTACGAGAGTTTGAGATATTGGCATTGTGAATGACAATTAATTTTATTTATGTGTTGTTTTTAAAGCAGATAAATAAAAATCATTGTCATTTACAATGCCAATAGTTTAAACTCTGGCAAATGCGAGATCAATGCGTTTTTAGGTCTCGGCTAGCGAAGGCTGCGCTTGCGCAGTCTCGCTTGCGAGATTTAATGACTTGAAGAAGAGGGGCTTGCACCCGCCCCTCTTCTACCCTCTTCTCCATTGGCTGGCCTCTTGAATGCTGGCCAGCCATTGGAGAAGAGGTCCGTCATTCCGATTAGGCCCCGTCCTTTTCGGATCGGGGGGCGTGTTATTTTCAAGAAGTCTAATTATCTCCTCCAGCCAATGGCAAGAGGAGATAAAAGCAAAACACGCCCCCGAATCCGAAAACGCCACTGCGTTTCTCCGAGGCATTTCTGCTCTGCCTCGGAGAAAGGCAGTGGTGTGCTTGCCTTTTGCTCTGCCTTGTTTGCATTGGGTTGAAGGATTCCGGGCCCCCAGAATGGTCGGGGACCCCCTGCGTCGCAAGAGCTGCAGGGACCCATGTTATGTTCGTAAAAATGTCTCACCCACCTTGCTGTACTAGCGAAATGTCGAGACCGCTTATGTGGACACTAACTGCTCTTTTGTACATGGGCAAACGGAAATCGTAACGTTTGAGCCTAGAAAATCAGATTAGGAGGTAGTGCCCGGGTTATTTTACACTTTCTGCAGGTCCCTTTTATGTAACCTCGATTTGTTTTTATTGCCGATTCCACTCAAAGAATTGCCCCTTCCAAGCGACTTTTCCGCAGAGCGACAGCTGTGATTCACGTTCGTCCTTTCAGCGTTTAACGTCGCCTCCCGTAGCCCCATTCGGCGTCCTTTTGGTGTCCCCATTTCCCTCCTCCCTGTACATTTAGCACGGCCGGTTACTGGAAACAAACTAGGACTTGACTCTCGCGCGACTCCCAGCCTAGTGCGTGTGAGCACAGTTTGTAAACAATGGGCTCCAGCGAAACCAGAGAGCGGGGTAGGCGGGGCAACTGCCCGACGGAGACTCAGAGCTGCTGTCTCAGCAAATTTACTGATGGAGGCTAGTGGGAGGAGCCTTGCAGGATACTGAACACCAACCCACGGGAGTCGCTGTACCTCCAGGAATCTCTTTCCCTTCAACCAAGAATCACTTTCCGCCCGCCAAAATCATTGCTCCCAGTGATTGGTTCTACCCTCCCCCTTTCATGGTCAACACCTGGATCGGACTCACTGAACTCTGCTGCCTACTGGAAGTCGGCACCCCCTTGGATTCACCGCTCATGGTCAGCACTTAGTTTCATGATCTAAGAAAGTAGCTCTCATTTTGTAACGGATGTTTTTTTTTTTTTTAAATTAAAGTGAGGGTTGAAACTTTACAAGGAGAGGTGTCTTGACTACTGCGCTATATGTAGCAATCACCCTCGGCAATTCTTACTCCCATACCGCTCCCCCTTGGCAATCACGAGGCCCCCCTCTATTGGAATAAATAATTGGTATACTCCTTCATACTGTGTATCTCTCTTCGTTTTAGAAGCTATTCCCTGGCAGTTGCCTCTGTACCACCATTTAAGCGCCGATGTCCCCCCACCGCCCGCATATTTAGAAGACCCTACCTCATCCGCAGGCCCCCTTTCCCCTCCCCTGGATTACTGACCAGCCACGATCACTGACCCTTCGAGCTTCCCTACAAGAATCCCTTTCTTTTCCTTTCGGGATCTCCGTCGCTCCGTCGCTCCTCTCCACTTTGAATCACCGCCCTGTCCTTCATTTGCAAAATAGAACAGTGGTAAAATACATGCAAAGGACATGGGACACGTGGATGTAATGAGTGATTTGCATGACCTGTGACTGTCACAGTATGTGTTGCTATCGAATATGCAATTCGCTGATCTCCACGCTTTAACATCTCTTTTTTTGGCTTTGTGTGTTTATGGCCCGGAGTTGTGCTGTTCCAGAGGTATATTTTCGCATTGAACTGGAGTCCTCTGCTCAGTATTGACAAACTGTGGGTTGTCCCAGACTAGTATGTTTTCATTGTTGGGTGGGGAGTTTAGGATTGTCCACTATCTACAAACAGTGTGTCTTCTGTGCGCATGGCTATAATGGTGTTGGTAGATTTTGAGCCAGTGATGTGCTACTGACGCATGGTGTGTACAAAGTCTTTTCTCTGCTTGCTGGAATACTCTCTGTCTTGCTTTTCTCCTTACTATCTCACGGGAGGGAAAAAATTTTCTTCCCTGCCCGCCATCTTTTGAAGGTGAAAATGAGAGGAGGGAAGGAGGGGTAGTAGGAGGGCTCTAGCTGGGGAAGCTTTGTGAATGTATGAGCTGGGCACGGAAGGGGTGGGCATGGGATGCGGTTGCCAGGCGGGCGAGGGGGTACCCTTGAACGTGTGATGGGAAAGGGGGTGTGGGGCGTGATGGTTCCAGAGTGGAAGGGACATATATCTCCTAGTGGGTGTTACCAAGAGACCAGGTCTTCGCTGTGATGCTCGGCTGTGGGGGGAGCTTCAATTACCTGGCACCCTTTTTAGGTTTCTCGTGCCTTAAACACTGTTAAATGATGATTTATTGCTAATCTCGTCACAGGTGCTGGAAGGTTTGTGGAAGCCACTGTGTGTGTATGTGTGGCACTGAGTGTGGCTCTGTGTATGTGGCTCTGTGTGTGTGGCTATGTGTCTGGCTCTATGCATGGTGGCTCTGTCTGTGTGTGGGTAACTGTGTGTGTAGGTGGCTCAGTGGGTGGCTCTATTTGTGTGTGGGTTGCTCTGTGTGTGTGGGTGGCTCTGTGTTTGGGTGGCTGTGTGTGTGTGGCTCTGTGTGTGAGTGCACATGCAATAGGTCTCGCATTGGAGAGTGATTAAGCTATTAACATTGTAAATAACAATGCCGTTTCTTTAAATGTTTTAAAAACAAAAACAAGAATGTCATGAACAATGCCAACAGCTCTAACTTTAACAATGCCGAGACCATTGCATTGTAAATGCTTGTTTTAAACGCATTAGGAGAGATCATGTCCTGCCTGAGGCAGCAGGCAGGACAAAGCTATTTGAGAGAATAGTGCTCAAAAGCTGTAATTAAAGCCTACCAAGTAATAACACACGTAACGTAACGGGGTGTCACGATGGGAGGTGACAAAATGAGACAAGGCCGTCCAATAACCAATGAACAGCCACATTTTACAGTGGACAATGACACAACCCAATGAAAAATATGGGTGTAGAGTGGGCGAAGCTTCTAGTCCCTACCTGAATACAGCATGCCTTGCAGAGCAGTGCATGCGCTGCCCAGACTCGACCTAAAAATCTACAGAGTGCAGACTCAGGAGGCATAGGAATATATCACAAACAGCCTGTGCACGCGGGCGCGTCTCTGTGTTTGTATATGTTAGCATATTAAAACAAGCATTGGCATAGCCAATAGGTCTCACTTTTGGAACCTTATAAGTATTTAGTTATGCAGCACAATATCCTTGGTGCAACAACATCAACGGTTGCATGGCTAAACACTTATAAGGTCCCAAAGGCGAGACCTATTTGCTATGCCAATGCTTGTTCATTTTGCTAGAGATAAAGTAAAGGCCATTTGGGCACAAGACATGCACTTGGAGATCAGGTGTGAGGGATGGCATGTGAACACATGAAGAGGGTTCCTCTACACAGAACCTTGATTACACTGGGAATCATTTAGAAAATGAAGGCAATCATTACAGTCTCCTACATGTCAACAGTTCAGTAAGGGTTTTTACCACATGGTTTGGCACGGGTCCCACACCTGGGAATCCCCATCCCATTTAAAGGGTCAGGTGCAAAAGCAACAGATGATGGACGGAATGCAGAACAAATCAAACACACACTAAGGGCATCACAATATAAACTACAAAAAAGGGACGCATTGAGTGCTTGAATCAATCTCAGCCACTAGCAATTTACTAGAGCCACATCCCAATACACTGTTTGTGGCACACCATGACACATCAAATTAGACTCAGCTATATGCAAATAAGACTTGGTCCTGCTGCAATAGGAACGGTCCAGAAGTATTATACAACTAACACTATTTGGAGGCAAAAGGGGTACCCAGATTTTGGCTTTAAGAACCCTGTGCAAAACACCATTATTCAGCTAAAACGACAATCCGTGGAAATGTAATACTGTGGGGCCGATTGCGATCCGGGCCATAAATACTATGAGCCGTATGCGTGTTTTCCGCCCGACTCATACAGCTCTACGAGCGAGCCAGTACGATGCGAGCTACACATGAAATTCACCGACCGAGTCGTTTCCGGGTCCGAACCGCTCCGTACGTCTCGGTCGTAAGCTAACCGTGGCGTGCAATGGATGTGATTCACGACCGAGCCAGTACGATGCACGCGTCGGACAGCCTGTGCGAGCTGGAGTGTCCAGCTCGCAAAAGCTCCCAGAGTCGGTCCCCCCGACACCCGCAGCTGTACGACTCGCACACAGGGGGAGACCCATGGGTCTCCCCCACACAGGCATGTACGGCGCAGATGGCACAAACGCATACCCACTGTAGGGGGCGCACTTGTTCGAGACGTACCCATTCAGTCAATGGGAGCGCATGTACGTGTCGTACAACTGGCTCCCATTGACTTCTATGGGAGTCCGACCGAACCGAGTCCGACAGCATACGTGCGCATCGTACTCGCTCGGTCGGACTGTAGGGGTCCGGCTCAGTCGGAAAACACTCCGGATCCGACTCGGTCGGATTGCTTTCCGACCCGGATCGGAATTGTCCCCTGTATAGGTTGTATATGGTGAAGAGCTACTATATTGTTATTACATGCATTTCAGTACACAGAAAAGGGCACTACAAAAGATCACACTACTGAATATTATCCAGAGTAATGGGAAAAGGAAATTCACCATCAGGTCAAATTTAAAGTAAAAAAGAATACAGTATGCTAGGAGAACCAGCGTTAAAACGTTCTATGCAGGTGGACGGAACTTTACTGAATGAATTTTAAAAAACATACGTATGTTACAAACTAGGTCAATAAGGAATATTTATCACATTTTCTTTTCTACTTTCCTTTAGGAAATGTTAGGCATACTTTTGTGACAGTGCGGCAGACTTACTTTCGAATGTTTTTCTTTCAGCTTATTCTATAAAACAAGTACTTCCTTACTTTTGCGGTGCCCATCCTCCAAACGGTAATGTCACTTTCCATCCAGGATGACTGGTGAAGAGACATTGGGGCAGATTTACAACAAAGTAACGCAGCACGGTGCAGCAAGTCATTTTGCTGCGCCGTGCTGCGTTAGTTTGGAATGCACAGAGATGCGACATATTTACAAGAATATGTCGCATCTCTGTGCTTCCCCAGCGCTGGCGCACAAACTGCAGCCATGCGCCGGCTCAGGCACCCTTGCACCATGGTGCAAGGATGCCTGCGTCATGGGGACACCTTCCTGCACAAAAACAATCACAAGAGGCGTTTTCCTTTTTCAACATGTGTTGTAGAATGCAGCACGCATTGAAAGAAGAAATAACGAGGAGAAATGAAAACATTTCTCCTCGTTGCGCCTCGCTGCGCCACCTCTAGGGTGGCTTAGTATTCACATGCATCTCCAGATTTACGATTTCTCGTAAATCTGGAGATGTGTCTTGTTCCATGGGTGTTGCATGGGAACACCCACAGCAACACCCATGGAACGCCCCTTCCACGCACAGTGCTGCGTGTGAAGGGGCCATAATTACGAGGAGAGGAAAAGTCACGCATGGTGGCTTTTCCTCTCCTTGTAAATATGGAGGAGCCCCCTGCGCCACCAGTACATCACGAAAAAGTGACATAGTGGTGGCGCAGGGGGTTGTAAATATGCCTCGTTGCCTCACCAGAAAGTGACATCACTCACTAGAGGGAAGGAAATGCAAGTCTGGAGGAAATGGAAAAGGAAGCCGCAAAAATTAAAATAATCCTAGCCCAAATGTCCATGCTAGAAAACCTAATGTACAATTACCATCTCAAACGCCTTCCAAAGAAAAAAAAAGAGCAACTGCCTATACAGTAATCACACGCAGGCAAGAGAAACATACCAATGGCTAGCAGTCACTCTAGTGGGAATGTCCATTGTAGGTCTAGAAGCACCTGATATTTAGGAAAACCACTGAGAATGTATATCAGCTTTATTGACTTTACTTACACGTCACAGGAATAATCTGACATGAACCCTGGCCTCTTGGGCTGACGTTTAATAACCCAGATCCAGAGTAAGGGGAACAGAACATCACAATATCGAATGATCAAATGACAGAAACTGACCAGTGGCTAGATACTACAGCTCCCTCTGCACGAGCCCACGATTGCAGCAAGGGGGTAATGTCTAAATGGGGAATTTATGGATTTGATCACAGTATGAGAGAATCCTAAAAAACAACCACATAATAAAACGAAACTCCAGAGAAGGCACTGCAAACTGAATTGTCTCATCACTTAACTACGGTTGGTGGCAATGTCAATAAGTAATATTTTTAAAAAGTGGACTATGTAAAGCATCTGTGTTGACCCCTAACTACAAAGGACTTCTTTGGTGTGATATTTGATCAAAGTTTATTGTGGCTATTTTCGGCTCCAACTACGATTGCAGAATAACTAAATATATAAATGAGTTACATTTGCATTACCTGCATGTACTATTCAACTTATGTACTTATCCTGAAAGTCTGGCATTAATGCAGTCATCTTGCGTCTGCGATTGACACTCTTGAGTCATAACTTTAGAGCACCCCATCCCAGCAGACACCTTAACAGCACTTTGTGACTGCAGTGTCTACGTGCCGTAATTGACAAATGCTACGATGGTTGGTTGTCAAATTGCAGTCTCAGGAATGCGACCGAATGCTTTCTTCGCTCGTTTGACAGCGATCCAACCAGGAGAGCAAAGACTCACATAAATGGGAAGTACTCTTGCAGGAAACGGAAATCTCACCTGCTGCGAGACCTCAGCATAGCATGCTCAGACCTAGGCCTCCATCATGAGATCTTCATCACCTCCCTTCATCACCACAAGGCTACCATGTGGCTCTCAATGAGAACCTGCATTATTGACGTCCTCGAGCTCCCCAGATGGACCCACATCACACTGCACCTCAAGAAGCTACACTGCAATAGTTACTTAAAGTTTGCCTGCGCTGGACCTTCGAGGAAATAAAGTCGGACCCAGGTCTGCTAAGAAGTGAATCTGTGCTCCATTACCTATACACATATCTCTTACAGACACTCGTCCCCTCGGCTATCGTACTCCCATAACACAATGAACACATATGGAGGACAGACTAAGTAATTTCTTCTTGGCCTGAAAAGTCGCAATCAGCTCAGAAGGCCTGTATTTACGTCCTTGAGAAGTGATCTTCTGACTACAAAACAGACAGCTCGCGTATGTTGTACACAGAAACAGAGCGCCCTGACTCATGAGTGTGTCACACTGCTGAAGCATCACCTGACACCAGCAGGTTGTCTGAGTAACGTACCGCAATTAATACTAAGGCACAGCGGCCATTCTGGCGATGACACAACTTTGATTTGGTTCAGGGCCACGAAGGTTATAGGTTTCATGATGTGTTCCAGCATAGCATCTCATCGTCATCTACAAACGACTCTGTTTTTAGACCACGGGTGTCATCATTCTTCTGCTCAGTCTAAAAGATCTTGAAAAACATTCGTAATATGGTGTTGCAACAAAGACAACAGTGCTAAACATGCGTTACCTGACCCGAACAACGGTAGGTGGACAAGGCAAAAGTTACTGAAAAGTACACTGTGGTATAATAGTAACCATGCCGGGGGTTTTCGCATATAGAACTGGCTCCCAACGAGGGTGGGATACTCCTGTGATGCAGGACTGTATGTGTACTCCGTGGATTCAGTAACACGGGCATACTATGGATGTGTCTTAAGGATGAGCATGTACATTGTTGCTTCTCTAGCCCATAGTAAAACAGGATTATATCCTCCAAAGCACAAGAGGCAAAGCGAACACTAAAATCCAATTTAAGCAAGCGCCCTGTGTTTTTTATCCCTTTCGGCAAAGGGGGTGTCAGGTGGGCGGACACTTTCTCATAGCTCCACGGGATGATTTACATGCTGCGATGTCAGTTAACAAACAAGTCAGCCCTCATTTACAAGAGACAGCAAAGCAAAGGTGGCCACTCCCTAAGCACAGGCATAACTCCTAAAGATCAGGGACGTGCCCACAAGGAGCTCCATTCCCACCCGGCCACAAAGGGGATTAAAAAACAAGCTCACTGAAACACAAACACTAGAAGAAAAGAGTCTATAGAAAAACAATGCACAGGGTTCCGGAATCAGTTATGAGTGTTATTTACATTTGCTAGGTAAATTACATCGTTCCTTTCTCAGCACCCTTCAAACTATGACGTTTCTACCACATTTGTAAATTGGAATGGGACAATGGCGGGTGAAATTCAATGCACTGTCCTTTTCCTAGCTTGTAATCATACCGAGGGATTCTTCAGGCAAATGCCTGAAAGCGCACATGAGATGTTATATAATTAGATTTCACCAAGTGCGTTAAAATGGAGGTCACCAAACGTCCCCATTGAATAAAAATCGCTCTCTTTAATGCTTCACATCTGTTTGCATATGACCAGGGCAGTTCTGATATTAAAAAAAACGTTGCATACGGCATACAATAATCTACAGTGCGTGAGATTCCGGCGAATCACAGCACGTTGATACATATAACAAGCGCACGCGAAGGGTTGGGGGGAGTGCGACAGCACACAAAGCATTCCCCTTGAGGGAGCGAGCCAAGGGCACTATGTGTTTGTAAGTTACTTACAAACATATGTGTCAAGCTCGCTCCCGCAAGGCAATCGTCACACGTGCATGCGTTGCCATTGAAGGCAATGGAACGCATGCACATTTTCGGCTGAAAAGCTGAAGCGATTGCTAAAAGTCTTTTTGCCTAAGCAGCACATGCACTCTGCGTAGGCGAGACCTAAAAAGGTGTGCAAAACTGCACAATTTAAATGTACATGAAATATCATTAACATTTTGCGAAATTACTCTTTGAGATGGCCAGAACCTCAAAGATTTTTTTTTAACAAAGCACAGCTCATGTAAAAAAAAGTCTAACAGTGGTAGACTGGTTGAAGCACAAAATGTATCTTAGAGATATTTTTCCGTATGCGCCATTCTCCGCTGGTATATTGTGCGAAGTTTTGTTTTTAACAAGTGTGCCTGCTTAAATAAAGTTATGTGAGGGCGGGAAGAGTAGGAGGAGAGGGGAGGGGTAGGGAGAGGAGGGTATCAGATTTCTCCACTGTGGCAGCACAGAATGTTAATTGAAAGTGTTTATAAGCTTCTACTTTAAACAAGCATTTGCAATGCAATAGTTCTAGCATTTGCGAGACTTAGAGCAATTGGGATGGTAAACATAAAAGCGGGTGCCATGCTGAAACATAACGCATGGTGCCCATCTATAACACAGTAATGCGCTTGACGGCCCACATGAAAGTGGACACCGTGCTGTAACATGAAGCGTGGCATCCGTGTGGAAAAAAGTTATGCGCGTGGCGGGCCATGAAGCGGGAGCCGTGATGAATGACTAGCAGGAAATATAATAAGTAGTCCCTGAAGGAACAGATAACCACCTACAGCGTAAGTAAACTATAGTTGACCAGTGCTCCTCGGCATAAACCGGAAATGATGGATCGGGAGCACCAACCAATAAGGAGCCTGAAAAAAAGAGCAACGCATGAGTGAACCAATGGCAAGCAGCAGGCAGGATTTCACTCTGTACAGTGATTACAGAAGGTCTGCCAGATAGCGCATGCGGGCTGCCTAGGCTCGACCTAAAAACAATAAAAAAGTTCTTGAAAAGGAAAATTACTTGAAATTGTATGAGAAATGTAAGAATTAAATGCAAAACAAAATTCGGGAAATTCACAAATTTCTCTGGCAAAGTTAATTTTTTCTCCAGGAATCATTAAAGCTAGACCAATTCGCTTTGCCAATGTTTGCTGTGATTGCCATGGGAATATGCAAAAAGCTATTCTTGCAATTATTTTTTGAAAAATCTATGCTTTTCAAGTAAGCTCCAGTTCTATTAGCAATTCAAACGGATGATGACAAGAGAACAGGCACTGGACCACACTTAACAGACTCCATACATCTTCTACTTACTGTTCTGCCTCGGGGTGCATAAATGTTTACTAAGTTATCCAGCGAGTAAAGAAACTGGAAGCCATACTTTGTTTTACAGCTAGAACTCCATTTGTCTTTACCAAAACCAGTAAGTTCATTTATTTTCACTATCTTTTTCAACCAATGAATAGGCACAGGATGGCTGTGGCAAAGTATATGTGGGGAAATTGTCATTTCTTAGGTTTCGCCTGCAAAGTGCTTGCGGAATCACAGTATTAAAAAAACAAGCATTGGCATAGCCAAGAAGTCTCACCTTTGGGACCTTATGAGTGTTTAGCCAGGCAGCACATTATCCATTATATTCCATTGGCCATTAAATACATTAAAGTGTGAGGTAAATCATCTATGACGGCATTGTAAATGACAATGTCTTTTACCTATGCATTATGGAGTGGAGTGGATGTATGTAGTGTGGAATGGAATTATGTGGGTTGGATTAGAATTGTTAGTTGTGGAATTGTGTGGCGTGGAATTGTATGGTGTGGAGTGGATGTGTGTAGTGGAATTATGTGGCATGGTGTGCAGTGGAATTATGTGGATAGTAATTATATGGTTTGAGTGTACTGGATATATGGGGAGTGGGATTGTGTCTCATTGAGTGTAATTATGTGGAATGGTATTTTATATTGTGGAGTTTAATTATGTGGTGTTTTGTTGAATTTTGTGGCAGAATGTGGTATTCTGTGGTCAATATTACGAGAGTGACAATGGAACTAACTTGTTTTACGAAACATTGACCCTGTCTGAGAAAATCTCTCAAAAATATACATATTGGAACATAGCTGAGGAGGAATGAAACATTCTATAAAGCAATAAGGTGAGGCTATGGGGTGCAGTTTACACGGCCAGGCTACTATGTGGAGGCAACTACTGGGTTTTCTCTTCCCATAGCGAAAATATTTTCTTAATGTCAGGTGCTCCTTGGATTAAAAACCTCAGTGGCACCCAAAAGTTGTTACCTGGTGTCACAAAAGCTTTGATAGATCTATTGGGAGATCAAACAATTGGATCAGGCACAATTTGCCAAAAGGATCTTAAAATCGTACAAATTAGTAGGAAATCCTGGGGGTGGTCTGAAGATAGATGGGGGGGCGGAAGGTTTTAGTGAAACCGAGACCTTTAAAGCCAGCCTCATTAAATCCTTAATCAAACACCCCAGCCTTGGCTGCAAGTTATCGGCCCGAGGTTGGATCAATTAAATATTCAGAACCAGAGGCCACCCTTTGTGAAGAAGTATTTTACCAAGTCAGTCAGAGCCTGACGCCTGTGAGTGACAGGTCAGAGACCACCTCCAGAGTGACTTCCGGGAACAGGGTCTGAACTTCCTTTTACATAAAGCATGTTTTTTTTTTTATACATTTCACATCATGGCTAAATATTGATATGGGCTGTCTGAGGAATAGAGTTGCTGCAGCACGTGTCCTGAGGTTTTGGAGATGCAGGGAAGGAGTGGATGAAATATGGGAATAGTTAACTCAAAAGGGTTAGAGGAGGAAAGGGGGTCCAGTGTGAGTGTGGAGGATAGGAGAAAGAGGGTTTGACATTATGACACTGTTATGTTAGGGATATTGAAGATAGATGGATAGATAGATAGATAGATAGATAGATAGATAGATAGATAGATAGATAGATAGATAGATAGATAGATAAGATAGATAGATAGATAGATAGATAGATAGATAGATAGATAGATAGATAGATAGATAGATAGATAGATAGATAGATAGATAGATAGATAGATAGATAGATAGATAGATAGATAGATAGATAGATAGATAGATAGAGAGAGAGAGAGAGACAGACAGACAGACAGACAGACAGACAGACAGACTGATTGATTAATTGATTCATTGATTCATTGATTCATTGATTGATTCATTGGATGGACTGACTGTTGGACAAAGGGGAGAGGCAATGCAAAGAGATGGGAAGTATTGAGAAAGAAACACCCGGTGAATGTGCGCACAAAGCTGCCGCCTGCTGTACATTCACGTGCAGGCTGAGGGGAAGCGCTTCTGCTGGCCGGGCTTGCTTAGGCCACTCACAGATCTGCAATCAGTGCGGTGCTCCAGCCCTTCCTCCAGTTGATTCCAGGGAAGTAAGAGGATGCAAAAGTAGTAACAACAGCCTGTGTGTGTGGGGGGTGGGGGAGCGAACTGAGCAGAAAAGAGCTCCAATAAAAAACAAGAATTAAAGGCCTGTTTTGAAGTCGGAGGAAGCAGCCGCGTGCCTTTCTTTTAGCAACATGACGCCTGCATCATGACTGCTGTGCTTCATGAGACACGAAGCACTGCGGCCATGAAGCGGTCGCCCTGCTGATGAAAAGCACGAGGCTGCACATGAACCCACAGAAGTGCCCATTGAAAATAAGAAAAAAAGAACCAAAGACAAAAAATGGTACAAGTGGAAGGGGGCAAGTCCTCCAAAAATACTCCATGGGAGTTAACAATTGTGAAAAAGGCGGGACACGCAGCAAACATTAGACATTTAGAAGCAAGGAATTTTGAATGACACTGACAAAAGCAAATCAAAAGCAGAAGGCGGGCTGTGAGCCCACTGAGTGAATACAGCATGTCTTGAAGACAGCACATGCTCTCTGCCAGGCTTGACCTATAAAAAGTCTTAAAAGGGTCTTAGAACCCGCCCAATGCTTACATGAACTTCCCATTGGTGGATTCCAATGTCGCTCTAATTTACATGCTTCTGATTGGTCAGCAATCAACTTTGTATGTCTTCTTGTTCTACTTTGCCTGTCCATGCCATGGCATGGAACTTGGACCAAGTACAGGTTCTGGTCATCGGCCACTGCCTACTGGCCAATATCCTTCCACTCTGAAGGTACTTTTTTTTTTTATTTCGTAGCCAGCACTCTGTGCAAGTGCATCTACAGGCTGTCTTCTCTTATCCCGGCTTGTTGTCACTTCTCCTACACCCAGTCACCTCCGCCACCTGTTGCTGTTCCTCCCCCAAAACGCCTGCCTGCTGTTTGTTATTTAAACATGGCTTCTCAGAGAAACCTCAGAAAGTTCAGATTAAAAATATACCCCACTTCAAAGAAGTCCTTCCCTCACTCCCACCCTCCTCCTTCCCTCTTTTAGAAATGACCTTTGGTTTTACTGGTAATTAGTTCGACCCTTATTTCTATTATTACCTTATTCGCTTACATACTTTCAAAATAAAATCTTCTTCCAAAAACAAATTGTGTCTGTGTTTACTCGTGCTGTGCTCCTATTCCATACAGCCATCTGATTCCTGCAGCGTCGAAGTCTGTTTTTTCTTTCTCAAGCCTGCTGCTTATTTCTCCTGTTAGCGCAGCTGCTGCTCCTGCTTTGTGTTTCTGAGTGTGTGATACCAGCTTTATGACCTCCTTAGTAAGTGTTGAATCGTGTCACAAGAGTGTGGATGTCGTGGCAAATTTCACAATGTACAGAGGTTACCCATTCCACCAATCCACCTGCACTAGTGCCCCAGCTCATCTTTTTCTTCAATTACGATACAATTTCTGGTTTCGCATACACGGCGTGATATTATCAACAACATTGTATGCAGTAAGCACACATGAATACAGTCTCTCGTGCCTTGCAAAGCACATTAATAGCTTGTCTTTACTAATTCAAAGAAGCACCGATTGATACATATGTGCCACTTTTTTGGTCTGCTGTACTGTTTTTAGTGTCGATTTCCATGATTTTCCCAAAAACATGTTGTTTAGCAGCTCAACTGCTGTGCAACACATAAAAAAACTTTGACAAATCTAATAGATTTGGCATGGGCGAAACCTATTGACTTTACCAATGCTTGTTTCCGATTGCCATGATTTTGATGATGCATGACATGGGGCAAGGAGGGACTTAGGGCTGAGATTGAGTCTGTTTGTTGTGCCTTGAAACTATTATGCTTTGTAGTTTTCCTCTCCAAAAATTAGATTAATCTTCAGTACGTTTTTAAGAAAACCAGGCGTGGCCCGTCCTTAAGAGTGGAGTGGCCCCACCCCCACTTAAGGGAGGAAGTCCCCCCCACCTTTTTTCAGACATGACAAGTGTCTATCAAGCTGAGTAAAGGTCAGCCTGACAGACACTCTTCATGGTCATGTCAGGCAGCCAGGCACTGTGCATGTGCTAAATGCTCAGGTGCCTGGTTCCCTGAGCTGAACTTTGCCAGGCTGAGAATTTCACAGCCTTGGTGACGTGACCTTCTCAGCCTGGCATAATCGCTTGGAGGTCCTGGTAGACTCAGACCAGGGCACCTTAGTGTTAAGCTGTGAAGTGCCCAGGCCTGAATGTCCATCAGTGACGCCCGACACAGAGTGGGGTGGGGTCAGCAACTCTCACTGACCCATCCCACTCTGTGACGAGTACAGGACTGCTGCTTCCTCTCACTGGCTGACCTTTGGTCAGTCGCAACCTTCCACAAACCTCAGGGGCTTCCCTCCCACCACCTGAGACTACGGCTTCTCCCGGTAAATGTTATTTTTTTTTATGTTGGTACGTGCGTGTAGGGGCAGCTCCTCAGTATTGGCGGAGGAGCGTCGCCCCATTGCCAGCACTGCCAGCAGATGATAAATAAAACAATAATAACACGTTGTTATTATATTTTATTATCTCAGTCGGAGTTAAATACATCCGACAGGAGAGGCGGGGCCGGGCCGTGTAGAGAGGCGTACTGTGCACTTATAAGTGGGCACGTGTGTTTGGCCGGCCGTCCTCACGCCGGGATGATGATTTTCCACGCTCGCGCTCGCCAACTTGATGTTGGCGATCACGAACGAGGAAAAATCTCACCTGGAGGTTGATTTTCCTCGCTCGCAGGTGCCAACTTGACGTTGAGGAACACTAGCGAGGAAAAGCACGGAGTGCATAAAACTCTGCCAGGGTTGATATCTATATATATATATATATTCACTGAAAAAACCATAGGTTTCAGGGGTGTTTTAGTTAGCTGGACATTTCCCTCGTACAAAACCCTAGAAATTCCCCTGTTATAGTTAGTTCAGCTAACTATAACTCGCGCGCCCGCAATGCACTGTTGATGACGTCACATAATACATCACTCAGGACATGGTCAGTGACATCACCGATGACATCACTGATGACATCTCAAATGACATCACTGATGACATCACTGATGACATCATCCATTGAGTATGTATTTCTGAACAGTTTTATTAGGTTTAATATATATAGGGAAAGGCCTGTTGAAAAATAAGTGGGTGTACAAGTGTGTGAATGGATGATTTTCTAGGTGCGTAACTGAGTCTATAAGTGAGTCATTAAATGTATCTTACTGCAGACTAGTGATTAAACTGTGTGAATGTCTGTATGTGTCTGTGTGTTGGTGTATAAGTGGCTGCATGGTTTTGTGAATAGCTATATGAGTGTCTATATGGGTTATTGATTGGTTGTCTGAGTATCTGTATGGGTGCCTGAGTATTTGTGTGGGTAGGGTGTGTGTGACTCTGTGACTAGATGTGTGAGTGGGTGATTCAGTGGGTGCATGTTTTTAAGAGTGCATCTGTGATGGACTGTATGGTTGGGTGAGTGTATGTATGGGTGTGTTAGTGATTGAATGTATATCTCAGTTGTACATGTGTCAGTAACTACATATGTGAAACGCAGTGTATATGTGTGTAAGAGTATATAACTATTTATATGTGAGAGTGTGTGATTTTGGGAGTGGCTGTATGCGCCATAGTGCAAGGATATCTGTGTCATGTGCTGTTTGTTTTTTTGCAGGAAGACACAGAATTTGTTAGTATTTTTATGAGTAAGTGAACTTGAGTGTTTTTAACTGTATAGGTGAGTAAATCTTACTGTGATTAATTATTTGCATGACTGACTAGATGTGTCAGTACCTCAATGGATGATTGGCGGTGTGTGAGTGTCTATATAGGTGTATAAATGCACAGAGTGACTGTAAGTATGAGTGACTGTACAGGTGAGAGAGTGGAGATGTATGTAGATTGTAGACCTAAAAGTCAATGAGTGGGTGAGTAGTTATTGGTATTGGAGTATCTATGGTTGTCAAAATGGCCGTCTGAATGAGTCGGTGTATCAAAGGTTATATTAGGGTGTGAGAAGATGCACTAATTTATCACATGGATGACGTCATCAGTGATGTCATCAGTGATGTCATTTGAGATGTCATCAGTGATGTCATCAGTGATGTCACTGGCCATGTCATGAGTGATGTAATATGTGACGTAATCAGCAGTGCATTGCGGGGGCGCGAGTTATAGTTAGCTGAACTAACTATAACAGGGGAATTTCTAGGGTTTTGTACGAGGGAAATGTCCAGCTAACTATAACACCCCTGAAACCTATGGTTTTTTCAGTGAATTTCTAAGGTTTTTTAAATGCCAATTCCTAACTATAACTCCCCTGAAACTTTTGGTTTTTTCAGTGAATTTCAAAGGTTTTTTAAAGGCCAATTCCTAACTATAACATGCAGGAAACCTATGTTTTTTTCAGTGAATTTCAAAGGTTTTTTAAATGCTAATTCCTATCTATAACTTATCTCTGAAGATATCATGAAAAGGATTCTTTTTTAAAAGTAGGGTGCACATTAGTTTTGTGGAAAAGCATCTTTGTGATTGGTTAAGAAAAAGCAGTTTCAACGTGGAGTACATATCATAGGATAAAATTTGCTCAGCTCAACCACACCTGCTACTTGCATTTGGAAGGCACTGTTCGAACTTAAAACAATCGTCAACTTTTAACCTGCACGTGTCATTAAATGTTCAAGAAAATGTTACAAAAAAATATCATAAAGTTTTAAAAAATCGATGAACTTTTAACCTGCACGTATTGTAGAATGTGTGTTGATAGAATACGTTGCACTTCTGACTTCTATGTGTTGTTAAATATTTTAAAAAACGGTTCTTATGGAAAATTAAAAAGAAACCAATAGAGAAGTTTTGAAACCTAAAAGAATCAAGGAACTATTCTAATTTATTCTTTACATGTATTTATGTGTGCAGCAACAAAATTATAAACACAACAGCACTAGGAGGAGGAAGAAGCAGGGAGTGGGGGGAGGGGGGGAGATGGGCAGAATGGCACACATGCACAATTAAGTACAACACACATATAGACTAACAATGGCCAAAATGAAACACACCAACAAGGAGCACAAGTCACACAACCTGCCAACATCACACCACTGAACGAGCATAGAAGTGAAAACCACGCTGCATTCATACAGGATGTGTACAAAGGCCAGTCGTTGGTGTTGTGGGATGTCTGCGACCGTGGGCATCATGGATGAGATGCCCAGCATGTGGCACATGGTCGAGTTCACTGTGTGTTATGTTGCCAAACGGATGCTCCTCCCTCCCACGAGCCCCCACACTTTTGTACGGTGAGCTGCTGTATCTTGTGCACTCGTACGACACGCCATTGTAATGCCTATTTGCGCATGTCCTGCTACATTCCAACTACAACATCACAGTGCCGTTTGGAGGTGGTGCATGCCACTTTACAACATCGACTGCTGCGGCTCTTGTAACAGGCCACACCAGAACACAGAGACACACTTACCACACTTCCTGTACACGGACATGTCCGAGACACCCCGTTCCCCTTGCCGGATAGGCACACCCCTGCACTGACCTGTGAACGACAGACCAGCACACGCCAGTTGTGCATGTAGGAGGATGCGTACGTAGCTACACATCCAGGCTCACTGCCAACGCTGAGGTGACAGCACACTGTGATGTTGCAGGGCTCGTGCCTATCATGCTAAGACAATGACCACAGGGACACACTTACTAAGATGTGGGTTTGGGGGGCATTGGCGGTCCTGGAGTTGTTGAGATGAGTCTTCTGGTCCTCATGGGTATCCCTGTATCATGCTCATTGACTCTATGGCACCTGTGGGTGTTCTGGTGTGGCTCTTGGCTGTGTTCCCTTTCATGGTGCAGTTAGTTGTCCTGCTTAACACCAGCAGAAAGCAGGTCTAAAATACCTGGTGCTAACGTTTCTTATCGCCGGAATTTGTTTCGCATTGCAATTGGTGTGAAAGTTGTGATGTGATTTTTTTCGTGTGCAGAACAATATACGAACTGAGCAGTGTATCTCGTCAAGATCCAGCACCTGACGCACTATTCCCAATCAATATAAATACAATGAGATTTCTTAATAGATTTTCTGTGTACACTGTAAGTGCAGCCAATACCTCAGTGCAATACAATACAGGATTTTAGTATTTAGAATAAATCGCAAAGGTGCACCTCGTGTCTTTTTGCATGGGAACGGCTACTCTCCATTTCATTATCAGCACTATAACGGAAGTAAAGTTGAGTTAAATCTAACACACTATTCAGAAGTTGGTGCAAACTGCAGATATCACCAGTATTCCAGCGATAAGTGCCCCAAAATTTAACACCATGGTAGACTCCATCAAATAACAGTAATAAGAACAAGAAAGAGTCACACAGCAGTTAAGAGAACAACCGAAAACATTATTATTATTTTTTTCAAACTTTATTTTTTATAATAATAAATATATAAACGATAAACTGTTTTCAAACTTTATTTTTTTATTAACATAAATATAAACAATAAACTAATAAACAAAATCTAACAACAATAATACAAAACAACAAGGCGGAACACTCCTGTGGGAACCACGGATGTCGACGACAGACCTGGAAAATCAGAAAGATTGTTAAAAAAAACAACATGGTATTCTCAACAAAATACCACAAGAAACAAATCACAGATATATAAAATGTATACAGCTAACAACATTTTATAAGTTTAACTTACAAAAACTGTAAATGTTGCCGCTTTAAAATATTTACCGAATCTGAGGAAAATTTTTTGCAGAAGGCACCACGCCCACAACGTTTTTCTTCAGTGGTGAAGAAATTTTTAACTTTTTCCAAGGAGCAAACAAAGACCAATGCCACCTTCTTCATTCGCAAGATTTGCCAAAGAGTTCTGTTACGAGGGGATCCTAACAAAAAATACTCGTGCGGCACAGCAAGCATGATGAAACACCTAAGGACCCTTCATCCAAACAATCTTGCACGAGAAGAGTGCAAACAGATGAGAAACACTCCGGTTCTGTATCTGTAAAAAAGAATCACAAATAAATGTATATTAATAACTTTCAAATGTATTCTATTCCATTACTGTACAAACACATTTTATATAAAAACTGACTAAGAAACTATAGCCCTGAACCACAAGTGTGACGATCGTTAAAACACTACATGCATAGTGCATACTACTTTGAAGCAGTTCATGCCCTAAAGCCTACCTCACTAAAAGACTGCATGCTAACTGACTAAATGGTTACAGTACTATAAGGAGACACACTGGGTGAGTGACAGGGTGTTTGCTAGAAGAGTATGAATACTAACTAGGGAATTGAAGGTGTGAAACACAACTGTGTAGGTGATTAGAGGGCTGCATCAATACTGCATAGGCATTTAAAGCAGTCCATGTGCTAAGGCCTGGCTCACTGCATGACTACTTGGGTACTGACTGAATGCTTAGAGTACAGCAAGGAGAGTGCCTAGGTGAATTTATAAGTGCTAGGCTTTTCGCACAGGAAATGGATTAGTACTTGGTACTGAATGGGTCACTAGGGGAGTGCAAAGGCAGTCACAAGTGCTGGACTGTATGGATACTGACTAGGAAATTGAAAGTGTGAAAGACAAGTGTCTAGGTGGTTAGAAGACTGCATGCATAGTGCATAGGGGTTTGAAGAAGTCCATGTGCTAAGACGTGGCTCAGTGCATGAATACTTAGGCAGTGACTGAATCATTAGACTACTGGAAAGAGAGTGTCTTGGTGAATTTATAAGTGTTTGGGTTTTGGCATAGTGAATGGATTAGTACATGCTGTTGAATGGGTCTCTAGAGGACTGCAAAGGAAGTGACAGGATGTTTCCTGGAAGTGTATGGATACTGACTAGGGAATTGAAGGTGTAATAGACAAGTGTATAGTATGTTAGAACACTACATGCATACTGCATAGACATTTGAAGCAGTCTATTTGGTACTTACAAACAGACTAAATAATCAGACTACTTCTAGGACAGTGCTTAGGTAAAACTTTTAAATTTTCAGTTCTGCCACAGTGAACAGAATAGTACATGGTACTGCACCTTAGTGTCAAACCCTGACTCATTTTATCAATGCATAAGCAAAGACTAGCTTCTAATGCTACTAAAACTTGACAACATGAGAGGTTTTAAATTAGTTATCTGTCAGCAAATACACGATGTTACTAAATGCTTCTCTCACAGTGGTTCTCAAATGCACACAGAATCACGGTGTGATTCTAGACAACAACCACTATACCTAGGAGTTTACCAAAAATCATTCACTACTGTGGAAGTGGTAAGCGAACAGCACACAATCTTCATATTTCAGGACTGCACTTTTATGTCAAAGCCTGACTCATATAATCAAAGCATAAGCAAAGACTGGCTTCTAATGCTACTAAAACTTCCCAACATGACCGGTTTTAAAACAGGTATATGTCAGCAAATACACGATGTTACCAAATGCTTCTCTCACAATCCTTCCCAAATGCACACAGACTCACAGTGTGAGTTTAGACAAGCAACACTATCCTAGGAGTTTACCAAAACTCATTCACTACTCTGGAAGAGTTAATGGTACTGTACACAATCTACATATTTAAGTACACCACATCAGTGTCAAAGCATGACTCATTTAATCAACGCATAAGCAAAGACTCGATTCTAATCCTACTAAAACTTCACAATATGACAGGTTTTAAAACAGTTATCTGTCAGCAAATACATGATGTTACCAAATGCTTCTCTCACAGTGATCCCAAATACACACTAACTCACAGTGTGATTCCAGACAAGCACACTATCCCTATGAGTTTACCAAAACTCATTCACTACAGTGCAAGTGGTAAGAGAACTGCACACAATCTACATATTTCACAACTGCAATTTACTGTCAATGCCTGACTCATATAATGAAAGCATAAACCATAACTGTCTTCTAATGCTACTAAAACTTGACAACATGACATGTTTTACAACACTTATCTGTCAGCAAATACACAATGTTACCAAACACTTCTCTCACAGTGGTTCCCAAATGCACACAGACTCACAGTGTGATTCTAGACAAACAACACTATCCCTAGCTGTTTACCAAAACTCATTCACTACAGTGGAAGTGGTAAAGGAACTGCACACAATCTACATATTTCACGACTACACTTTAATGTCAATTCCTGACTAATTTAATCAACGCATAAGCAAAGACTGGCTTCTAATGCTACTAAAACTTGACAACATGACAGGTTTTAAAACAGTTATCTGTCAGTAAATACACGATGTTACCAAATGCTTCTCTCACAATCCTTACCCAAATGCACACAGAGTCACAGTGTGATTTTAGACAATCACCACTATCCTAGGACATAACCAAAAGTCATTCACTACAGTGGAAGGGGTAAGGGGGCTGCACACAATCTACACATTTAAGTACAGCACATCAGTGTCAAAGCATGACTCATTTAATCAACATATAATCAAAGACTGGATTCTAATGCTACTAAAACTTCACAACATGACAGATTGTAAAACAGTTATCTGTCAGCAAATACATGATGTTACCAAATGATTCTCTCACACTGATCCCAAATACACACTAACTCACAGTGTGATTCTAGACAAGCACCACTATCCCTATGAGTTTACCAAAACTCATTCACCGCAGTGCAAGTGGTAAGGGAACTGCACACAATCTACATATTTCACGACTGCAATTCACTGTCAATGCCTGACTCATTTAATGAAAGCATAAGCCATAACTGTCTTCTAATGCTACTAATACTTGACAACCTTACTGGTTTTAAAACAGTTATCTGTCAGCAAATACACGATGTTACCAAATGCTTCTCTCACAATCCTTACCCAAATGCACACAGACTCACAGTGTGATTTTAGACAATCAACACTATCCTAGGAGTTTACCAAAACTCATTAACTAGTCTGGAAGAGTTAATGGTACTGAACACAATCTACATATTTAAGTACAGCACATCAGTGTCAAAGCATGACTCATTTAATCAACGCATAAGCAAAGACTGGATTCTAATGCTACTAAAACTTCACAACATGACAGGTTTTAAAAAAGTTATCTGTAAGCAAATACATGATATCACCAAATGCTTCTCTCACACTGATCCCAAATACACACTAACTCACACTGTGATTCTAGACATGCACCACTATCCCTATGAGTTTACCAAAACTCATTCACTACAGTGCAACTGGTAAGGGAACTGCACACAATCTACATATTTCAGGACTGCACTTTTCTGTCAAAGCCTGACTCATTTAATCAAATCATAAGCCATAACTGTCTTCTAATTCTACTAAAACTTCACAACATGACAAGTTAAAACAGTTATCTGTCAGCAAATACACAATGTTACCAAATGCTTCTCTCACAGTGGTTCCCAAATGTACACAGACTCACTGTGTGATTCTAGATAAACAACACTATCCCTTGCACTATACCAAAACACATTTCTTCATCTAGAAGTAGTACTACATTTTAGTATAGAAACATAACATAACTCATTTCACAAATTCATAAACAATGACTGGTTTCTAATTCTACCAAAATATAAAAACTGCACAGTTATCTGTTTACAAACACATGAAAAACACAAATGCTTATCACAGAATGGTTTCTACATGCAGACACATTGTAGAGAAAAAAAGCACTCCCTACACTTTAGCAGGAAAAATACATTAGTCTGATTAAAATCAAAATAGTCTACATACATCCCCTCACAATTAAATAACTCATCTTTCAACTTCTTTTGTAGATTAAGAAGTATATCAATCACTCAGCATATTTTCTTTTACAGAATCTCTGCACTGTGCACCTCTCAGCAAAAGCAAAGAATGAAAAAGTTTCCCTTTCATTTTCCACACATATACATGTAAACATCAAATCACAATCCTTCGCACATAAACTCAAAAGCAAACACACATTTCTATTGGTTAAACATTTCAACCCTTTCCAACTGAAATACATTTCAACCCTTCCCCCAATCTGCCTTCTGTCTGTTACCATAGAAACAGGTCATGGAACACTGCACTGAGCTCACAGGTCACAAGTTCAGCACACAATGTTCCTACACAAGACAGGAAGTGTGCTTGACTTTTCAACATATCAGCTTATCATATATAATGTTCCTTACAATCTGTTTTTGTTAACCAATAACAATCATACCTTTAAAAAATAGAAATATACACCCTACCTTTCAGTGTAGAAAGTTGTCATACAGCCAATGATTTCTAGTCGTTTTTCAAAAAACATTGCCGTGGATCCGCGCACCCACCGCGAGAGAATCCGTGCATCCAACGCGATAGGATGCACGCACCGTGCGCGCATTTTCCCGTGTTTTTTTTTTTAAAAAGGGGGCCCCAGGGGGTCCTTCTGGGGCCCCCTAAGCACCTCTAGAGGGTCAGAGTATTTCCACTCTGTCCCCTTTATATGTTTTACACACTTATTCCCCTTGCATCTTCAGCCTCGATTCTACCAAGGCAGAAAATGGCCACCAACAGTTCCTGGTTTTGAATGTAGAGAGACACTCGACAGCCAATTAGCATTCAGCGCGCGATCGGGAAGGTGCGCGCTCGGTTCGGAGAGGATGCGCTTACGGTGCGGGTACGGTCCACGGATCCTCCGCGGCCATAGATATCACTAACTTTTTTACCATATTTTTCTCAGGAACTACTGAGTATATTTACACCATATATGCAAAAGGCACGAGTCCGAACTGAGGACTACCTCTTTGCCAAATTTGGTGTCATTCCGTTCCGCGGTTCGGGCTGTAGCTGCGACAACAGATCCTATGGGAAATTGCATGGGGAAAACGCGTTTTTGGACCCCACTTTTTTCTCGACCCCCGCTTGACAGATCACCGCAAAACTTTCAGGGTGGGAGCAGGGCGGAGCTGGCCAAAAGTTTGGAAAATTTCGCGAGGATTCGTCAACCGGCACTAACGTTATTCCAAATAGAATGTTGCAGATCTCCTATGGAAAATAGGTCCTAACTATAACTATCTACTGGAGACCGCCAGTAGATAATATATATATATATATGTATATATGATTAATGTCCATTTAATCTGCGATACATTGTTATTGCATGTCAAAAAATCAGACACAAATTTGCAAACATCGTAGCAACATCAAATGTAATAAATAATACCAAACGCATGACCAATTTCTACATAGATATAGGACACGGAAAAAATATCTATTATGGGTGATTATTGATGAAGTAATGTCCTGTCGATCTCCCACAAAGATGTCCGGAATACTTCTGGAGAAAGAACAGAGATGGGTTTAAGATCTTCAGACTTACCAGTTAGGTCTCAATGATGGCATTCCATGGACATACTTCAGCACCATATATTATAATGGAGTAACATAGATGATGGGAACGAGCCATAGAATTAGAGGTAGAATTGTGTTGGAGTGCAAGGTCAACAACTCTGATATGGCCCTCTTGGGAACATAATCATCCCCTTCAATATACATATTATCTTTTAATGATATAATGAGCATGAATCCTGAAAACCAACATGATTGTGCAACAATTGCTGACACTACACCTCTGTTCACTATGCTTACAGGGCCCATGTTTATTGATATGATATATTTTTTTTGTTTTGTTAATGATCTGACATGACAGTATAAGATAGGCAACAATATTATGCTGCATAATAAGTAGCAATCTTAGACCACCGCTATGTCTGGATCCTTTGTCTTCAGGCCTTCTTTACACAGTGCATACTAAAATGATGCTCACTCTTAAAGACATAGATAAACTATGAACAGTAAGCAGATATAACATAACACATATGCTACGTATGATGTCATTCTGTTGCCCTCAAAGTGGCAAGACATATGCCCCTCACACCAGGACTCAATGGCCGGCAGAGCTCAACATGCAAGTTGCACAGGAAGTCACTCTGACGCGGCTTCCCAGAGAGTGATACCAGTATGCTCTCTTGTTGATCATTTGGGGGCTTCTTTACAAGTCCCATGCGCCGCCAGTGTGCCACTTTTAATATGGGAAAAAGTGACATACCAGCGGTGCAAGGGTCTTGTAAATAAAGCTCTTCATCTGCAGCGTGCTGCATTCTGTGCAGCCACTAATTCAAAGCCTTGAATAATCTTGGAGTGGTGTTGTTCATAGAGTTTCATTGTTTTACCATTCCAAGATGGCCACCAAGTTTAAAATCATTTTACTGGTTATCCTGGATTACTACAACAATTATATACTACCCATAATACTACTTCAAGATGACCACAATGAGTGGCCATGTTGGCATGGTATTGTGCATAGTGTATCATTGTTTTACTGCTCATAGACATCTAATACCTTGCTTCTAAGCATAGCAACCAGATTAGAACTTTAATTATTATTTACAATACCATTGCAAGATGGCCACACACTGCTGTTTAATTTTATTTTTTGATTGATGTTTAGGCAACAACATCTTTTTGCTACTTTCATTTGTTAAATATACCCAGCAACGGCGGAGGAGCATTTCCCCACTGCTTTGCTCAGAGCCAGCAAATGAAAAATAAAATGATGTTCTAGCATTGTTTTCTTTTTCATTTTTCGGTTCTGAACCAGCGCTGTAGGGAGGGGCGGGGCAAAGGCATGAGTCGGAGAAGAGGAGTGGTAAGTGCACTCCCTAAGTGCACATATGTGTTTGGCCAGCCCTCTCAGGCCAGCCAAAACACACATGTGCACTTAGGTTTCTCCAGTTTAGCTGCATTGAACAGCCGGGCTGGAGAAACCCCACAGACTCCATGGTCTGAGTGGAGCATCTTTCTAGCTCACTCAGGCCAATCCACGTGTTGGTCTGTGGCACAGGGATTGGATGGGAGTCTGTACCAGGGACTGCTGGGACCAGGATGAGTAGGGGACGCGCAACGCGGAAGGTGGCTGGCAGTGTCTGGCAAGTTCTGTGTTTTTAAAAGATATTATTACTACAACACACCACCGTGCGACCCCTCCCGCGTTCCCTCCACCCACCCCACCACCATTTGTTTGTGGCTGCTGCCACTGAATATATCTTCCCTATTCTTACTGAATTTTGTCTTTTTTTCCATCAAAGATGATCTCTGGGTGAATGTCAGAGTGAGACAGTGGGTGTATGAATGGATGCATGATTGCTCAGATGAGCGACAGTGCACGTATGATTACTTATTTAGTGCCTAATCTCATATGCGATAGAAGCACTTTTAGTTATAAGCCATTACTATTGGCTTTACCAACTCCTTTTTGATGATGTTAAGTTTCTTTTCACAAGGAATGCAAAGTACTCCCACTATGGCCCATTTTTAGGTATCATTAAAGACAGCACTAGCTTTTTAAAAGATCTCGTTTCCACTACTTTGAAAAATGTACATGTAAGAGGTACAGAGAGGGTCAGATGCTGGTCAGTTCCCTTCAGCCATAGCCTGACACGTGTTTTGAGTGGCGTACAGTTGCTTGTTTGAGCTGTCCATCAAGGCTGTGGCATCTCGCGGATGGTTACATAGCTATATTAGTTCTTACATTAGGTTTTGATGATGGGTCTTCAAGAAGCAGCCTGACACACATCTGCACTCCTGTCCTCCAGGAGCTCTCAGTTCACATCGACTATTCCTGCTTTTCCTCTACACTCCGTCTTCCTCTCTCCCCTGCTCAACACTTTCCCTCTCCTCTCCTCACTCCACTTTCCCATTCCTTGCTTTCCCTCAATTCCCAGCCTTCTTCACTTTCCCTCCCCATCTTCTCACTTTCCCTTCAGTCTCCTGATTTTCGAAAGCTAGCTCTTGAGTATCTCGATGCGTGGCTTTCACTGCAGCATGAGGTGTTTTCACTAACTGCTCCATCTCAAAGCCTGTTCTTTCACTTTCACCCTGGGCTGCTCCATCTAAATGCCTGCTCTTTCACTTTCACCCTGGACTGCTCCATCTCAATGCCTGTTCTTTCACTTTCACCCTGGACTGCTCCATCTCAATGCCTGTTCTTTCACTTTCACCCTGGGCTGCTCCATCTAAATGCCTGCTCTTTCACCCTGGGCTGCTCCATCTCAATGCCTGCTCTTTCACTTTCACCCTGGGCTGCTCCATCTCAATGCCTGTTCTTTCACTTTCACCCTGGGCTGCTCCGTCTCAATGATCGGAATCAGTAGCTTTCAATTTGTAGTTTGGGGACTTTTGCCAAGGCTGTGTTTCATGCGTGGGTCATTATATGTGACATCAGTAGCTTAACTTCACTTTCACCCAAGACTGGCAAATAGCCAAATTATGTGGCACATTCTCTGGTACTATTATTTTCATCCATTTAAGCAGAATCAAAATGTTGGGGAAGTGTGGAAATTATGTGGCAAATGTGGGAAATCCATATTATACAGTAAACACTACAGCCACAGGATTACACAAATCCAATGACCCTCACCATTGTCCATAGTTTTAATCAAAAATGTATTCATAAAATGTAAACAAAACTTAAAAAGTCTAATTCCCATTGGTGTTCATTACTAGCTGGCCTTTGAAATAAACAGATATTTAAAGCTATTTGCCTCAAAATAAACATGTAATATACAAATTCAAAATGTCACTAGAAGCCCTCAATATCAATATTTGATGATTTTACACAACTACCTGCATAGGAGCCGGACAGGTTTTTCTTTTTCTTTGTTGTTGTTATTATTGCGGTGCCCCAGTCCCACCTACGGCAGCCGGCCGGAATTCTAAAGTTGGTGACTGAGGAGGGAGGCCCATGGCCCTTGCACCCTGCCGGCGCCAGGACCAGCACCTTGTTGGTGTGCCGGCTCAGGAGCCGGCTACACCTCTTTCACATTTTTAAATGTTGGTGTGCCCTGGCGCCACAACCTATTTTCTTCATTCGGGGTTGCGGGGTAAGGACCATGGTCCTGCCGGTCCCACCGGTCTTCTGCTTGCGCCCATTGTGGTGGTAGTGGGAGCAGCTTTACTAGTTTTCTCCCATCCAGTGGAAGCTTCTTTTCTATGTGCTTCTGCCAGTTGAGTGAAATCCTCTGTTCTGTGCCAGCCAAAGCGTGGGCAGGGAGATACATTACTTCTCCCACCAGTGGGAGCCTTACTGTTCCCACCGGATGGGGGCAATTAAGTCTTCCCTGACCATGCTCTGGTGGGCAGGTAACAATCAGAGCCGGACTGGCCGTAGCGGGCACCAGGCATTTCCCCAGTCGGCTGGAGGGGTGGGGGCCGGTTTTGTGGCCATGGGGGCCCGTTTTGTTACTGGAGACTGTTTTTGCAGCAGTGCTGCAATATCGGCCCCATGTAACAAAAGCGGGAGCGGTACTTCTTACTAGCACGCCTCCCCAAACCCTCCCCCGCAGCCGGTCAAGCAGCAATCTGCCAGGGCTGGTTGCCGTTCCCAGTCTGGCCCTGGTAATACTTGTGTCCCAGGGATGGGGTCCCAGGACACCTGTATGCTCCGGACCCCCGTGGATAGCCTTTGCTCCTGTGATGGAGGTATTTCTGGTGTCTAGTTGTGACAGGACCAGGGACTGGACAGCAGTTCTAGGAATTTGTGGAGAGATGAAAGGTGGAGCCAGGATGTATCTTCTTAACGAAGTGAGTTTTCAAGAAGGCTGTTTTCTGTCAATGGAGCTGCAGCGGCTGCTGCAAAACTACACAAAAGTGACAGAAGATAGCTTTTCCCAGGAGGATGTCAAGAGACATCTGCAATGAATATGCACACCTTTTAAGTCACTAGGCAGGCTGGACAAGGAAGTGAAGGCGAGCTTTACTTTACACTGATTCGAGAAGTCTGGCAGATGGCTGCTCTGCAAACTGAAAATATTTGCAGAAGTAAACTGTGAAGTACAGTTAGGAAGAAAAGCAAGTATGTCAGTTGTGTGATAAATGCATAATGAAAACACTAACAAAGTCACATATATGTTGCCCTAGTTTCCCCATGTAGAGGCTATATCTCGCCCTCAAACCTATACCTGTGGTCAGTATGTCACTAGTATATATCCGTGTGCACATAAACTATATATAGGGGCTTGGGGCTGAGGCACAATCTCCACTCATAAATCTGGAAGGTACACATTTCACATCGACTTATCTGCAAACGAGGATGCAATTTGCGATGTTACCTATGCACTAGTAGGTTACACTGCACATGGTGCATATGCAGGAGGTCGCAAAATGACCTGCATAATGTATATTAGTTAAATAGGTCACAATTTACGACACCTGGGATTGGCTCTAACTGTGGGGATAGAATTCTGCTTGGGTCAGTAACCCTCCATCCCTGCAAATGCATTCCCGAACATCTGGAAACATGTTTTTAGAAACAGCCATGTCCATATAAAGGGCAGGTGCTGTTTTTTCTCAAAAAAATATTTAACATTTGAGAAGACATTAGGAGGATCATGTGAGGTCTTCAGAACCTCTGCTCACTCCTCCCGAGGCTGATCAGCAACGAGGAAGGCGTCTCAGATGGACAGCTTCCCCTTCGTTAATCGGTTACCACTGCAACTCAGGGGTTGGTCACTGATCAGTGGCCACAGACCATTGACAGATAGCTCAGGGACTTGTAAATAGGAGGGGACTTCGCTTGTAATGTGTAAAGCACTTTTTTACATTCTTGAAAGTCATTTGTACATCAGGCGCTTGAAGCTATCTTGAAGACATCTATGGAGCCTACCTCCTCCTGGAAGCGTTCCTACTCTGGTGAAACAATCACAGACACACTCACACAGTCCCTTTCTCTAGGGCAGGGGCCCACTCCAATTCTTGGGTCCCCTGAAAGGATATATCGGTCCTGTGCCACCAGTGCTTGTGCCCTGTAGTGCTACCCCATCTTCTTCTGGACTCACAAACACCAAACCTGTCTCTTCTGAGAGTGTCTCGGTTCTCTTTGTTCCCTTTTCTCTTTCTCTCTCTTTCTTCTCTCTCCTTTTCTCTCTTACTCCCAAACCACATCTCTCTCAATATATCTTTTTCTTGCTCTCTGGAAAGTTCTGCTTCTTCATAGATTCTTGCGGCTCCAATGTATATAATCAGACCTCAACTGTAACATAAATACATCTAGAATCACAGTTGCTTGCATCTCCCTCCTTCCTTCCTCCTCTGACATTCTCCATTTCTTGCCCTAAGCCCTGAAGAAGCTTTTATCTGTTGCAGTCTCACAGCACTCTGCAATCACATTTACAGCAGTAGTAGCCACCCACATTAAGGAATCTGGTAAGCTGAGCAATTTGCATTTACCCTTTCCTCTCTATTCATATTTTTATTGAATGATCCTTTCTTGCATTTTGTGAGAATGAATTGAATTACCTTTCCGGCCCCAACTGTTGTATTGAAAAACAACATCATCAAATGCACAAAAGGCAACAGAAAACACAGAGGAGTGCACCATAGAAGGGGCATTTAGCCATTTGCTTAACTGGCTCCCTCTAGTGGAGAAACTAAAGAAGAGCCACTGAACCAGCACATGTTTTCAAAATGGGACTATTTTGTATTCTTTTGCAAACAGCCATTCATGAAGTGGTCATTGATACCAGAAAAAAGGGAATTCCTTGGAAAAAAATCCCAACCACAAAATGAAAACACTTTAAGAGTGTTCAATTGCATATTAAGTTTGGTAAGTAGTATGCACAAGAACACGGCCACCTGGGGTTGTGGCTTTTTAATTGCTAACTACACCTTTTTGTGAAAAGATGTTGGCTAACAGTAACAATTCAACCCCACATTAATAAAGAGTACATTTTGTCATTACAATGGGAACTGTGACGATTGACTGTGTACAACACCCTGTTTTCTTAGCAACAGTGGAGAAGGAATATTGCCCGAGTCAGATCACAAGGAGAGCTTCCTTAGACTATTGACTATTGACACGTGACAAACTCAAGCTAAACACAGAAAACATCAATATTAAATTATTACATATAACATAACACATCACCTTGGATGCATCAAAGCTGCTGGGAAGGGGCCACTGGCCATGAGGTCCATAGGAGAACCCACACTAGGCTGAGGGCAGATGGCTGAATGATCTAACACAAAGTAGTCCCAATTGTAAAGTCCTCTTCGAACAAAATCAGTTTTCGTTCATAGGCAAACATTACATATGCTGAATCTGCAAAAACACCGACTCAATCCAGCTGTGAAAGAACAGCATTGGCTCCCTGTGAAAATGGAGATCAAATTCAAAGTTCTTGATCTTGTTCACCTTAAATGCTTTGGGGCTTGTTTACAGGCCCCTTGCGCCACGGCTACATCACTTTTTCCATATTAGAAAGGGCGCACCAGTGGCTCAAGGAGCTTGTAAATTAGACCCTTTTCCCATAAGACCTACTGGGTCAAAGGATCAGGATCCCTTCAAATCAATTTTCCCCCATGCTTCAAACAGAAATCAGACCCCATGAATGGCACGTTTCATTGAGTAAAGATCCTTCGAAAGAATAAAACATGAAGGAGGTTCAATTGGAGCCATGGGTCCCAGGCTGAGGAATACACTGGAGTGAAGAGTGAGCGCATGGCCAATATGGACACATTTCAGAAGCGGCCAAAACTGAACTCCTCTGGATCACCTATAAGTGAGCTCCACATTGAAAGGGGTAACAACTGAAGAATCTAGACCTGGGGCCAACTTCGTACTGACTGGAGTCTAACTGACCCATCACCAAACATGGATGATCCTGTTCACCTTAAATGCTTTGAAGTGAATGGCAGGGGATGCACAGCACTATATGAAAATCCTAAATAAATAAATATGGTTTGCTCCTGCTGTGAAATATTCCTCGATGACAAGTTTGTGATAGTGGGACTACAGCATGTCCTGGTAAATTCTGCATGTATTTTGTGCTCCTCTCTGATCTCGAGTATGGAACAGCATGAAGTGTTCAGAGCATGTGTATAATACCAATAGCCCATTGTCCACATAAGCTAAATATCGCAAGTGAAAAATATTAATAGTGATATTTACTGTGTGCGATAAATATTGCTTGTGAACATAAAACCCAATTAAGTATGAGAGGCTAGTCAAAACTAGTGGAAAGGTAACACCTGAAAATATCCCTTGGTAGACAATTATCCAAAATTTGTAGATTTTGTTGTAGAAAAAAAATACAAATTACAAGAAAAAAGTACATGCACTGTTTCTGTTTTCACCATAGCTCAGTGTTTCCCAATCTGGGGTCCGAGGACCCCCAGGGGTCCGTGGCACATTCCCAGGGGGTCCGCAGGCAGAAGTTTAAAAAGCACTGTAAAGTTCCTTGTAAAATTAGCAGTTTTCGAGCAACTATAAAAGTGTCAAGAAAATGCCAGTGATTAATGTACCTGCTGGAGAGAGATGAGAGTTTTGTCTAGTGGCAGCTTTGACTTATCTAATGTGACACAGAGGGTTAATATGCCTACTGCAAAGAACGTGTACAATGCATTTTAAAAAACAGTATTTTATGTGCATAGGTCAGTGGGCTACAGATTTTGTCACAGAGATTCTTTTGTCACTGTGCAATTCATAAGGGACAATCATAGTCTAGCAGTGTCCTATAAACTGTCATCAAAGAGCTGCTTGCAAACTGCATGGTAAAAGTTATCAACATATGTTTATTCCCAGTCTATCATTATACTGATGCTGCTATGTTCCCACTTCCTGCACATGAACAATTTTGTAATGCCTTTTTGTCACTTCACTAAGGCAGCACACATGGAAGTTACAAAACGTCATTTTTATTAAAGATTGTTTGTGTGCAGTAAGGGTCACCATCCTGAACATAAACAAGCAAAAACGAGGAGAAATAAGGCATTTCTCCTCATTTCGCCAAGTTAAAACCATGTTTTTCATGGTCTTAATTCTGGTGCTGTCTCCTATTTAAGCTGACCTTGTAAATAGAGGGCAGCGTCAAAATCAATGGGTGTCGGAGTGAAACGCCCACTGCAACTCCCACTGTCCACCTTTTTCACGCTAAGCATTGCGTGAAAGGGGTCCTTATTTACAAGGCAGCGTTAAGCCACAATAAGTGCCTTGTAAATAGGGCAAAGCCCCTATTGCCACAGGAACATCGCAAAAAGTGACATTCCTATGGCGATAGGGACTTGTAAATATGCCCCTAAAATCCTTAGTAATTTGAGTATTTGTTTTGTTTTGTGTGCACACGCTTGTTTATTTTTTTCGAATTACTGTTTTAATGTTAGAAATTTAAATCCTACAAATTGCTCGGGGGTCCCCAGCTTCCAGTGGTGACTCAATGGGGGTCCTCAGGAGTCAAAAGTTTGGGAACCACTGCCCATAGCTCATACATACATGAACCTAGGAAAAACCATGCAAAATAAATCATGCATGGATGGATAACAGCAGCTCATGCCTTTCAAATGAGCAGGACACCACCATGGACACAGTACTGCTAGGTCACTACATCATGATTTGCTGCAGCAATCCAAGCAGTAGCAAGAGGATAGCTTGACAGCCCATTCACAAACACCGAGGGTGCAGGAGTGCAGACTAAGTCAAAGTCACACTGGATCCCCTGAATCTCCAGGGAGGCTGATGCCATACAGGCTGGATATGAAAAGAAAACGCTGCCATCACATGCCACAGTATACAGATCTGCACTGTCCTCATTCCTGAAAATGCACTTCATTTCTTCACTATCGGCATCACACAGTGGACAACATTGGCTCACAGCATGACACAACCAACCTTCAGCAACGTACACAATGCTTTGTTGACTGGGAGTGGCAAGCAAATAATATTTGCCATGGGTCACCGCGCAACTAATACCATCAAGGTGCACTTCTATGTCATACTGGTTTGCCCCAATGCTCTGGAATCTGCTGACTGTACACATGTAACTGCGGTGGTCCCACCTACACCTAAAGAAGTTTCCCACAGCCATTAGTGCTGCACAAACATTTGCCGATGCTCTCCTCTGTATACTGAACTGTTGTCCCAGGATTCCTGTGGCAACCCATGACACCATGATCTTGCAGAGGAGCAACATTGGTCACACCATGCAGACACTTCACAATCAAGGTACATGGTTATTGGTAAACATCTGACAATCCAGTTCTGTAGTAGTTACAACAGAATGCATTGATTGTTGCAGTTCTAAGTACCTTCTTGTGACAAGTACTGTCAGACAGCGGCTTGACTGCAGTGAAGCAGCTGAGCTGCGATGAAAGGTGCGTAGCCACTCTAAGGCTTGTTTCAAGAGCTGCTGAAATGAAATACACGTATTTGACTTTTTTATTGGGCATGAAATGTACGCACAGCTGCTCTAGAGGTGCATAATGCATGCAAAGTCAAAGTTCACAGAGAAGCTGCATCTTACAGATCATTAAACTGTCATTTGCAGCCTGGACTACTGAAGGATGGTGCAGGCCTAACACAAGCCCAATGTGAAAATAAAACTGAACAAGCTGGATAAGCCATATTTCCTAAAATGTGGTTATGTTTCCATGACACCCCTTGAGTCCAACGTCTTCTCTCTATCCCACATCTGGCCTTTACGGCTCTCACATTAGAGTCAATGTAACATTTGTCCGCCAAACCCTGAGTCCATTAGTCTGTTTTCCGACAGCGGTGCCCCGCTGGCTCCACCATCAAACATCTAACTCCAATGGCTGATGGATTAAGGGCCGTGAGAGTAAAGACTTCAGACTGCCCACCCTATTGAGACTGGATGGTCTGATGTCCTTTTTTCTGCTTTTGACCACCAGGTCACTGAACTAAAGAAAAATTCCCCATGTATGGCGGTCATTAGTCTTTTTTTGTCTAGCTTTTTGAGTTTGTTTCTGAAAAATAAATGAGTTTGGGGCTCGGCTGCCTAAATAGATAGCGGCCAAGCAGTTTACTTCATAGGAGCCATCACTGTCCGTGAGGGCGGCAGACATAATGTCATCTGCCACCCGGGCAAACTGAATAAAGACCTCTAAGGGTTAAATCTGCTAATGAATATGAATTAGGTAGGTTGGAATTGGAACCAGTTCTGAAAGCTGCCATTGTGCTACAATCAAAAGAGGCCTATGATGCAGAATGCTTACGCCTCCTCTCAGACAGAAGAAACTAACAGCAGATCTACAGGATCAAATCAGAACTCTTGTAGAAAACGGAATCACCAACAATTAGTTTTCCATAAACAAAGGTGCAGTTCTATGCAATGAAAAACCTGTTGCATCTTATTTCTATCAGAATCAACAGGAGAGGAAGGGATCAACACGGCTAGTCCCCTCAGTAGACTATCAAAAAACAACAAAGCCAGTGTACAATAATATGAAACAAGGGGCACTCTAAGTCAATGCAATACATCAATCAAGCGAGCAAAGAGCCTCAGATTCCCTGTGAACCGTTATGTTCATAGGAAGTAAGTTTGGCCACTATGGAACAATACCCAGTGGGTATGAAAAAGCCCTCACTCACCAACCTGGTTGGTGACATGCTTCATCATTGGGCTTCCACTGGGACGACCGAATGTCATCCCAGTGTGCTGCGACGCCAGGTTACTGCGGAGCTGGGTTGGTTGTGTGGGGAAAGTGAATTTAAAATATCCAATCAAGTCAAAAAGAAACTTTATTAATTTTGCTTAAATGGAAAGGAGTAAAAAGGAGTGAGGGTCTAAAAAATTAAAAGACCTGGTTCACTCCGTGGCGGTCAACATGTTTCTGCCTCATGGAGTGTTAATCGGGCATTCGTCAGGACCAGAGGGGGATGTGCGCAGCCTCGGTGGTGTGAACTCGCTAAGGTCCACCCAACCGTAGGCTGATGTGTGAAAAAACAAAAAAACACTAAATAGTGTGAACTCCGCCAAGTAAAATAATTAATTATGGGGAGAGGAAAGAGTTTACTCTGATGGTACAAGGAGACAAACAAACAGAAAGACAAAACATAAAGAGAGGTATCAATGTTTGTCACACAAATCGTGCTCTACAGATCAGGAATTAGGAACTGATGTGCTCGAAGGACAAGTGAGTGCCTCTAGGTCTACCACAGGTGCAAAAAATGTGAGAAGCTGTGCACCTAGGTATAGTCAAATATCTGTGTAAGGAAAACGGGACGTTATCCTCTCAAAAGTGACTAGTAGTCAAAACTCGAAACGCATGTGAAATGTAGCAGTGACACTCATATGCGGAGAAATCAGGCTAGGGACTAAAACAGCTGCACGCGATGCTCAGTGTGCAGAGAAAAGGAACGGATCTTACAGAGAGGCCTGTCCGTTAGAAGCCTCATGGATCCCGGGAGGGGGGTGGGAGCAAAATGGCACACCCTGCATCAGGAAAAGATAGAAAGAAAACGAAGTTCGTGTAAATATCACGAACGGGTGAGAAAGCGAAGGCTCGCTTACCTTGTTGGACGAGGAGCGGATAAGGTTACTTACGCCCTTGCTGCTCTACACCCGCGATATGCCTAAACAGCCTCTTGCTGCCGGGTCCGGATAGTAGTGAACCGGGGCCGGAGGTATGAATATAAAGACCCCACGGCGTCTCCCTGGTCAGGCTCTCAAACAGAGCTTCTCCCTGATTGGGTAGAAAGCTCTAACTCGAACGCTGATTGGCCCAGTGGGAGCCAATCGGTGCGGAGATAAAGAAAGACGAAGATATTCGTTGCGCTAGGCAACGCATAGCAACGGAGGGGAAAAAAAAAAAAAAAAAAAAAAAAGGAAGTTTTATAAAACTTTAATGGCACGGAACCAAAGGAGCATAAACGAACCAGCACAAAGCCCTCGGGAGTGTGCATCAGGGCCTGGGGAAAAGCAGAGGTACTGCTGAAAGGGGCTATGTGGCGGACTCGCGCACAGGGTCAAGGAGACCTGGCTTATACGTGAAGGGCATGAATAAACCAAGGTAATCATAATCGGCAAAGGAACAAACCGGACTGGGTGTCAAGAGTTCCTAAAATACAGGATAGTAATCTTAAAAACAGAGAGGATGACATGAACCCATCGACTAATTAGGGTAAAAAAACAGTGGTATCAGGGGATTAATTTGTAAGAAGGTGATATTCATATAGGATGAGAGCATTTAGAGGATATTGACCCAAGGGGCATTATCATTCAACCCATGGAGGTTAGTCCCCAGGCGGTACACCCACCTCTGTTCCCTTTCAAAAAGCACTTTGGGAATGTTTCTGCCACTTGAGATCTCTTCTATCACTGTCCACCTTAGATCGTTGGTAGTGTGGTTGATAGAGAGAAAGTGTTCACTCATTTTCGTAGTTGTGCGTTTGCACCTAATGTTACTCCGGTGTTCGCATATCCGGAGTCTCACCTTCCGCGTCGTCATCCCCACGTATCGTAGGCCGCAGGGGCAGGTAATAAGGTAGACCACATTCGTTGTATTACAATTCGTGTGGCCTCTTTGGGTCCAGGTCTTGTTGGATTCAAGGTCGAGGGTTTTGGTATGTGTGGTCAGATGGCATACACTGCAGTCAGAACAGGGAAAGTGCCCAGTGATCTTGGGGAGGCCCCATGCTTCCGTTATAGATCTCTGTGGGGTCTCTCGTGGCATCAGTGGTCGTGTGTGTACCAGATTGTTGCGGAGGCTTTGTGCGCGTTTGAATGAAAAGAGGGGTTTTTCCCAGTTGCGATTGGCGCTGTTGATTATACCCCAATGTTTATTGATAGTCTTTTTGAGTTGGTTAGAAAGGGTACAGTAGGTGGTGACACAGGTAAATGGGATAGATGCAGTGTCCTTTGGGTAGTCCGTTAAGAGTACATCCCTTGGTTGATTCCTCGCACGTTTGTAACTTCTGGAGAGGAGGGGGGAAGGGTACCCTCTCATACTCAGTTTAGTTGGTAAATCCTGAGATTGGCTCTTGAAATCGCTCAAGGTGGTGCAATTTCGTCGTAAGCGGAGGTATTGTCCGTAGGGTAAATTTTCCCTCAGGGGACGTGGATGAAAGCTGGTGAACTCGAGGAGATTGTTCCTCGAGGTTGGCTTGTAATAGGTCCTAGTTTGAAAGGACCCTCGTACCTTAGTTATCACCACATCAAGAAATACAACCTCAGAGTCGTCATATGTATATGTGAACTTCAGGTGCGGGTTCAGAGTATTGATCCATGTGAGGAAAGACTGGAGGGTGTTGTTACTACCTTGCCAGATCAGGAGCACATCATCTATATATCGCTTCCATAAGGCTATGGAAGAGCGGTAGGGGTTTGAAGTCGGGAGGATGAACTTCTGTTCGAAAGCATAGACGTATAGTCCAGCTACACTGGGAGCAAAGGTACTCCCCATGGAAGTACCTGTGGTTTGGAGAAACAATTGACCCTGGAACTCAAAAAAGTTTCTCTTCAAGGCCAAAGTGGCACATTGTATCACGAACTCTTTGGTGGTTTTGTATTCCCAGGGAGTGGAGTCAAGCGATTCTTCCAGGACCCTGATGGTTTCATCCTGGGGGATGCTCGTGTACAAGCTTTCTATATCCAATGTTGCCAGTATAGTGTGTTCTGAGCATGTGGTGTTACTGAGTAGTTTCAGAAGGTCCTTTGTATCCTTAAGGTAGGTGGTCGATTTTTGGACCAAAGGTTTTAGGAAGTGGTCACAAAACCGAGATAGGGGTTCCAAAAGAGAGTCAATCCCCGAGACAATGGGGCGTCCAGGTGGAGGGACTCTCTCTTTATGGATCTTGGGGAGTGTATAGAAATAGGGGATCTTCCCCGGGCCTTCAGTGAGAAAACGTGCTTCAGCTCTGGTGATGACACCCTGTGTTTGTGCCTCTTCGACCACACTTAGGATCTCGCTTTTGAGCCCCTCAGATGGATCATTGAGGAGTGGTGTATAGTTGTGGCGGTCGTTCAATAAGCGGAGGCATTCCTGGTCGTAGTCGGTAGTGTTCAGTAGTACGACAGCGCCCCCCTTATCTGCGGGTTTTATGGTTAAGGTGGTGTCCGCACGGAGAGAGGTGATGGCTCTGTACTCCTCTGCCCTCAGATTCTTAAAGGTAGTGGGGATGATTGTGTGCTCAAGTTCGGTAAAGACTGCTCGTTCGAAGGTCGTAATTTCCACAGGAATGGTGTGTGGAGGGGGATTAAAGGTCGACGGTGGTCGGAGGGGGGTATCCCCTACGTCCAAGTCAGCTCCCTCGTTAACTCGACTTTCAAAGAAAGCTTTTAATTTCAGCTTCCTAAAGAATGCTGCCAATTCGCAATGAAGGCGAAATTTGTCAGGGCGGGCTGATGGAACAAAGCCCAATCCCTTTTCCAAAACCGATCTCTCATGGTCTGTTAGTGTCTTATTTGACAGATTTACGATCAGGCTGTCGAAGTGCTCGGTCCCGAGGCCAACAGTTCCTGAGCTTGTTTGCTCCGGGTGTGGTTGCCCACTGGGTCGTCTTGTGCCCAGTGTACTCTTTGGTTGTTCCCTCTCCGCCGGCCTTTTCCCCTTTGGCCCCTCTCTAAAAAATGGGGCTGTGGAAAGGGGTTAGGGGGGTACATTGGGGAAGCATACCCTGGATTCCATCCCATCTGCGGGCCGCTGCTGTTAGAGGAGTCATCATCTGTCCCGTAGGAGTTAGTTTCAGTTCTACGTATGGACACAAAGGCCGGGTCAGCATAAGGGTATACTTTATTGAATTCAAATTTTTTAAGGTCTTTCTGAAATTGATTTACCTTACTCTGTGTGAGATTCTCTTTGTACTCATTGATGTCTTTGTTCAGTTCATCAAGTCGTTTTTTAAAACCAGTGAGTGTGGTTTTGAATTGTGTTTCAGTTTGGGTAATCTCAATCATAATCGCCTCAGACAGTCGGACGGCTGTTTTAATGATTAAGACTAACCAGTCTCGAGTGCAGTGCCATGCTGGGCTATGATAGCATGGCACACTCACTGACTCCTCTAACAGCAGCGGTTCAAGCAGTGGCAGCTCCAGACAACCCAGAAGGGGCAGACAAAGAGGAAGGTCGCGTCCCTTCCCTAATCAAGCGCCTTGGATAAACTTTCCCCCACAACAAGGTGCTATGGGCTCACATCCCATACAATTCCATTACCCATTCGGCCCGCAGATGGGATGGAATCCAGGGTATGCTTCCCCAATGTACCCCCCTAACCCCTTTCCACAGCCCCATTTTTTAGAGAGGGGCCAAAGGGGAAAAGGCCGGCGGAGAGGGAACAACCAAAGAGTACACTGGGCACAAGACGACCCAGTGGGCAACCACACCCGGAGCAAACAAGCTCAGGAACTGTTGGCCTCGGGACCGAGCACTTCGACAGCCTGATCGTAAATCTGTCAAATAAGACACTAACAGACCATGAGAGATCGGTTTTGGAAAAGGGATTGGGCTTTGTTCCATCAGCCCGCCCTGACAAATTTCGCCTTCATTGCGAATTGGCAGCATTCTTTAGGAAGCTGAAATTAAAAGCTTTCTTTGAAAGTCGAGTTAACGAGGGAGCTGACTTGGACGTAGGGGATACCCCCCTCCGACCACCGTCGACCTTTAATCCCCCTCCACACACCATTCCTGTGGAAATTACGACCTTCGAACGAGCAGTCTTTACCGAACTTGAGCACACAATCATCCCCACTACCTTTAAGAATCTGAGGGCAGAGGAGTACAGAGCCATCACCTCTCTCCGTGCGGACACCACCTTAACCATAAAACCCGCAGATAAGGGGGGCGCTGTCGTACTACTGAACACTACCGACTACGACCAGGAATGCCTCCGCTTATTGAACGACCGCCACAACTATACACCACTCCTCAATGATCCATCTGAGGGGCTCAAAAGCGAGATCCTAAGTGTGGTCGAAGAGGCACAAACACAGGGTGTCATCACCAGAGCTGAAGCACGTTTTCTCACTGAAGGCCCGGGGAAGATCCCCTATTTCTATACACTCCCCAAGATCCATAAAGAGAGAGTCCCTCCACCTGGACGCCCCATTGTCTCGGGGATTGACTCTCTTTTGGAACCCCTATCTCGGTTCTGTGACCACTTCCTAAAACCTTTGGTCCAAAAATCGACCACCTACCTTAAGGATACAAAGGACCTTCTGAAACTACTCAGTAACACCACGTGCTCAGAACACACTATACTGGCAACATTGGATATAGAAAGCTTGTACACGAGCATCCCCCAGGATGAAACCATCAGGGTCCTGGAAGAATCGCTTGACTCCACTCCCTGGGAATACAAAACCACCAAAGAGTTCGTGATACAATGTGCCACTTTGGCCTTGAAGAGAAACTTTTTTGAGTTCCAGGGTCAATTGTTTCTCCAAACCACAGGTACTTCCATGGGGAGTACCTTTGCTCCCAGTGTAGCTGGACTATACGTCTATGCTTTCGAACAGAAGTTCATCCTCCCGACTTCAAACCCCTACCGCTCTTCCATAGCCTTATGGAAGCGATATATAGATGATGTGCTCCTGATCTGGCAAGGTAGTAACAACACCCTCCAGTCTTTCCTCACATGGATCAATACTCTGAACCCGCACCTGAAGTTCACATATACATATGACGATTCTGAGGTTGTATTTCTTGATGTGGTGATAACTAAGGTACGAGGGTCCTTTCAAACTAGGACCTATTACAAGCCAACCTCGAGGAACAATCTCCTCGAGTTCACCAGCTTTCATCCACGTCCCCTGAGGGAAAATTTACCCTACGGACAATACCTCCGCTTACGACGAAATTGCACCACCTTGAGCGATTTCAAGAGCCAATCTCAGGATTTAACAACTAAACTGAGTATGAGAGGGTACCCTTCCCCCCTCCTCTCCAGAAGTTACAAACGTGCGAGGAATCAACCAAGGGATGTACTCTTAACGGACTACCCAAAGGACACTGCATCTATCCCACTTACCTGTGTCACCACCTACTGTACCCTTTCTAACCAACTCAAAAAGACTATCAATAAACATTGGGGTATAATCAACAGCGCCAATCGCAACTGGGAAAAACCCCTCTTTTCATTCAAACGCGCACAAAGCCTCCGCAACAATCTGGTACACACACGACCACTGATGCCACGAGAGACCCCACAGAGATCTATAACGGAAGCTTGGGGCCTCCCCAAGATCACTGGGCACTTTCCCTGTTCTGACTGCAGTGTATGCCATCTGACCACACATACCAAAACCCTCGACCTTGAATCCAACAAGACCTGGACCCAAAGAGGCCACACGAATTGTAATACAACGAATGTGGTCTACCTATTACCTGCCCCTGCGGCCTACGATACGTGGGGATGACGACGCGGAAGGTGAGACTCCGGATATGCGAACACCGGAGTAACATTAGGTGCAAACGCACAACTACGAAAATGAGTGAACACTTTCTCTCTATCAACCACACTACCAACGATCTAAGGTGGACAGTGATAGAAGAGAGCTCAAGTGGCAGAAACATTCCCAAAGTGCTTTTTGAAAGGGAACAGAGGTGGGTGTACCGCCTGGGGACTAACCTCCATGGGTTGAATGATAATGTCCCTTGGGTCAATATCCTCTAAATGCTCTCATCCTATATGAATATCACCTTCTTACAAATTAATCCCCTGATACCACTGTTTTTTGACCCTAATTAGTCGATGGGTTCATGTCATCCTCTCTGTTTTTAAGATTACTATCCTGTATTTTAGGAACTCTTGACACCCAGTCCGGTTTGTTCCTTTGCCGATTATGATTACCTTGGTTTATTCATGCCCTTCACGTATAAGCCAGGTCTCCTTGACCCTGTGCGCGAGTCCGCCACATAGCCCCTTTCAGCAGTACCTCTGCTTTTCCCCAGGCCCTGATGCACACTCCCGAGGGCTTTGTGCTGGTTCGTTTATGCTCCTTTGGTTCCGTGCCATTAAAGTTTTATAAAACTTCCTTTTTATTTTTTTCCCCTCCGTTGCTATGCGTTGCCTAGCGCAACGAATATCTTCGTCTTTCTTTATCTCCGCACCGATTGGCTCCCACTGGGCCAATCAGCGTTCGAGTTAGAGCTTTCTACCCAATCAGGGAGAAGCTCTGTTTGAGAGCCTGACCAGGGAGACGCCGTGGGGTCTTTATATTCATACCTCCGGCCCCGGTTCACTACTATCCGGACCCGGCAGCAAGAGGCTGTTTAGGCATATCGCGGGTGTAGAGCAGCAAGGGCGTAAGTAACCTTATCCGCTCCTCGTCCAACAAGGTAAGCGAGCCTTCGCTTTCTCACCCGTTCGTGATATTTACACGAACTTCGTTTTCTTTCTATCTTTTCCTGATGCAGGGTGTGCCATTTTGCTCCCACCCCCCTCCCGGGATCCATGAGGCTTCTAACGGACAGGCCTCTCTGTAAGATCCGTTCCTTTTCTCTGCACACTGAGCATCGCGTGCAGCTGTTTTAGTCCCTAGCCTGATTTCTCCGCATATGAGTGTCACTGCTACATTTCACATGCGTTTCGAGTTTTGACTACTAGTCACTTTTGAGAGGATAACGTCCCGTTTTCCTTACACAGATATTTGACTATACCTAGGTGCACAGCTTCTCACATTTTTTGCACCTGTGGTAGACCTAGAGGCACTCACTTGTCCTTCGAGCACATCAGTTCCTAATTCCTGATCTGTAGAGCACGATTTGTGTGACAAACATTGATACCTCTCTTTATGTTTTGTCTTTCTGTTTGTTTGTCTCCTTGTACCATCAGAGTAAACTCTTTCCTCTCCCCATAATTAATTATTTTACTTGGCGGAGTTCACACTATTTAGTGTTTTTTTGTTTTTTCACACATCAGCCTACGGTTGGGTGGACCTTAGCGAGTTCACACCACCGAGGCTGCGCACATCCCCCTCTGGTCCTGACGAATGCCCGATTAACACTCCATGAGGCAGAAACATGTTGACCGCCACGGAGTGAACCAGGTCTTTTAATTTTTTAGACCCTCACTCCTTTTTACTCCTTTCCATTTAAGCAAAATTAATAAAGTTTCTTTTTGACTTGATTGGATATTTTAAATTCACTTTCCCCACACAACCAACCCAGCTCCGCAGTAACCTGGCGTCGCAGCACACTGGGATGACATTCGGTCGTCCCAGTGGAAGCCCAATGATGAAGCATGTCACCAACCAGGTTGGTGAGTGAGGGCTTTTTCATACCCACTGGGTATTGTTCCATAGTGGCCAAACTTACTTCCTATGAACATAACGGTTCACAGGGAATCTGAGGCTCTTTGCTCGCTTGATTGATGTGTTGCATCTTATTTCTACACACTCCCTAAAATTCACAAACCTACAAATTCACCACTAGGATGGCCTAAAGGTTTAGGCCTCGGTTGAATTCTGGAACCCCTATCACAATTCTGTGTTTTTTTTCTAAAGACCCCTAGTGGAGAAGATGCCGTCATACTTGAAGGACATTGAGGAGGCCCTTAACCTCATCAATAATTTCCCTTTGACCGTTGGACCTAATTATTGGTGGATTGGATATAGAATCACTATACACCAACATTCCTTGAGGTGAGACCTTGAGTGTGGTTGAAGAAATACTTTACCATCTGGATTGGCAATTCAGGACCCCATGAGCATTTATCTTGGACCTAGCGAGACTGTCACTTACAAACAATTTGTTTTAGTTCAGCAGCACCCAGTACCTTCAGAAACACGGGACCCATGGGGAGCACTTTTGCACTGTGGCTGGCATGTCTTATATGTACACCAATTTGAAAAAGAATTCATTTATCCAACTGAGAACCTATATTACGACAGAATATCTGACTCTGGTGATGATACATTTTTTAATTTTTTTATTTATTTAAAGGTTCTACATAACGCCTGAATCACCCCTGACGGGGTATCTCTGCGCTTCGAACGGTGCTGCAGTTAGGCTGACGAGCAGTTTTTAGAACAGAGCGGTCTTGAGGAGCTTTCTCAATTGAAGATAGTCAGAAAATTGTCTCAGATGGATGGGGAGTTGGTTCCAATAGAGGGGAGCGATGTAGGAAAAAGCTTTCCCACTTAACCTGGACATTGATGATGTTCATTTGGTATGGAAAGGATTTGAGAAAACATAGGAAGCATTTGTGAACTGGATTAATTTGAGGAACCCCCTGTTGCACTTCACATAATTTTTGGACCTGAACATCATTGAACAAAATGGCAAATTAATAACTATATTTTATAGAAAATGCACTGATAAAAACAGTCTGCTTTCTTCTAAAAGTTTTCACCGTGAGGCACTGTGACAGAATCTGCCCTATGGACAATTTTTACATCTGCACTGGAACTGCACATTCACAGAGGATTTTGATCAAGAAGCAGAATAACCAAGGATGAAATTGCAGGGCAGAGGACACTACAATTAGGTAGAGAGCAAGAATCAACAATCAGTAAGCACTATTAGACACTGTCAATAGACCAAACATTTACAGACTGATATGTGTAACCACTTACAGCACAGCTTCAAATACTGGCAAGAAAATCAGCAATAAGTAATTTTCCACCAATCACTGGACATTATGCATTTGGTTCATGTAAAGTGTGCCATTTGACAAAAACTACAAAATCTTATAACCTGGGTCTAAAAACTCCATGGATTCTGATCAATCATACTACATGCAACTCTGAATGTGTAGTGTATTTGAGCAGGTGTCAATGCCACCTACTATATGTAAGAATGACTACCAAGAAGGTAAGAATAAGGATAATGGAAAACAGAAGTAATGGGAAATGTAAAAAAAAAAAAACCATTAACGAAACTAACCACTCACTTCCTGGAACACAATCACACTGTTAACACCTAGCATAGGTGTGTTTGGACAAGCATGAGATACACTCTAGTTAAGAGATGCAAAACATTTTCTTTTCTAGACAAGGACAGAGTTGTTGAGACAAGCCGGAAGTCATGTGAGGGGTTTAAACGATGATATCCCATGGCATCACCAGAACAGCCAATAAATAGAGTTTATGTTGTATTTTTTTTATGTCCACCGTCTAGAAACAGGAAACTACACTGACTATTCATAGGGGCAATGCTCATCAAAAGCAAGACCTGGGTTACGTCTAAAGAAGTACCCCTTGTGCCTTTCGTGAGAGAGATAAAATAAATGTTCCCTTCTAAAAAGATGTTGAGGGAAAAGAGGCCTACATGAGCCAGAGGTTGTGAAAATATAGAATGACAATAAGTTGGCCCAATTGTCCTGGAAATAACATTTATACGTTGTCAGGAATCATGGACCATATTGAAGACAGAGTATCCTCTTAAGGGAAGGAATTTTACTTTCTCGGTCTTGAGTGAAAGCACACATGTAATATTGTATGGCTCCAGAAACACAATTAACATCTTATATATGTTTTATGCAGTTAACTGTTTTTAATGAAACAGGGTTTATCGCTCTAATCATAACGGTTCCAGAAATACCCAACTTTTGTGGACTCTACAATTAACCAAGCTAGGGTTACCGTACTAGTCATTTGATGGCAAAAATAGTGTCACCCCGCCTCACTACATGGGAAGATCTGGATTACCATCCTAGTCTTTCCTCTGATGCATCAGTGTTGCAATGCCAGCCACGGGACACGTCTCATTGAATATGTAGTTAATCCCTAACCCTTGGCTTTGTGGTCATTGACAGAGGGTCTGGAGCGGCAATGCAGGTGGCGAAGTACATCTGGGGACACATAACTTGAGCTTCCCCTCTCCATGGGAGCACTATTTAACCTAAACAGCTAATATGGAGGATATTTTTTGCCATTGATAGGGTCCAACAAGGAACAGCGCTTATGATAAAAGAATAATAGGAACTTAGGGCCAGATGTACGACCATACTGAATTGCGGCTCAAAATTTGCGCTCATTTGAGAGTCGGAATTTGCGAGTCGCAATTTAGTATGTACGGCATTGTCAGAGACACTGATTGCGATTCCCAATGGGGTCGCAAAATGCGAGGCTCATGAATATTAATTTGTGACCCCATTTTGAATGGATGGTCCTCCCAGGGATGGTGGCCTGCTAGGCTCAGCAGACCACCTTGTCTGGGATTGCTTTTAAATAAAGCACCTTTTATATCAAATGAAGCCCGTTTTCCTTAAAGGGAAATGGGATGCATTTAAAACATTTAAAATGAACCATTTTTGTCTAATTTTTTAAGGACAGGCAGTGGTTCCTGGCAAGGGGTCCCCTTCCCACTTGAAGTAGGTGGTAATTGCAAGTGTTTTGCGACCACATCTTGCGGTCGCAAAACATTAGTACATGGGTTAGAGACTCGCTATTTGGAAGAGAACAATTCATTTGCGAGTCGCAAAATTGTGTTAGTACATGGCCATACCAATTTTAGCATGCGCAAACGTATCGCTAACCCGGTTGCGCATGCTAAAATTGGTCGTACATCTGGCCCTTATAGACTAATAGACCAAAGAAGCAAATATATTTAAATAAAAAGTGTCATACAAAAGTTTGGATATGACCAATAGAATACCCTAATGCACATATTAAGCTGCTTTTCATTTTTCACACATTTATGAAGTCGGTCGGAAACCAAACCGCCCGACTACTTGTCGGATTCGGTTCCGACCGACTCGCGGTAGACGAGTCTGCCTGACCGATTATCATGTTTCCGAACCCAGTTCAGAAGGACTCCCAATTACTTCAATGGGAGCCTGTGTTCTGACCGACAACACAGGCTCCTATGGGGAATATTGGTGTCTGCAGAAAACCTTGCACCCTGTAGCGATGCCTGCCACACTGTGCATGGTTTTACAGGAGGGTCCCTTGGGTAACCCCTCGACCCCAAACCAGAGGACTCAGGATGAAGGGGGGCCTGCTGGGGGGCCCCAAAGTCAGTTTCAGACAGCCTTTTTGTGTCGGACAGACCGAGTTGGAAGGGCTGTCAGAATGCGACATAGTAATCGGTCGATCGGAAACGCTGTCCGTAGAACTGTACGCATCGCCTCCAACCAACTCGGGTTCTCCGATTGCCAGTCGGAACCGATTTGGAATGACCGACCGGTTCCCCTTCCGACCGCGAGCATCGTAATCAGTCAGTCAGAATTGTTTCCTACTGAGTCGGGCAGATGGGTTCCGACACAGTCTAGGTGAATCCGACTGTCAGTCAGGGGCTTTTTGACCGACGTCGTAATCAGCGCCTTAGTGTGTGACTACAGGGCAATGCTCCCACCCAGGATTAGGAGTTACTAACCAGATTAATTGTTAAGAATACCTGTGATGTCGACTTCAGGTTTTTTGTGTGTCTTCAAGATGTGCTTCACTTATTGTGTGCTGTGCCTCATAGTTTGCAGTGTCTCGTCTCCCCATATTGTTGTTGCACCACAATAACAAGTAAGTATTCATAAAGTGATGTTTTAATGCCGGGCCACTCACTCAATGTGACCTGGCATATTATGCCATCTAAGAATCAGCATGTGACAATTATAATTTCTGTTATTACAGAGAACAGCTCTTACGTCATAGTGTGCATACCATGAGTAAGGAATTTGCATGATGTATGTTTAACACTTTATAGGTCTTACTAAAAAATACGACCGACGAATCAAAAGAAACAGTGATTATAAAGGGGATCATAAATTCCTGATGGAGGCCATCAACCCTTATTGGTGTATAAATTAACCCTGCCGTAGTTCACGTAGTCACGCTACGCTACGCGAAGTGCACTTTGCTCTACGTCACGCTACGCGTAGCTACGCGAACTGCGTAGTGCGGTAGGGAAATGCTGTTCACAATGATTGCACAGTGCCGGATGCTTGTCCGCACCGTGCAATCATTGTGAACGCCATCATGCACAGTGCAAGCGGTCGTTTTCTGCCGCTCGAGTAGATTTGTACTCAAGCAGCAGCTTTCTCAACGCGGACTGGTAGTTTCTCATCGCGTGCGTTTGCGAGCATACGCGACCACTCACAATGAGAAACCTGATCTCCCCGCGTTGAGAATCTTGCCGGGAGGTTTATTTTCCACGCTCGCGATCGGCAACTTGATGTTGCCGATTGCGAACGAGGAAAAAGTCTAGCTAGGATGTTGATTTTGCTCGATCACAGTCGACAAATGACGTTGAGGACCGCGAGTGAGCAAAAAATGCCCGCTACGCTACGCGTTTTTGCACTGTGCTACATGCGATTCGCGTAGCGTGTAGTTGCGCTCGCTACGCACACTCTGCAAGCGTAGCGTCATTTTCCACCCAGGGTTAGTATAAAGATTGGCTGAAACATGTTGACGTTTATTTATTTATTTATTTATTTTAAAGGTTTTATATAGCGCTGGCTAGACCCAGGGGTATCAGAGCGCTTTACAGGAGTATGAGGGGGAACGGAAATAAAAACATTTGTTTAATGAAATAGCAATAAGAACCATTAGACCAAAGAGAGCACATACGTACAAGTGCTATTTACATAAAGATTATATTAAGCTAAAGAGGGCAGTGAGTATTTAGAGCGATGGTTAGGCAAAAAATAAGCCCATAGTCCATGGAATGAAGCAATTTTTAATTCTGTCTGGGCAAACCCAGGAATAAAATATTAAAATTGAATATACACCCTTAAGGCAATTTTAACCCATAAAGACTCTCACAATCATGACCCCTCATGATTGTGATTAAAAACCAATCAGAACAATTGCTCCATCCCTGTTGATGGGCAACAGTGGGTGTAGCAGTAGCTTGATGATGAAGAATGCTACGATTAGAGATTAAGGACATTTTTTTTACCCAAGAAATGGGTTTCCTTAGATGGTGACTTGGTTTGTTTTTCATCAAGCTTATGTGTATGGTATAGGATGAAGGGAGGGTGGTTGTGTGACATAGAGGTTGCTACTTGTGACTTTCTGTGATTCGCTACAAACAGCAAGGAACAGCAGACCGCCCTTGCTATATTTGCCTTTCCAAATTGGAAAATTATGTTTTTAAAGCAATGTGTGCTGCAAAAAAATAAAAACTTCCAGACTTCTGCCAGCTTCTCACATGGTCGCCTAATAGAATTCCTAAAAGTGAAGCTGCCCAACAAGGACAGCTTTCTCTTTTGAATCTGATCTGCCCTCCTCTGAGTAGTCAGTAACTTTAAAATAGATTGTGAATGCAATTTAAGCAGCAAACCATTGATACGTAGCATTCTAAACTGCAGGAGGGGGCGTCCCTTCCATGCATCTGTACTTGTGATTTGGAATCAGTCGCTAAACCCATTTTGCGAGTCTGAAATGCTTTTCCAACTCACAAAATAGGTTTGGTAGATCGCAAAAAGCCATTTTGCCACCACAAACCCAGGGGTTTCATCACAAACCCAGTCGTTTTGTGAAATGTAGGGTCTGCAAACGTAAAGTGGCTTTGTACACCAGGCCTTAATCTAAAAGGGCTCATCTGCAGAATGACTGCAAACACTGCGAAAAATTTCTAGGAACTATCAGAAAATTACTAGGGGTGGGCTGAACTCGCGGAGTTTCACTCCATGGAATTCCGTGGACTTAGTTAAAAACTCTGCGAGATTCCGCAGATTTCTGAAGAAGGAGGAAATCAGTACGTCACACTGCTTGTGCTGATTTTGTAGCCGGAAGCTTGTTTCGTGCTGCAAAATCAGTGCAAACTATACCATGCGGTGCACCATAGGGAGCTGCTCCCTGGCTCCTGCTTGAGTAGATTTTCTACCCGAGCAGCAGCTTTCTCACCACGAACGGTCATGACCGGCTGCGATGAGAAAATCTTGGCGGATGCCATTCTAGCGCCGGAAAATCTCTATTGGCTTTCCCAAGATTTCATGTTAGTTGGTGTATTTTTCTTCCTCTTTGAATTCAGAGTGTTTTCAACTTATAACTTAATGTTTTCTTTGTACTTTGTTGAAGTTTGCCTTCTTCAAAATTTGCAACCAGTTCTTATTATTGTTTTCATATTTTCAATAGATTTGCTTTGTTGATCCTTAGCAGTCATTTGGTCATTTTCTGATTTTGTGTGCTGGTTGCATGATGTTTTTGGCTCTATTGTAGTTGCCTTAACTTGAATATTGTGCTCCAACATCCAGAGTTGGTAGGTGGAATAGATGCCACAGATTATTATCTTGTGTCCTCTGCAAGTATTGTCCAAGAGGTAAGTGTTCTGGAAAAGGAAAGGACTATGCTCTAGTCTTCAATGCCATGTTACCCATTCACATCCCATTCATAGCAAGATGCTATGGACAATGAGCATAATGACAAATTATTTATGCTAAGTTGCCATTTTGCTTTTTAATGTTGGCAGAGGTACTCTACCAATTAAAGCACTTTTGAGTTCCCCTAGCCATTTTTATCGTCACTTTTATGATTTAGTGCTGCACTTCTAGGACCCTTTTCACATAAGCGAGAGGTTACTACATTTCTCTTGTTATTATTGGTGGAGATCTGACAGCAACCCTTGTATGCTACTTCTCTTTACTCGCCACCGGGTCGTTCCATCAGGACCAGGGGCGTTGTATCAAGAGACACAGACCCAAATGATGACAAACATACTGACTCCTTGGTGAATTGATGGGTTCTGTTCCTAGAAGGGTTCTCTATTAATAAGAGATGTCAGAATCAGTAGATACGCTTTTCTCTTCTTTTTTGTTGACACAGCATTAGACCCGGGTTGATCAGTGTTATAGCAATATAAAATGCTTCCAAAACAGCAATAGGATAGGGGTTTTCCACACTGTTACTATTTGTGGTATCGCTGTTTTTGGATTTGGTGGTGGTGGGTTTGATGGTACTGGACTTGGTGACCTTGATGATGGTCTTTCTGGCAGTTGTTGCCACTCTTGCTGATGTCTAAATTCCTTAGCTGTCTCTCCTCAATTACCTCGCTGTCAACAAATGGTATTTGCATGCTGATACCAAGGTCAGGCCTGTGAACGAACTCCTGAAGTGGCGCCTGTAAACTACCCCAAGGTAGTTTAACAAACTGCGCTCAGGCACTGCAGTGGCAGGCCTGAGTTCTCTCTTTAGGGCTACTTGTGTGGGTGGCACAATTAGTGCTGCAGGCCCACTAGTAGCATTTGCATTACCAACCCTGGCACACGTACTGCACTTTACTAGGGACTTTACTAGTAAGACAAACATACCAATTATGGACAACCAATTACCATAACACTTTACACAGGGAGCACTTGTACTTTGACACTGATCAACAGTGGCAAATTGCCCAAAGCATCTAAGTTGGTAACACAATGTCAGAAAAAGGTCTAGGAGGAAGGCAAAAAATTTAGGGAACATTAGCCAAAGAGGGCCAAGTCCAACAGTCCTGCTGGCCTCTGACAACACTGGTGAGACACTCATCATTCTGGCGGCTATTTTGCTATGATGGTTGGACCGCTATATCTTGAAATCCCCTTGGTCTCCAGGAGGCCTTTTGTTCACAGCAACAGCTGTGAACAAACATTGAAATGTTGGAGCTCCGGGCTTCTACTGCCACTAGAAGCCTGAGCACCCCATTGCTTTAAATGGAGCTCCCAGCATTCCACTGTTCTAATAGTAGTTTGCCCAGAGTTAGATTTTTATACTGCATCCTGAAAATGTCTCTCACTGTAAAAAAATTAGCTCTACAACAGCCTTGGTGGTGGATTCCAGCTAACATGTGAATATACCCCTCCTGTGGTATAAACATGGTATAAGATTGGGAGTGTGTTTTGGAGTCACGTGATTTCAGGCTAAGCGGAAATTCCAGTAAAGTGTGAAAGACTAAAACCTGTCAAAATAAACATTTGCAGTGCATAACAACATTCAGCACACGTGTCCTTTGTCTGTTAGTTCTCCTTCTTTTCAGGTTAATAATTTATGATATTTATGATGTTTTACTACTGAATTTTTCTCTTTCCTTTTATTAATTATTTGAGAGTGTATTCTATTGATGCCAGAATGATGTATCAGGAGCTTCTGTGGGGACCAATATATAATTGTATGTTTAAAAAACTAATAAATATATAAAAACTAATAAATATATTCATTCTCTTTTACATGGAAACCAGGTAGTCTCTGAAAAACACTTAAACTTGAAATAAGTCAAGCCAGAAGAGACATGGATCCCGATTACGAAGAAATGTTTGGAAATGGATCACTGGTTCATAACCTGACTTTGACTGACTATTTCTCTACGGAAGACATTACCTTATATCCGAATCTCCCTCTTGCCATCAGTTACTTTCTGCTGTCTGTGATTGGGCTTCTGGGCAACACCTTGGTGATGTACATGTTTTTGAGATATGCCAAGATCAGAACTGTCTCCAATATTTACATTTTCAATTTGGCCATCGGTGATACCCTCCTTATGCTGGCCTTGCTTTTTCTTGCCACTCAAGAAGCCATGATTAAGTGGCCCTTTGGAATCATCTGGTGTAAAATTGTTCTGGCAGTGGAGTCCATTAATCCGGTAGCCTGCATCTTCTTTGTAGCGGTGATGAGCATTGACCGCTGTGTGGTCCTCTACCGCCCCACCCTGGCCAGTGAGTGGCATAAACCAAAGGTGGCCTGTCTTCTCAGCTTAGCCGTTTGGGGGATCTCCATGCTGTCCTCAGTTCCAGTGATTGTGTATGGAACGGTCCCCGAACATCCTTCCACTTGTCAACTCTTCTGGCATGACCAAAATCAGAATTATATTTACACAGTTTTTCTGTATTGTCTAGGATTTTTCCAACCTGTGGTATTGATTGTTATGTGCATACTGATGATTGCAGTCAAAGCACAACCGCCTGTCGATCCACTTGTCCCAAAACACAAAGGATCTGATAGGACAAGAATGGTTGTCACGCTTTTTGTTGTCTATGTGGCATTTTGGATTCCACTGCACATTTTCAACATGCTCTACGTTGAGTTGGGCTCTATCACGGGGTACCGTGCATTGGTGCATATTGGTTCAGTTGTTGCTGTTATGCCCTATATTAAGGGCTGCATCTACCCAATAATGTATTGGTTTGTGTCGGATGATTTCAGGAAATGTTTTCAGAGTGTGGTGTGCTGCAAGAAAATAGAACAGCTGCAGTGAAGCTATTGGTTATAAGTTAGAGTCCCAGTTACACGGAATTGATGTTACACTCAGCAATCGAATAAGTGGACAGGATACATCAATTGACTCGGGTGAACACTGTGGAAAACCTCCGAATGTTGGGAGCTCCATTGAAGACAATGAAGTGGCTTGGAGCTAATAATTGTTAGTATACACCTTCTGCTTCAATGTTCCAATGTTTGTCTTTTTGTTTCTCTCCAATTAATTTAAAACATTCTACCTTTAGTGGGTGAAATGGTTTAATATCCTTATAGCTCTTCCGTCTCATGCTATACTGGTGTTTAAAGGCCCTCTTGCTCCCTCAAGGCCCTCGCCTATGGCTCAGGCCTACAACATGGGTTCAGGGCCTATAACAACTGGTGTAGCCCTCAGCAATGGGCTGTAAGCATAGAACTGAACACCAGCAGTACAGGCAAGAGGACATTCAGGCCAGGATTCATTAAAATAAACGTACAATTTGGTGTAAGTTTTTAATCGTTTGCTATTCAGAAAGTTATTTTATGAGTAATATCTCTACAACTTTGGAGTTTCTGCACATAAAAAGACCAGGCTGTCCTATCTTTTTATGTGAGGAGACTCCACAGTCATAAAGATACTACTAGTAAAATGCCTTTGTGAACAGAAAACAATTGTAAACTTATACAAAAGTGCAAGTTTCTTTTGTGAATAAAGCCTAATATGTTCTCTCATTAAAAGTAAGACACTGGTCACAGAGAAGGGAGCACAGTTCAAGGGTCACAAATGGGCAGCTTGAATTGTAGAACGGAGGGGCTCATTACGATGGCGTAACGATCGCCACCGCCGAGCCGGTGGTGGCGACCGTTACGCCATCGTAACGAGAAATACCACCCGCCATATTATGATGGCAGGGGTATGCTGTTTTTCCACCGGTCAGCAATCGTTCCGATTGCCGGCCGCGCGGTGCTGGGTCAGTAATATGGTGGCGGTGCCTAGCAGGCACCGCCAGTCATATTACGATGTGTGTGGTATACAGGCCCTTCCATGACGGCGATGCCACCATGGAAGGGCTAGCAGGGATTGGGGGGGTGCAATTGGGGGGTGACCATGGTATCCCCCTGCAGTTCCCTGCACCAAGTGCCTGGCACCATGTAGTGCCTGCCATGTGGTGCAGGGAAATGCCAGGCATGCGATTTTTACATTGCGGCAGGTGCTGCTGCGAGCAGCACCCGCCGCAATGTTAAAATGCAGAATGCGACCGCCAGGGTGGCGGTCGCATCCTATTTCGCGGTGCTGTACCGCCGCATGTCTGGCGGCCGGTCCCAACACCGCAAGGATGGCGTGCGGACTCAGGTCCACCCGCCATCCTAATAGGCCCCAGAGTTCTCCTGCCATGCAAACCCCAACGGAGTCCGCTTCATCACATGGTCATTATTTGCTATTTACTTTATTACAATATGCATGTTAACGTGATGAATTTGAACTTTGCTGCCATGCAAACAATATTTGAGAATATGTCACTGACACCCTGAGGGTGAGCAGTGGTCTGCTTACCTAGTGTGACTGATGCCAAATGAAGAGCATGTGAAAGAAAGGACAAAATGCAGGTGTATGTTTAACCAAAAATAAACTTTCTTTACAATGCCTCAGTTTTGACAGTCCTAAGAAATCAAAGTGATTTGCTGGTTTAGGTCTGTAACTGCTTTTAAGTGCTGATATGCCTTAAATCGACCCACGAGCTCTGCTAATCTGGCATTATGTAAAAATCACTACCTCATAACTAAGAAACATGTAACCTCGAAAAAGAAGCCAAACAGATCATAAATACAAAGCTATGTGAGTGGGTTAAGTGGAGGCAGTGGTAAAGGAGGGGCTGGTTCAAAATGCATTTCGCCCCAAAATGTAAGAGAAATGTCAACAAACACAATAAAATAATAATGGTAAATATTCTATAGTTATAGACCCTAGGTAGGGTTTTTTTGTTGAAGCTCCTGTTCCCTGTTTTCACACTGATTCGCCCATCTGATTCCTTCTCTTGGATGTTGTCATTTCTTATTAAACTTTGCATTTTAGTGCATTTTAATTCTTTGACATAATAATTCCCATTTCAACTACTTCAAGTTTTTACTCGGAATGCTGCCCATTTTCACTCCTACTGATTCTCTGACCTCAATTCAACTACTTGTAAATAACCTCCGTCTGAGAATTGAGGCCTTGAATGATGGGAAAGACCCCAATGAACCCTCCTACCACGTCATGCTCCGACTGTCCTCAATCCTACCATAGTTGTCCTCTCTTCTTGTTTTCTCTCTTGAGACTGTCATCGCGAGTACCAACGTTCTGATAATATTTTCATCACAAAATAGTAAAAAAATGTACATTTCCAAACGTTTACTCACAATTTGGAGTAAACGTGTATTTTCTGTCTTTGAATCGCTTGTACTCTCTTGTGGGAGTGTGAACCAGGTTCACTGAAGGGGCCTGCAGTGTCGCCCCTTAGAAAGGGTGACATCATTTTTGTTGCTTGGCGATTGACATCTCAGCTGGAAGTTTACCATGGTCTAAAAAGGAGCGCCCCCATGATCATCCAGTGTAGAGTTTGAGGGGGCAGAATTAGAGTGAGGGTTTTGATGTGCATACACTGAAAATATTGGGCTGTAATGCCAACCAGGAATGGTAGGTGCAAACCACTGGTCAAGGGACACTCTGGAAGCAAACAGGTAGAGTGCAGTGAGGTTAGGCACTTGGGATTTGGGGCCTCACTTTGATAATAGGAGGCAAGTCAGAAGCTTTAGACCTCCATCACTAGTGTGTGCCAAATAATGAAAGGCCAGAAAACTGCCTTTGTAGGTCGTGACAGCGCATGCTGTGCATGTGCTCTTGCTTGTGAGACATATTGTATCCAACATGGAGCTTAGAGCCCGCCCACTGCTTACCATTCGTTGGCGGCACTGTGAACTCTTTTTTTCTGACTACTAATTGGGCAGCACATGAAGGCTTCACTTCCTCTTCTTTCCTCAGGAGCATGGACCAAGTACAGATGGCGGTACTATTTTTAATGCTTATTATTATTCAGCGCTGTTGATGAACCACACAGCAGGATTACCCAAGCTTGAATCCGCTGCTCTGCACAGTGCGCTCCAGTCATTCACACACAGCTCTGAATCACTGCACTTCCCTTTCACACCCGAGCTGCTCTCCAGAGGAAGGAAAGTGATCTCACTCCAGCTGTGCCTGAATCTTGTCTTCTTTTTAGCTTTCATAATCTTCAACTTATTTGCATACTTTTCTAGGTGGTGTAATACGAGCAAACTGCAAAGCGTTCAGTGTCCGGAGTCACGGACACGTAGTGGACGGAGGCACATCCCTCTGCGACCTGGGGTTCACTTAACTTCTACTTCTCGACCCTAAGCAGCGCTTCCCTGAAATCTGAGCTCCCTCTAGCACTTCAGCTGTACACAATATCCGTTGCCGAGCATTACTGTATTAACTCTAGTAGATTGACCTCCACATTGGTATACATAACCAAATGAAAGTAAGGGAAGGGCACTCAGATTGATCCCACCCTTATTATTATGCATTAAAGAAATATAATGCCACCCCACTGTCTCTGATTAACAGAGAGCAGAATACTACTGGGAAATACATGTTATTAAACCTCCAATGCTCTTTGTTTAAGTAAGGGTTATAAGAGATGAAACTCATAACTACTATGGTAAATGCAGGTTTAAATAGAATTTATATATGCATCCAACGAGGGCTGGTGTCCTTTCTACGCAGTGAGGCAAAATATGATGAATTACTTTAATAAAAACGAATTTGTTGCATGTTTTGCGGTTGATATTTGCATTTTTTTAACGTTTTCCTCCTGCTGTCGCAACCTTCTAAAAGTCCCCTTGGCAAATAAGGTGGAAAAAGCATGTGAAAAATGTGAGCAAGCGCAGTTTGCAGTCAGCTTTAACGGGGTGCCAGAGATAAACAAGCATTGGCATAGCCAACAGATCCTGCCTATGCAACATCTATTGGCTCTCCCAAGATATTTTTAGCCATGTTGTACAGCGGAGCATGGCTGAAAAATAAAGTGCTATGAGGCCGCCAGCGGTGACCGCATCATTGCACTTTCTTTACTTTCAGCTGTGCTGCTGTACAACATGGCTGAAAAAAAGAATTGACGAAGCCAATACAATATATGTCGCATTGATGAGATATGTTGGCTTTCCCAATCTTGTTTTTAAAGGATGCAGATAAACTCTTCCACGTCACAAGGTGGATGGCCTTGAAGCAAACCACAGAATTACCCCCTTTCTATAGTCTTTCAAATTACGTTTATTAATGTAACTAATAGTGTTTTGACAGTACTGTCTTCAAAGCGAAGTGCATGGGCATTCCCATTACGTCAATAATGTAAATTACTTTGTTACCTTCCTAGTCCTTTTGAATGTTCTTTCTGTGTTTTACAATGCTTAATAATTGTTTAAACAGTAAAATGTTAAATGTTTGATAATTGAGCTTGTATACCTTTAATATTACAGTGCTCTTACAATCTTAAAGGGATCTCTTTGCAGTGAGGTGCACAATAAATAAGGTATTTGCGGAAGGATACGCGCCGATTCTACATGATTTACCACAACGTTGGAATGATTTACTTTTACCACAGCGCCCCCTCTGAGGTGTATAGTAGGCATCCAGCAAAGTTAAATAAGGAACATGTTGTTACTGTACATTTATTTAACTCCAGAGAGTGACAAATGTACCCGGAAATTGCCCGAAGCTGTCACAGTAACCCCGCCCTCCTCCTGTTACTTTACTAGCATCAATGGCAACTTTTGTTCCCGGAAGAAAAGAAAGAAAGGATCTGTTGAAACAATGTTTCTGCTGATTATTCCCCAGTTAATCAGGACCGCATCAGCTATCTCCGCCATTTTTAGGTCGAGCATTCGAGACCTCTTGTATATACTTTAGTATATACTTGTTATATACTTATATGTGTATGTACTTTGTGGGCTCTGTAGATTAGCCCTAGGACTAGTCTGCTTCTGTTTAGGGACTTTTTTTTCTGTTCAACTGCCTCTATTTAACTGCCTTGATAGAAAACGACCAGCAGAGGTCACTAAAATACCAGAATTGCTTTCTGCTGAGTGACTTTCTTTTTAAAAAGATTTCTGGTAAATGCCTCTATTTAACTTTCTTAATAGAAAACAACCAGCAGAAGTCAGTAAAATACCAGAATCACTTCAGCATTCTCTAGATGTCAGTCCATAGAAATTGTCTTCCACGAGCACCCGTTGACAATAATATTTTTTTCAAATCTTGTATTTTCAATGATATGACAACCGAAGGCCCTGATTTTAAATTAAAAACAGAGGTTTGGACTATACCACTTCCCGCTGAAAGGAAATATACCTCTCCATGTGTTCCCATTCCTGGCGTGTCACGCAGTTTGGTGCTTACTTTCCCTCCATGTTAAAGAACAGTAGATGTTTCAGCACCCTGGCTAATGTGCGGCATAGCTAAATACATATAAGGTCCCAAAGGCGAGACCGATTGCATTGCAAATGCTTTTTTTATTAAGATGTTCTTCATCGTGCCTCAAGTCTGTTGCACGTTGAAGATGTTTGCTGGATCAGATTCTGTGCAAAGCCTATCTGGTTAGGGCTGCAGGCATCTGTGGAATCAAAAACCTCACTGGGTCCAGATCAGAGACTTGCCCTGAACCACATCAGGTGGTGCCGGGAGCTATTCCGATTTACAAGCATCCTATGCCCGATTTGACTATTCCCAGGGTTGGGTCAGGAATATCACAAAAGGAATATTGAGAGTTAATAATATCGTGACTGGAATATCGAGAACCTTAACATTGACAGTTAAGCATGCATAGATTTGCTATACTTAACTCACCTATTCATACCTATATGATTTGTAGACGTAGAGTTAAGAATAGTAAATCTATGCCTACCACTATGCAGTTTCCTCCTCAATACATTGGTCATGATATTGTGACCACTCGATATTCCTCTGCGGGATTCCAGACTACAACCGTATTGACAAAGACCTGAAAACCTGGATATGAATCTTTGAGTCACTCTCGTTTGAGTGAAATTAGAATGATTTGGTGAAGTGTATCTTCAAGAGGATCTGGGAAGCTCCAGGCATTTTCTGATGTGATCCAGTAGACATCTTTTTAAATCCTCTATAGGATAGCTGGTGTAAATCTGAGCTGGTCCTAGCATCGTCCAATGTCCTCAGAGGACATCTTTGCAAAGAAGGGTAGAGTTGCACGTAAGCTTCTCAGGGTCATTAGGAAGCATTAATATGTGCCCTGGAGCAACTACGCATGTTCATGTTTTTAATAATAATGCCTTCCATTTCAATGACCATTAATATGCAAGTGTGATAAGAGATCTTAAAACAAACTTCAAATGCCATTATTCACAGCAATATGGCAGGTAACAACAAATGCAAGTAACATACCTAATAATTGATGAAGATAGTAACGAACACGTTCTTTGCAGCAAAAAAGTAATAATAATGAATATCAGTATAATGAAATTACCATAAGCATAAATAACTGATTTGAAATTTATTACAGACATACACAAAATCATGGCAGTAGGAATGCCCTTGTAGGGCCCACTTATTATGTTTTTTTTACAAATGGCGACCGCCCAAAGAAGTATTTGAATTGTCCTTCATGTGTGCATGATGCAATCTCAAAATAAAGTGTTTCTTAAATCTGAAAAAAATGCATCGATTCATGTTGGTTTTGGATTTTTTGACTCAACCAATATTGTGCCAAACCTACTTTTGTTTGTAGATATGAAAGAGTTTCACTGGCAAGACAAAGCAGTAAAAACATGTTTTATTTTAGTATTTGAGTCTTATCTCTTTACAATGCATGCTAACATAGTACTTATATATGGATCACTACAACGTCATAATAGCATTTTTAAATAAAAATATATTTAAATTCAAATGTATTGTGGTCATTGATACTGCTTCCCTCATTAAAGTTAATGGGTAATAGGCCTATTTCTGTTTATCCATTGCATACAGTTTAGCTTTGTTTTGCTCAGGATGGCAACTGGCTCCTGAAATAGTCAGGGCACATGGTGATGTGGAATCACCATGTATAAGTATTTAAAATGTGGGGAAATTGTCTCGTTTAGACCAGTGCGCATGCTGAGTAAATTGTTGCAGAGGATTCATTCAATCTTACATAATTTGCTCAATTAAATTGAGTTTTTAGTTCATGCATTGTGACAGCGCGATGTAATAATGGTGCACGTGGTAAAGTAGTGATTTGCAGAAAAACCTGAAAACGAGTGTGAGTATTAAGAAAATGACAGACAACACTGAGGTCTCTCAAAACAAATCTATCGTTGAGCCAGGACTCCTGAGACCTTGGAGGGGGCAGAAAGGCCTGATAAGGTTTAAAAACCTAAGCAGCATGGTTACACCACCTAAACCGATAACACACATAGCAGTGCTAGGCAGCAAAATAGACAATTGCACATGAAGAGGTACAGGTGCTAGCAGATGAAGTGGTAAGAAAGGAGGCACATCACATGTGGAGACTGATGACCCAGACTAGCCAGAGAACCAGGGAAGGGCTGTGGGAAGCCATCAATGACAAGATGACCGCACTTTTCATGTGATGTAGAAGAAATGAGGAACATAAAATGTGGATTGCTGTGTCGATACAGTGACCTGTTAGTCTTGCCATAAGAGGTGGCTTGACCCCTAGCTCATCTAAGGGCCATGGAAGAGAGCTCTGGTGATACAGACCATTGTAGGGATTACAGAAATACCTAGAAGACTGGAGGCTGGATGAACATATCAGCTAAAGATAAGTATCTGAAGCGCAAGACACACAAGAGGCACATGCATGAGGTTTCCAGGCACAAACACAAACTGCTAGCAGAGTAATCGCTAAAGGTGTCACACAGGAGAATCACCCCAAAGAATGTAACCCTGAGGATGGTCCTCTGCCACTCACAGGCAGACCACCAGCACATGGCACTAGCACAGACAGCAAGCAGAGTCCTCACACACCTCTACAACCCAAAACCAAGATCTGAGGCCATTAAGGTTTTCATTGGCATTATACAGCAAAACCAACATGGTGATGTCCTGCAAGCTGATACACAGAAGAATGCTGGAGACTACAAGAAACAAAAAGAACCAACAGAGCCACACAGATTCTTCACTAAGACAGCTGGCAACACAGAGGTAGATACAATACCTGCTATACATACCTGCTGGTTCCTCTGCAAGCACAGACACAGCCTTCCTAAATGTGTTGGAGAAAGGGAAGCAGGCCATGATGAACACTTGTCAAGAGTAGGTTAAGGTACCATCTCTAGTGGCATGGGTCTTTGATAGATGAGGCCAGTTTTTTTGCCAAAGGCAGTCGAGCAGTGGCAGGCTGTCTGCAAGTCCTTAAAGCAGTGGATAGTCACAAACCTGTCCATCTCTCTCCACATGCGTTTGCGTACCATCACAAGGTACTTTTGTAGCACCCATGAATCTATTCGGTAAAAAGGCTCTTAAGTACATTCTTTCGTCATAAAGGACACATGTGGAGCAACTGATTTAAGCATTAAAAATGTAGTTTAAGAAATAATTTCTTAAAAGGGTATTAACGATGTGTTATGAATTATTCTTGTATTGCATAAAAAATGATGCCCTCAACGCAGTCGTATCTGTATTTAAAATATACATTTCACACCGGCCATCAGCCATTAAGTACCACTTTCAAGGAGACTAGGGAGGATTTAGAGTTTGTCGGACATAGTAGTGTCTGTCAGGCTGGCAGAGAATATTACCTTTCCCATCCCAAGGGTACTCCAGCCACCAAATTTAGAGTTGTCCACCGGCCCAGTGGACAATTCTGTACACTGAAAGGAGCTGCCATCATGGTGTATCCTATCAATGTACAAAAATGTTGATGTACGTCTGCAATCGGTTTAGACAGAGGTACACCAAACTTTACAAAACTTTTTGTTTTCCAAGAACAAACTCCTAACGTGGAGGTTTGTCATTTAAAAACAAAAAAACAAATAAGATCTCCACCCTGGGAGTTTTCTCGCAAGGTGTGAGGGTCATCATTATTTTTCGCTGTCCCTCACCATCAAGTTTTGCCTTGTGGTATTGGAAAGGACAAAAAGACATTACATTATTCACTCTAGATAGGTTGTATGGTGTTATGACCTTCCTCACTAATCCGCATCTTGCACCCCACGAAAGTGTTACGCCCGGTGGCGGGTTTTCTGAGAGAGAGGGGTATACGACTGATAATTTATTTAGACGATATTCTTATAATGGATCAGGACAGGTATACTCTTCTGTCTCATACGAGGTTGGCGATAAGGTTGCTAGAGGATTTGGGATTTGTTGTGAACAGGAAGAAATCTCAATGTGTACCGAATCAACAGACTCAGTTTTTGGGTTTTATAGTGGATACGAGAGAGGCAGTGTTGAAACTTCCGAAGGAAAAATTAAAGAGGATACGGAAAGAACTAAAAAATGTTTTGAAATTGAACAGTATATCTTTGAGAATGTTGGCCCGCATAGTAGGGCTATTATCTTCAACGATTCAAGCAATTTTCCCAGGTCCTTTGCATTACAGAGCATTACAGAGGTTGAAAGGTTTCCATTTAAGGAATGGTTTGAGATATTCGGAGAGTGTATGTCTTTCGCAGGAAGCGAGGCAGGAGTTGATTTGGTGGTTAAGGAATATGGAAGCATGGAATGGGCGAGCAATTTTTGGAGAGAATGCAGATCTGATTGTGGAGTCAGATGCAAGCTTGGAAGGTTGGGGTGCAAGATGCGGATTAGTAAGTACTGGAGGGAGATGGACAAGTCAGGAAAGGAATCTACATATAAATTGTTTAGAATTGTTAGCAGGTTCTTTTGCAATAAAGTGTTTTGGGGAACGAACTGCAAGATGTTCTATCATCTTAAGGATGGACAATACTTCTGCAGTACGATATGTAAACAGGATGGGTGGTCCGAGATCGAAAGGCCTTGCAGATTTAGCAAGAGTTTTTTGGGAGTATTGTTTGGAGAGGAATATTCATGTTCAGGCAGAGCATATCCCAGGGATCTCAAATTCGGTGGCAGACTGGTTTTCGAGGAATTTTTACGATTCGAGCGACTGGATGTTAGACCGATCAGTTTTTGCGCAGGTGAATCAATTTTGGGGTCCGTTTCAGACGGATCTTTTTGCAAACAGAATAAATACTCAACTAGAAAGGTTTTTCAGTGGCATCCGGACCCAGAGTCAATGGGAATAGATGCATTTCTTCAGGATTGGAGAGGTCTACATCCATATGCGTTTCCTCCGTTTTCAATGATAAGCAGAGTGACAGGGACAATACGGAAGTGGAAGGAAACGGTGGTGATGATCACCCCGTTCTGGAGCTCGCAAGCATGGTACCCTATGTTGTTGGAGATGAGCGTGGATTTTCCAATTCTAATTCCAATGTATCAAGGGATTTTGCGGGGACCGTTGGGGGAGGTTCACAGTTTGGTGGATTCAGGTCATCTTCACCTGTTGGCATGGAGACTTTCAGGAGAGTCTGGAGTAAGCCAGGGCTTTCATCAGAGGCATCGAAACTCATTGAGGAATCTTGGGCACATGGAACAAGGAAGGTATACAAGTCTGCATGGAATAAATGGAATGGTTGGTGTGTGGAAAGGAATTTGGATTCCGTATCAGCGGATGTAGTTCATGTTTTGAATTTTTTGACAGATTTGTATCAAAGAGGTTTGGCATATAGGTCAGTGAATTTGTATAGATCGGCAATATCAGCAGGTCATATTTTGATAAATGGAAATACTGTTGGTCAAGATATTATGGTCAGAAGATTATTGAGAAGTATTAGGTTGGCTAAACCTCCTGGTCCAAGGTATACCTCTCTTTGGGATGTGTCTATAGTTTTGCGTTTACTTGAGTCATGGGATGATAATGGTTTTTTGGATCTGAAAGATTTATCCTATAAACTCACAATGTTGTTATGCCTTCTTTCGTTTAGAAGGGTTTCGGATGTTCGTGCTTTGGAAGTATCAAGCAGATGTTTTACTCCTGAGGGTATTTGTTTTTATGTTAGACAAAGAACAAAAACTAACTCAAATGTAATTTTCTATCCGTATTTTCAAGATAAGGAAAAACTTTGTGTGGTACGCTGTGTGAAAGAGTATGAGTGCAGAACGAGGTCTATAAGACCTGTTGGGGTAGATCAGTTACTCATTTCTTTCAGATATCCATATAAAGCAGTTTCTGCACCAACTTTGGCAAGATGGGTGAAAACATTAATGGAGAAAGCAGGTATAGATATTAGTAAGTTTGGTGCACATTCTGTTAGAGGTGCAGCTGCTTCGAAAGCACGTATTTTGGGAGGTAGTTTGCAAGACATTTTAAAATGTGCAGATTGGTCATCAGATTCTGTGTTTAGGAAATATTATTTTAAGCCTATTGAGAATGCAGCTCAATGTATTGTAAATATGCTTTGAATTTGCATAATGTTGGCCTCCGTGTCGTGCCATAAAATGTAGATTTTCCACAGCCTTGGTGGGCTGAAAATCTGGATTTTATTAAGGACACGGAGGCTAATATTATCCCTCCCGTTATTTTGTTTCCCGAACCCTAATGTTTATATCTTGTATTTATGCAGGACAAAGTTAAACTGACGGGGATTGTTCGGTTTTGGACGGCTACATCATTGAGGAAAGAAAGAAGATTTCGTTTGAATGGTTTTATTCACTGTTTATGGACTTGAAATATGTAATGGTGAAATATATAAATTCTCTCTTTTAGCAGGCAATGTCAGAAGGGAGAATAGAGGTTGTTAAAGAGTTTTGTTAGTAATGGAATGTTCTTAGAGATTCTGTATTCTCTGTTCTAAGAACATGATGTTTGTTTTTTCTTGCTGCTGAGTGGTGGCAATAAAGGAATTATTGAGGGCTCAGTTGACAGGAATCTGGCTTTTCGCTGGACTCGAAATGAGGTAGGTTGACTGATGGTTTGCCTACAGGGAACTCAGATGCATTTTTTGATGGAGAACCTTGTCCGCCAAACCATAAATCAGGCCCTAAATACATTGATTTACCAGGCCGCATGTCGTCTTTCCATGTTACCTGTGGATATATTTTCTACATTCTAACACTCAAGCACTCAGGGGCCCATTGCCGGGGGCATACCACCCTACTTGTAACTTGGTGAGAAAGCGCACCCAATAAAACCAAGGGGCATATTTACCGAATGGGAGAGAGCTGAACGATGCAACGTCTACTAAGATATGACCCTCTTCAGCTCTCTACCTGTGCTGCCGCACTTGAGTCTGCCATGGTGCAAGAGTGCCTGTGTTATGGGCAGGATTCCTGCAAACAAAAATCCTAAGAGGCAATTTCTTCTTTCTGTGTGTGATGGGGAGGAAATAAACTTATTTCTCCTCATTACTCCATGGTTGGGGCTGATTTCTGCAAATCTGACATTGTGTCAAAATCCATAGGTGGACGTATGGGATTGCCCATGCTCCACACATGGAACGCCTACAACTATGAAATGTGCTGCAAGTCGCTGTGCTGCATTACATTTCTTCACAAAGTCATGCAGGGCAGCGCAAATTGCCCCTTGTGTGGCTGTAAACCTTACTTAAGCCTTTGAGTTGCCTGGCAGCTCATAATGGGGAACTTACTGAGCAACACCACAGGGGAGTGTAGCGAGCAGTTGGAAGAAACTCAATGACGAATATGAAACATAAACATACAAATGGCATGTTAACGAGTTGATACATGTAAGTTTAAGAGCAGTCACTGAGTTTAAAGGAGGACTAGGTGAATTTAGTTACGCTTGCAAAATGTATGAAATTTGTGAATTTCACATAATGTGAAATGTGTGCCCCACGCTGTAATGTATACATGGATGAGTACTCTCTTTCAGATAGAATTACAATTCATAGGCAGCATCTCTTTTGGAGATTAGAACTTAGAATATAAGTAGAGAGAACATTACCGTTCTGAAGAAGAAACTGAGGAGCTACTATTATTATTCGTACATTTGAGAGATTGCTGATGACGGCAGCCATGACGAAATCAGAAGTGATTATCTGGCACATACATCAACGTAGGCTTTTGCGATTCCTTAATTGTGATTATTAAGGAATCGCAAATAAGGAATTGCAAAAGCCTATGCATGTAGGAATCGCCATAAAAATAGCGATTCATACACATTCCTTAATTGCGACTCGCAAATTGCGAGTCGCAATTAAGGAATGCCGTCCCATTCATTCCTATGGGCCTCCAGGCCCATAGGAATGAATTGGAGATTGCATGAGCAATTTGCGAGTACCTGTAGGTACTCGCAAATTGCTCATGCAATTTCAAGGGAGCAAGGGTGTCACCCCTGAAATTGATCTGTTGCGCAACATGAAACTTTGAAAAATGTACAAAAGTGCATTTTTCAAAGTTTTTGCAAATTACTATGAAGTTCAACTTCTTGGTATTTTGCTCCCCCTATTAGCGAAATCGCAAATTTTTTTACTTTAATGCATTGCATTTAAGGAATCTCAATTTGGGATTCCTTAAATGCAATCGCAATTTAAGTAATTGCAATTTAGAGATTCCTTAAATTGCGATTTTTGCATTTGGGATGATGCAGCCCAAATGCAAAAATACCAGTCGCAAAGGGGCAGATTCTGAGAATCTGCCCGTTTGCGACCAGTTTTTCCTTTGATGCATGTGCCTGTTCATACCTTACTTACAAAACACATGGACTACTGAAGCTGTTCGAGTGACTATGCAGTGTATCTAAGAAACACCAATTGGATTGTGAAGAAAAAAAGAAAACAAAGGAACAAGGAACAAAAAGAATTTTTGTGCACATGTACTGTACTCTTGTAACGGTGGATGCTCAGGGTATTGCATTCATAAAAGTTCATGGGTGTGCAATTTTGCTTAATTTATTTCCAGGTGACTGGTTTGAATGGAAAATGTGTGTAATTTCAAGTCATTTTCACAAACCTTTTAGATAAATAGTGCCTGATTTCACATTACATTGCGTAAAACGTTTCACCCAGTTGGTGAATTCAATTAAATTTACTCCCACTCATTGAAAAAGCATTTACTGCATTAACGAAAACCTTTCAACAGGTCATACCTTCCTTCAGGGGGTGATGATGGTATTTACATTGTACCACCATCTGCTCGAAAGTGCCCGTGAACAATTTGAAGTGGAGTCTCAAGTGTTTTAGAATGAGAATGTCGGCATGTTTTTCCCTCTATAGGATAAAGGTCTGATTTAGAGCTCAGCGGATGGGTTACCCCATCACATGTGTGACGGCAGGGCTTTAAGTGGGCCGGGTCTCACCGGGTCTGAGCACCGGCAGTTTTTTAAAGGAGGCCTCGAAACGGGTCTCTATCCGGCTCTGTTTTGTGACAGGCGGTCCTTTTTTTTCCAAGCGTTATAGGGGAAGGGAAATCCTTTAAAGAGAGTCATTTTCTCTCCAGATTTCCCTTCTCTTTTTAAAACTCAGGAGCAGCAACAATTTTGTGGTGTCACCAGGGCTTTAAGGGGAAGCTTTTTCAATATTATTTGCAAGCCATAGTTGCTGCTTATTTATCTTATGCAACTAACAACTATTGACAAAGCCAATAGTCCCGACTTGTTGTAGGTATGATGTTACTTGTTGTTTCATTTATCTGGATGCAATGAGAGAAACAGCAAAATACCAGTCGGGTGGCACACTATGCTAAGCACAAATTTTTAGCTCATGTGTTTTTAAGCCGCGCCTTTAATTACATTGGCCACGCCCACTTGAGAGACCCCCTCAGTTTTTTCAACCCACTTAAAGCCCTGTGTGACGGGTATCCCATCCACATTATATTTGATTTAAAACACTTGCAGTATGGCGGACAGCATATCCATCAACATTGCAACAGAGTAATCCATGTGCAGAATCCCAAACCAAGCCCAAAATGTAATCATGTATAGGGCTGTGTACAAATTCCCAAAGTGTGAACTGCACAGAAACACTTTACAATATCTCATGTGTCAAGCCAAACATAACAAGACCCCAGTCATAGGTTTGGCTGGCTACCTCTAGCAGTTATCTCCCATGGAGTGATCACCCAAATGTAACAAGGTTAGTAAAACAGTTGGTCCTTCTGTCTTGAGTTACTGCAGGGCGTGACTCAATGTCCTGTTCCGTGAGGGTACGGGGAAAGACATAAGCTCCAGAGGAGGTGAGTTGAGGTCTTCGAAAGTCTCCGAATGGACTGGTCAGCTGCAAAGGCGAATAAAACTCTGGCTTCAGTGACCAAGTAGCGATACATGTACTTCCATCTCATGACAAAGGATAGACAGAATCGAAACATGCAGTGCTGCTAAAAGATTGACGATAGTAACATACCTAAGGCATATAACATCTGGTGTGTAAGTATTCTAGAGCTATCCTTCCAGAAATGATGATGGCACCTGTTACCCTTGCTGGAGAAGAGGAATGCCCTCATTTTGTTGAAAAATGCAGGTATCACAACATTGCTTGGGTGACTACAAGCAGGTTTTGGACTTGGCATGGTACTGAAGATTCCATCCTATCACTTATTGGTGACACTCTATGTATCTCAGACAAAGGAGTTGCTGCCTGCTGATTTTACTGGACGTCTCAGCGTCCTTTGACGCTGTGAATCACGGCATTCTTATCCAAACATTAAGGATTGCATGGACTTTGAAGGTGAGTTTTCAACTGCTTCACTCCATTTCTAGCTAATTGATCCCATGCTATCAACATAGGCGATCCTTTTAAGTTCCGCTCGAGTGCACCACATTATATCTTAGGGATCAGTATTACTTGTATTTCAAATGACTTTATTTCGACCACCAGGGATATAAAAGTGCAAGTGCAAAAAAAGAGTACATGGTAAATAAATAAATAAATCAGTGAATTACAGGACAATCTGACCTGTGGCAATTATGGTCCTTGTAAGTAGCCACCAAAATGGTGCAGTAGGAAATTAAAATGTCGACTTGCATGTATGGAATAAAATGCTAAAAAGTATTATTAAACATTGTTGCAGTATGATATAAAAGAAACAAGGATAAAATGCAATCAGCCACATTAAATTTGGGAGGGGAGGAGTGCCTTTCTATGAAGTATGCATATAGCCCCCAGAAACTTGACAATTGGTGTGGCAAGGGGTAAGGGGTAAGCTTCAGTCCGATCTCAAGATATGTAGGGCAGAAAAATGGCTATGCTGGTATAGGCGCCTGCAGGTGAGAGTTAGCCAGATTCTACATGGTTGGGCATAGGCTGGGCAAGCAAAGAAAACAAACATGTGCGATATGCTGCTCTGCGGCAGTCATACAGGGCACACACTAGTGTCCCCGATGGTCCACCTCTGGGTGAAAGCTCCCAGCTGGAGAGTGCCCACTCTGAATTGATTAAATTACTTCCTGTCAATCAAGACGGTCACCTGATGCCCATATGACTCATACCCTCTCAGAGGCTTGAAATCAAGGAATTCTCTAACCAGTTTGAGGGAGTCAGCCCTTCTTAGGTCGCTGGCCTCTGTATCTGCCCAGTAAAGCGCCTTCAGTGAGTTTTTTGACAGGAAACAAGAAGTGGCGGCAAAGTCCCAAAGGTCAAAAATCCCAAAGGTGTAAAGTGACTCTTTAATATTGAGGAGCCAGGGTACTTTAGTGAACTGATCTGCATGTATCACGTCCTGAAGGGCTGTGGTATAGTGAGCAAGTTCTGGGGTTGTCCATAGCTGTCTACAGTATGATAAAGGGCGCAACCTGACTTTACCAGAAATACTTTTTACACCCATGTCCAGTGAGAGTGGTGTCATAGAGGTGCTAGGGGGAAGAGATGCGAGATTACATAAGAATTTCTTTTCAGTACTGATAAGTGATTCAATATTGGATAAGCCCCACAACTCTGCCCGGCATAAAGCTGAACCCTAGCCTTGTAAAGATGGAACTCAGGAGGGATAGGTTTAGTGTGCGAGGCCCTGTATTCTTTAAGAATTGCCCCCGTGGCTTGCTTGAGTTTTAGGGCAGCTTTGGTGACATGTGGTTTCCAAGATATACTCCCACCATAGGTAATACCAAAGTAAGTGATCCTGTATTCTTCAGCCTCTACCTAGAGCCTCTTCTCAACATTATTAGAGGTCCAGCCTTATCATGCCTGCGGTGTGTGGATGATACAAGGCTGTACTTGAAGACCATTACTCCCAAGGACATCACTCTGGTAACAACTATCAAGAACTTTCATACCTGGATGACCACACATCATGTTAAAGTCAGTGGCAGCAGAACAAAATCCCTTATATTGTCTGATCCCTCCTACTCTGAGAACTGATCCTCTTTGTAAACATCCTCAGCTATAATCAATCTAATAATGACAATGCCAAATTATTAGGTTTTATTGTTCACTCCCAATTAAACCTACAGTAAAACATTAATACCTTGGCCAGCAGAGCCAATCACAATGTTCATTTCATTTGTGGAATCAAGCCCCCCTCAGAGAATAGGATCTTAACCAGGCCTGAGCATAGTTCGCAGAGTTTTGCTACGCGGAACTCCGCGAAGTTTCTTAAAAAACTCAGCAGAGTTCCGGAAGTGGCGGAGTGCAGTGCGAATTGCAGTTCGGGCTGGAATTCCTGTCGCTCGGGTAGAAATTCTACCGGTGCGGCAGCTTGCGCTCGCGAACGGTACGCGAGCGGGGAAAAAAATTAACGCTGCACTACGCAAAGCGGAGTTTTCTGCACTCCCCTAGCTCCGCGGAGTGCAGAGTGCAGAAAACTTCACAAACTCCGCGAGCAGAGTTCACTGCCCAGGCCTACTTAAGGTAAAGAGCCGACCACTGGTTCTATTGAGAATTGGCTACAACAACTTCGCCCTTGAGCATTCCCATCTCACCAGCTTTGCCAAAAGCCTCTCTTCAAACTGCTGTGCTGCATGCCTAACCTTTGGGATTGGTCACACTGATCACATCATTTCTATACTTCTTTCAATCTAGTGGCTCCCTGTCGTACGCAGATTGACGTTAACACTTACGTGCTTTGTGCACAAACTCTTAAATGCACACAAGACACAACACTCACTGCCGGCCAAGCAAGCTGAAGATTTCTAGGATCCCACCAACGATGAAGCTCAGATTCTCTTTCACTGTAAACCCCAATGTGCTGCACCTTCAACCAATCTTTCTCCGGATGCACATACTGGATTTGTACCATCGCCTCTTCATCTTGCTTCAAAGAGAACTTACTTCTTTCTCCTTAATCAGTTTTTTTCCCTCGTCCTCCACCTGACTCCGGTCTCCATCTCTCAGTGGTCACTGGTTTCATTGGAACCTTGAAGAAGAATATAATCTATTTTTGATTACTAGTCTTTTTTATGTCTCAACTACTGTTTCAGTCATTTCTTACCTACTCCTGCTTCTTTCACTTTTGAAATGTTATGCTGTCATAGATTGCCTTTTTGTATTAGCACTTAGTATACCAGTTATAATAGTTGTAATATACAGTTTTAGTAGTTATTGTTGTAACCCACGTCTGTTTAATGTTGGTCTCTGTGTAGCCCTGTGATGCTCAAGAGCCTGGTATATGCAATTAAGAACATAAAAGCATTAATAAATAAATACAGTAATTAATTAATTATTAATTAATTAATACATATTTGTCAAGATAAATATGTCACACTCTCCAAGAGAGACCACAGAAGAAAATGCAGATCAGTAACTTTCATCACTCACAGATTTTCATAACACAAATACAATATTGAGGATTTCATCTAACTTTCCATTATATGCTAAGTGATTAGTAACCCAATCTTGTGTTCAGTACTGTCTTAATGATGTTAGCTATACGTCAAGCTGAAGGGTTCAGTATGTAACACAGAGAAGGATTTAAAGAGTGCCTAAAACACATGCACTGCATTTGAAAAATAAATAATGAAACTATATCTAGTGAAGTTTACAGCTGATGTTTATGGCATTGGGAATTACCCACTCCCACAGCACCGAGCTCTCATTTCTCTGAAACATATTCTTCCTACTCCTATAAAAAAGCAGAAAAGTGTTTTAATGGAAAAACTGCACGGCTGTCCAAAAAGCACAGCTAATCAAGAACACAAATAGAGGGGGTGTTTTAAAGCCTTCAATTTGGGGGAAGCTGCCACTGGTGGAATATGATAGTTCTTCCAAGGAAGGGAAACATCTGCAGACAATATTGGACATTACTAACACTTACTGCAATCATCAGTGCTGGACTGGAACCTAAAAGCCTTGTTTGGAAATGTTTTAAGATCAGCCTCATACTGAGAGAGCCAGCAAACCCTACACTATCCAGAGGAAGAGATGGGGCAGCTCAGGATAGGTCACCCATCGAGAAGTCTGTATTTAAAGTTGGGTCAAAGTATTCATGTCACAGCTCTGTCTTGAATGTGCTTTGTCTAAAGAGCTTTCCAAGGTCTCTTCGAAGAGAAACAATTGAGATCAACTCGGACTCTGTGACCCGACATCGAAGATCGGTGTCCTCCACAGCGGAGCATCATTTAAGCCCGTGCTCAGTGCTATCGAGGTCTCATGCACAGTAGAGACATTGGGGCTCTTCTTGCTCTGACAGCCTCCTACTGTCCACCAAATTGGGGCCTGATTCACAAAGGGCCTCGGCACTCGTGGTGAAGGCCCAGTAGTCGTGATGGGGGGGACGACACTCATGGTGGGACCTCTGTAATGATAAACTGCAGTGGGGTGGTCCCACCACATGTGCAGGCCCCCTGCTACCTCTGCGTGGCCTCTGCCACAAGTGCGAAAGCCCTTTGTGAATCGGGACCACAGCGTTTTCCGCTGTCCCAAATGGCCAGGCCAGTCTGCCCAATAATGGCAATAGATGGTAAAGATGTAGGGATGCATTAGGGTTTACCCAGTTGAGCGTATATTAGGCTCAGTCGCCTTGCTTTCCTATGCGGACGACTCTCAGATAATCAAGTGAGGAGTGGGAAACCCAGATGCCACTGCAGTCAAATTCCATGACTGCATGCTTCAGATAGGCAATTGGACGCGGGACAACTGTTTTAAGTTAAACTTCTCAAAAACTGATGTCTTGCTTGTTTGGCAATAATCCCTCTTTCTGGTCTCGAATTTGGTGCCTCAAGAACTTGGGGGCATATTAACAAGGAACAGGGAAAATTAACACTAAGGGCGCTTAGCGTTAATTTTTTTATCGCCCGCTATCGCTGGATAATATCGCCTGGTTATCGCGTTATTAACAACGCTAACCGCCTAGGTGATAACAAATCCAGCGATAGCGGCATTTTGGGAGGTTATCGCTGGTAATGCAGCGATAAAACTACAAGGATAGGGATATCTTTGTTGATAGCCCATGGTGGACTTAGCCATGTAATCCACCTCCCATTGGATTACATGGCTAAGTCTGAAAATTAGCAGACGTAAAAAAGCGGCGTTAACCGTGGTTAGCGCTGCTTTTTTTGTCTCTAACAGGGTTAGCGTGAAGCTTGATTATAGGAGAAATGTCGCTTAGCGACATTTCTCCTATTATTTTGCTCTGGAATGCCCACTTTGCATCTCATTAGAGATGCAAAGGGAAGCGTAGTGAAAAAGGGTGCTAACATGCGATTTTGCAAGTTAGCACCCTGTTGTTGATAGGGCGATATTTTTAACTTCACTTTTTTGGCTTTTAAAGACAAAAAAGCAGAGATAAAGCCCTTGTTAATATGCGCCTATGGGGCATATCAACAACAACCGGCGATAATTATCGCTAAGCGCACTTAGCGCTAGGATAATTATCGCCGGCTAGCGTGGATTTTTATCGCTGAGATAGCGTGCTGTTAGCAACGCTTATCTCAATAGCGATGAAAATCCGCACGCTAAGTGGCTAACGTGAGATTATTGCTGGAAACCCAGCGATAATCTCACGTTAGATTGTTGATAGGGACAGACAAACTTAGCCATGATATCCTCCTTCCATAGGATATCATAGCTAACTCAGAAAAATACCAGACGTAAAAAAGCAGCGTTAAACGAGGTTAGCGCTGCTTTTTTTGTCTCTAACAGGGTTAGCGATATTCTTGATAATAGGAGAAATGTCGCTTAGCGACATTTCTCCTATTATTTTACTCTGGAACGCCTCCTTTGCATCTTATTAGAGATGCAAGGGGAAGCGTAGAGTAAAAGGGTGCTAACATGCCAATTTGCATGTTAGCACCCTGTTGTTGATAGGGTGCTAGTTTTATCTCTGCTTTTTTGGCTTTTAAAGCCAAAAAAGCAGAGATAAAGCCCTTGTTGATATGCCCCTTGGTTCTCTTACCATCCCAAGTGCTGAGGTGAAAAACTTGGGGATTGTTTTCGATGCAAAATTCTCATTTGAAGGTCAGATAAATCACATTACTTCTTCAAGTTTCTCTATTCTGAAACTTCTTATAAAGATTTTGTCGTACATCCTGCTGACCAAACAAAAAACAGTAGTCACGGCCCTCATCACCTCCAAATTGAACTATTGTAATGCACTGTAAATAATATCCAAAAACGCTTTTTGAACAACCTTCAGACATTTCAAAACGCAGCAGCACGATTGCTGCTGGTCATCCCTAGACACAAATCTGTGTCCCAAGCTTTGATCCAGCTGCATTGGCTTTATATCAGCAAGCGCATTCAGTTCAAGTCCCTCTGCACGGCTCCTGCCCAGCCTCTCTGGCACAACGTTTTCAACGTTATACACCTAAGAGAGCCCTCTTTGCTCTTCCCTTAGTGGAAATCTTGTTGTCCCCAAATTTACAAAGACCAAACGGGGTGGGAGGAGTTTCGTAGCCTGCATAGCACGTTTGTGGAACTCGCTCCCCCTAGAACTCAAGAGTAAATCAAATCTGTTAGAATTCAGGAAAAGTCTGAAAACCTGGGGGCATATTATCAAGCCAGGCGATAAAATTATCGCCGCTTTAGCGGCACAAAACTGCCGCTAAAACAGCGATAATGGGCTTGATAATATGCTCTATGGAATTCCAATTGAAGCCCATGTTAGATGTCCTTCACATTTAACGTGGGCTTCATTTGGAATTCCATAGAGCATATTATCAAGCCCATTATCGCCGTTTTAGCTGCAGTTTTCTGGCGCTAAAGCGGCAATAATTTTATCACCTGGCTTGATAATATGCCCCTAAGTTATTTAACAAGTAGTTCCTATTTTCCTGTTGTCATCATCTAAAGTCTCATTGAGTCGGCTTAGCACCTAGATACCCCGGGTAATAGTCGTGCTCTAGAAATCCTATCTTCATTTCATTACTCCCTTTTGATATCTCACTTGGTCTATTAGGCAGAGAGCGCGGCAGCAGACCTCAAAATGATGCAGTGAAGAGTTCGACTTACCTTATCGGGCCGTGGCTTCTGATGTTGGGGGCTCAGTAGGTTGGACTTCGGGTACAAAACACTTGACTGTCCGCTTCATACTTCTTGAGTCCTGCTGCCAGTTCTGTGAGGTGACTGCAGCAAAGAGAAGGGTCCCCCTTCGAAGTCAAAGTTGGGGTCCTCTAGGGCTCTCCCTCAAATCCACCCCTCCCCTTTCCTTCCTCTGAGACAATGACCTTCCTTGCTAAAAGATGGCAGCCTTCAAGGTTAGAATGACCAGTAGCACTCAGAGGCAAATTCAAGGAAATCCTCACATTTAGACATTTCTTCAATTGTGGGATAACGATTAGTGGTTGGACTGTATTTACTGTGAGGCTTGGGGACTCACATGGGCGAGCCTCCCTGGACCTCTCGCGGTTCAGGAAATATCAATGTACCATGTACATAAAGAGATATTATCTGAAAATTTGGTATATTAATAAAACATACAAACAACTTGTACCACACCATAAATACCAAACTGAGATAAACAAAACATAAAAAATCATTCCTTATATGAAAAAATCTCTCATTCACACATCTATCACACAAACACACAGATAAACAAAAATAAACTAATCTGCTCAAAAGCAGCAATCAAAAGAGGATTAGATTGTAATGTTGGGGAATTATGTTAATGATGAATGTTCAACTGTTGGGTGACTTCATGTTGTTCCATGTGAATGTTTAAGTGCTGCTTAAAAGGTCATGCATAATGCTAGCCTCCTGTCTTGACATGAAATCCAAGTAAACTGTTGGGGGCAAGGATTGCAAAACACAGGCAGGGAAACTGTGAGCAATTCAGTGAGTGCGGAAGCGAGTGAGTCTCAGTGAGTCAAGCAGGGTGAAGGAATACATCTTATTACATAGACCATGTGAGAGTTGGATTACAGAAGCATCTGGGAGATTTAAGGTGTCGCACTGGTGTTCGTGAAAAGTGCTGGACTCCACGAGAGCACACGACTGCCTGGAGTCCCACGAGAGCTACATAGAGGCTTGTGTCAGAGCCCAGCGGGCCAGTGTGACACAGATCAGACGACGTTGATGCTGTGCACTACATCTGGGCATAAAAATAATTTTCCATTTAATTTCTGTCTAGAGATTGGAAAATTTATTTTTACAGAAAATATTAAATGCCATTTTTTCTGCCACTTGTGCTCTTTTGTAGCTGTGTGAGGGACCTCAGTGACGTCTGTGACCAGCCTCACAAGACGAAGTGAAGATGTAAGTGCATTGCACTATCAGTCATGGTATTCGTGTTTCACACGTGGTTTTACATATTTCAGAATTTTTTACAAATGTAATATCTTTTGTGTATGAAATGTAAAACTATGAAGATTCATTGATTGACACTGACATTTCGTCACAAGCATGACGTAGGCGAAAGTCTGTAAAGGTTTTTGAGAGGGTGCACAGCACGTTGACGAGGACAGAAAAACACAGAGAAACTGATAAACCAGCATTTTCTGGTCCTAGACACTTATAATAGAGGAGCAACAGGCAGATGGGTACCGGTGAGCCATTGGGAGGTAAGACCCTAGAAAAGTAGTCCTGCTTTGCTGGTAAAGGGGGATAGGCCACCTGTGGGCACAAATATGGAAGAAAAGAACTCTGATTTACATTTACATGTGCAAGGTTGCTCTACACAGCAGTGAGGTGTGTGAGGGGAAATTGTACACAGTTTAATCCTGCTTATAGTTGGAGACAGCACACTACGTAATATCCTGAGTAAGGGGGAAAGTTTGGGGTGCACAGGGATCATTCCGTATATTTTAATGTATAGTTTGGGGCAAACAGAATGTTTTGAATGGCAGAACTGAACGCTATTGAAGTGTGTGGGAGAAAATTAAACGAGCAATTCATCTGGGAAACTTTCAGAATCCCAATATTAACATTTTCCCCCAATATGTTCGCCCCACACTCTTAGCCACTTCATTTTGAAGTCTGTTCGGTGGGTTGCCGTTTAATCCTATATCCTGTTCAGACAGCCGGAGTAAGGACTTTCATATGTGGAATAGTTCATGTTATCTGCCCCTCATGCACTGCGGGGGGACAACGTGGCAAACCGAAAGACATCCTCGCCCCTAAATTCCCGATAAATTCAATGGCCCCACTTATGGGAATTCCAGAACACTGGAAATTACCAGGAAACCTGGTAGTGGTAATTCGGAGTCAGCAGAATAGCAAGCACTGTATTGCACAGGCCTACAGCGCCCTCTATCGGGGGACCATAGCCACCAAGACCACTGTCAGTCAAAGTTAAAACCAAACAAGCCTTCTTCTCACAAAGGACGGAAGAGAAACAACCGAGCTCTCCAAAGCGATAATTAGCGCGTTCTTACCACTAACACCGCCTCAGGGCTCTGGGGAATATCTTTCATGCAGGACACAAGTTCTAAGAAAACAGAAGCGAGGGATTAAGTTAGACAGTATACAAATGACATCACCGCGCGTCACATCGCATATGTATGGCATCACAGGAAGAGGTATCTGTAAAATAATTCATGAAAGCAAAGGGAATTGAAATGGCTTTTGGTGGGCATTGAATACATTCTAAAGCTTGCTCCCAAATACGTGTTTCTCTTAAATGTTTGCGAAGTGATCGCAAACTGTGTGCCTTGCTTTCCCCTCCAATGCTCTTGCACATAGCTGTGAGTTAGGCTACAGGTTTCTCCCAGGCAGGAGCGTACTGCCCAAAAGGAGAGCTGACGGTCTTTAAATCAGCCCTTTGTCTTGGCCCAGCTGGGGCGAAAAATAAAAAGTGCATTGGCAAAGTCAATAGGTCTTGCCTATGATAGAGGTATTTATTGGCTTTGGCACTGTGTTTAGCCATTATGTATACCTGTTATGCAGCTGTTCTGCATGGCTAAAAGTTAGTGGCGTGGAGTAAAGTCGGGTAGGTTGGAGTGGAGTAGATTGAGGTAGAGTGGAATGAAGTAGATTGAGGTAGAGTGGCGTGGGGAGAGTAGGGTTAGAATGGTTGAATTGAGGTCTCTTGGGGTAGATGGGAGTGGGGTACATTGGGGTAGATGTGAGTGGAGTGAGGGAGTTGGGTAGATTAGCATGGTAGACTGGAGTGGGGTAGATTGAATTGCAGTAGATTGGGGTGTAGGGGGGTCGATTGGGGTGGAGTGGAGTAGCCTGGAGTGGATGGGGTAGACTAAATTGGGGTAGATTGGAGTGAGGTATAAAGGAGAAGATTGGCATAATGTAATGTAATGTAATGTAATGTAAAAACTACTTCTATAGCGCTGCTACCACTCCAGGGAGTATCTTGGCGCTCACCCAGCTCAGATGTACGAGAAGGGGGGGGGGGTAGACACAGATTACGCACAGCACACTACATCTCAGACCATTGCTATACAAGCTGAGTCGGACATAGAGTATACCCAAGTTTTTAATGCTTTCCTGTATTGGGTTTCATCCGACAAGGAACGTAAGGAAAAGGGAAGCTTGTTCCAGGCTTTAGCACCCAACACAAAGACAGATTTTCCACCTTTAGTTGTCAGCTTAAATTTAGGGATAACCAGCAGGTTTTGGCCCACAGATCTTAGACAGCGTACCGGATTGTATCGCCTAAAACCCTGGGTTAGGTATTTAGGGCCTCGATGGTGAAAAGCCCTAAAAGTAATCAAGAGGACCTTAAAAAGAATTCTCTTTGCAATTGGTAACCAGTGTAATGCATCCATTGCTGCAGAAGCTGATGATCTACGGGGCCAGCCTAATACTAGGCGGGCAGCTGCATGTTGGACCATTTGTAGTCTGTGGAGTACCGATCTGTTGGCTCCTGCATATAAACTGTTGCAGTAGTCCAGCCTAGAAGTGATCAAGGCTACTGCAACAGTTTTCCTAGCTGACAACGGCAGAAGATCAAAGAACTTTCTCAAGGTTTTGGTTATGTGAAAACATGTGCCAGCTACAGCAACAGCTTGTTGTTTAAAAGACAGCTGATTGTCGAATTTAATGCCTAAGTTCCGGACTGATGTGATGGTATTGGGAGGAGTTACCTCACCATCCGGCCAACAACCTTTCGGGGAAAACAGATTTTCTTTTCCGACCGGTAGAATTTCCGTCTTCTCGGCATTGCATTTAAGATGATTATCTGTCATCCATTTAAATGTTGCGGCTAGGCACTCTTTCGATCCCTGTCTAGTACTAGAATAAGCTGGGTGTCGTCAGCATACGAAATGGTACTGATCTGGAAAGAAGTGATCAAATTAATCAGGGGAACCAGGTACAGATTAAAAAGTATGGGACTTAAACTCGAACCCTGGGGGACTCCCGAGCTGAGGGCCTTAGCTTCAGATTGATACTGGCCCAATACTGTGATTTGGTGTCTATCTCTGAGAAAGTTTCTCAGCCAGGTCAGAGCTGTCCCATCTACCCCCGCGGCAGCTAAACGGTCCACTAAGATGTTATGTGAGACCGTATCAAACGCTGCCGACAGGTCAAGTAGAATTAGGACCGCCTTCTTTCCCTGGTCGATGGCCAAACGGAGAGTCTCAGTTGTAAACAATAGGGCAGACTCGGTAGAGTGTTTTGACCGGAACCCTGACTGATTATGATGTAAAATATCATTTGTTTCCAGGAAATTTGTGAGTTGGATATTCACAAATTTTTCAGTTAGTTTGGACATCACTGGAAGCAGGGAGATTGGGCGTAGGTTGGAAAGGGTGGTAGGGTCGGCGAGGTTTTTTTTCTGAAGTGGTTTGACCGCAGCAAGCTTCCAATCACTAGGGACATCTGCCGTCGCTAAAGATGAATTAATAATACTGTTTACAATGGGGTTGATAGTTTCTGCCAGAGATTGTAAAGCCGAAGGAGGGCAAGGATCAAAGGGGGAACCGGATTTGCTCGCAAAAATGGCTTTAAGGGAGTCTTCAAGGGAGACAGGGGCGAAAGTGTCCAGACTAGTTGGAGCCTTCACCCTCTCCCCTCTTTCATCTGCTTCTAAAATGGAAGGAGCTAGAGGAAAGGTTCTCACGATTTTAAGAATTTTATTCTCGAAATAATCCGAGATCTCATTACATAGGATTTGAGATGGTGGAATCTCCTGCGACAAGACAGAGGGATTCATAAAGTCCTTGACTATATTAAAAATTTCCCTTTGCCCTTGAGCTGCCGTTTCAATTGCCTGAAGGTAGTAAGCTTTTTTGGCTGATTTTATATCTGCATGATACTGTCTTCTGGCCTGTTTATAAGTGTCACGGGCAGTGATCTCATAATGCCTGCGCCACCGGCGTTCTAATATTCTTAGTTTCCCCAGTTTTACTCTCAAGGGCAATGTAAACCAAGGAGCCTTCTTTTTCTTTTTAGTGGAGTTTCTAATGCTGGAGGGACTTAGTTGATGGCCTATCATAGTTATCCAATCCCGCAGCTTTTGGTTATCAACAGAGGTGTTACCTGTTGGCGCCAGGGTGCCAATTCCAGGAGCATCCAACACATCAAGTCTGCTGGATAATTGTTTCCAGTTAGGTTTACGAATCATGTTAGGGGTGGTGGTATTATTTCTAGTTCTATCCGACATTTTATGCGGAGATGGAATAGAGAACGGGATAAAGAAATGGTCAGACCAAATCTGGGGGCAGGGAGGATTAACTATCAGACAGCTGGAATTAGAGCAAATACAGTCTAATAAGTGGCCACCCGAATGTGTATATTGATGAGTCAGAAGAGTGAGTCCTAGAATATTAATAATGTCCATAAAGCAGTCCACTCCAGAGGCTTTTGGAGAGTCAAGGTGCAGATTTAAATCACCCAGTATGGTAAAATTCGAAAATCTAAGTACCAGATTGCTGAGTGCTTCTCCCACAGTTTCCAGGAATTCCTTAGGGGGGCCTGGGGGGCGATAAATGAGTACACCTGAAAATGTGAGTGAATCATGTATACCCAAAGAGAATGCTAACGCTTCTGCTCCCTTTATCTCAGCGAGTTCATGGGAGGAGCATTTTAATGAGCTGCGATATATAATGGCCAGGCCGCCTCCCCGTTTTTCCTTTCTATCTAGACGCTGAATAGAAAAATTCTCCGGGAGAGCGGTGGCCAAATCAGGATTACACCAAGGCTTAAGCCATGTCTCGGTAATCAGAAGCCAATCGAGGTAATTTTCGGAAATGAGCTCCTGTATATTTTGCGCATTTTTACACAACGAGCGGGCATTGATGAGACCGCCTCGTAGTATGGGGGAGGTAGGTGACGTTTCCGGGGACAATACAGACAGAGGCATAACAATATATTTGTTTACACGCGGCAGAGACAAGGTCTACCGCCTATGATAGTCAACTGATGGACTCGTGCCAAATGATACGATCAGGGATGCCCTACCTGCAGTGGAGTAGTATAGATAAAGCCCAGAAACAGAGAGTCTCCCGCCTCCGCTGCGCTGACGGGCGCAGACGGGCAAGACTCTGGCCCGACTCAGGCACGAGTCTGGCACTACCGCTGCGCGTCACCGCTGCGCGGTCCAATGTGAGCTTTAAATAGTCACTCCCCTCCCTCCGGCTGAGCACTAGAGCGCTCTGCGCGATGTTGCCCCGAGGGAATTCCAATATGGCGTCAGGTAACGAATAAACAGCCGGTTCTGCCCCCTAAAGCAGCGGTGAGTTTTCCAATTTAAGTGCGGGTGTGTGGGCAAGTAGGAACAGTAGGTACAATTTAAAAACAAGGTAAACTAAACCATATGCAAACACAAATACAGAAAAGGGTTGTGATTTTAAAAATTCAGGTAAAGTCCTGATCGCGCTTGCTTAAGCGCCGGTTTAAAATATACAGTGCCGCGTTCTGTCAGTTCAGCTATCCTTAGCCACACTAGCCAAAGCTCGCCTTAAATAGTCACTCCCCTCCCTCCGGCTGAGCACTAGAGCGCTCTGCGCGATGTTGCCCCGAGGGAATTCCAATATGGCGTCAGGTAACGAATAAACAGCCGGTTCTGCCCGCTAAAGCAGCGGTGAGTTTTCCAATTTAAGTGCGGGTGTGTGGGCAAGTAGGAACAGTAGGTACAATTTAAAAACAAGGTAAACTAAACCATATGCAAACACAAATACAGAAAAGGGTTGTGATTTTAAAAATTCAGGTAAAGTCCTGATCGCGCTTGCTTAAGCGCCGGTTTAAAATATACAGTGCCGCGTTCTGTCAGTTCAGCTATCAGCTATAAGGTAGAGCATGATATATTGGGGTAGATTGGAGCAAAGTGGGGTCGACTGGGGAAGAGTGTAGTGTGGTGGGTTGGGGTAGATTGAAGTGGGGTAGACTGAAGTGTACTCGGGTAAATTGCAATGGAGTTGGGTGGATTGGCGTGCAATAGAGCGGGTGGATTATAGTAGAGTAGAATGGAATGGAGCGAGGGTAGATTGGAGTAGGGTTGATTGGGTGGAGAGGATTAGGTAGATTTAGGGAGTGGGATAGATTAGGGGAGTGGGCTAGATTGGAGTGGTGTGAGGTAGATTGAGATAAAATGGGGTCGATTGGGGTAGGGCAGAGTAGATTGGAGTGGAGAAGATTGGGGTAGGTTGGAGTGGGGCATATTGGAGTGGGAGAGTGGGTAGACCAAATTGGGGTAGATTGGGGTGAATTGGAGTAGATTGGGGTGCAGTGGGGTAGATTGGAATGGAGTGGAGTAGAGATTGGAGTGAGGTAGATTGGGGAAGAGTGGAGTGGAATATATTGGGGTAGATTGGAGTGGGGTAGATTGGGAAAGAGTGGAGTATAGTGAATAGGGGTAGATTGGAGTGGAGTGAGGTAGATTGAAGCGGGGTATATTGGAGTGGAGTGGGGTTGATAGGAGTGGAGAGGAGAAGATTGAAGTGGAGTGGATATATGACGGTGGAGTGGGGTAGAGTTGAATGGGGTAAATTGGAGTGGGATAATTGGGTGGATTACGGTATAGTAGATTGGAGTGAAGTGGGGTAGACTGGTGTGGAGTGGGGTAGATTGGTTCTAGATATAAAGGAGTGGGGTAGTTTGGGGTTGGTTAGATTGGAGTGGAGTGGGATAGATTGGAGTGGAGTTGGATAGAGTAGTGTGGGGTAGATTAGGATAGGGTGGGAACTTTGTAGTGGGTTAGATTGGGTTTGGGTGGGGTAGATGGATTTGAGTAGACTGTACTGGAGTAGATTGGGATAGATCTGACTGAGGTAGACTGGAGTTGGGCAGATTGGATGGGGTAGATTGGAGTAGGGTAGTTTGCGGTGGAGTGGAGTAGGGTAGATTGGAGTGGGGTGGATTGGGTGGCATGTGGTAGATCGGAGTGGGGAAGAGGGAAGTTTAGGTAGAGTGGAATGGAGTGTGGTCAATTAGGGTAGAGTGGGGTAGATTGGGTGGATCGGAGTGGGTAGATTGGAGTTGGGCAGATTGGGGTAGAGTGAAGTAGGGTAGATTGGAGTGGGGTAGATTTGAGTGGGGTTCATGGGGTGGGTTGGAGGTGGATAGATTGGAGTCGTGCTGAGATTGGGGTGGAGTGAGATAGTCTGAGAAGAGTGTAGTGGAGTGGGGTAGACTGGAGTGTAGTGGAGTGGGGTGGATTAGGTAGGGTGGAGTGGCATGGGATAGATTTGAGTAAAATAGATTGGAATGGAGTCAGGTAGATTAGAGTGGGGGAGATTGGAGTGGGGTAGATTAAAGAGGGATGATTGGAGTGGGGTAGTTTGGAGTGGGGTAGTTTGAGGTGGACTAGGGTGGAGAGGGTTGGATTGGAGTGGGATAGAGTGGCGTGGGGAAGAGTGGGGTGTGGTGGGGAAGGGTAGAGTGTGGTGGGCTGTTCTGGAGTAGGGTGGAGTGAGCTAGATTGGGGTAGAGTGGGGTAGATTTGAGTGGAGTAGATGGGAGCGGAGTAGCTAGGGGTAGATTGGAGTGGAGTAGATTGGGGTAGGGTAGATTGGGGAGTGGTAGATAAGAGTAGGGTAGATTGGGGTGTAGTGGGATAGATTGGAGTGGAGTACATAGGGGTAGATTAGAGTGGGTAGATTGGAGGGTGGGGTAGGTTGTGGAGGGGTTGATTGAAGTGGGGTAGATCGGGGTGAGGAAGATTGGGTAGGGGTAGAGTGGAATTGGGAATATTGTGGTGAAGTGGGGTGGGTTGAGGTGGATCGGGGTGGAGTGGTTTAGATTGGAGTGGAGTGGGGTAGATTTGAGTGGAGTGTGGTAGATTGGAGTTGGGTGGAATGGGGTGAAGTGGAGTAAAGTGTGGTTGAGTGGAATGGGGTTGATTGAGGTTGATTGGGTGGATTGGAGTGTTGTAGATTGGACAGTGTGGTATTTTCGAGTGGGTTAGATTGTGGTAGATTGGTGTGGGGTCGATTGTGATGGAGTGGGGGTAGATTTGTGGTAGAGTGGGGCAGTTTGTAGGGGAGTGGGATAGATTAGAGTGGAGAGGAGTTGGATAGATTCCAGTGGAGTTTGGGGCTGAGTATGGGTAAATTGGAAGGGAGTTGGGTAAATTGGAGTGGGATATATTGGAGTGGAGTAGAGTGGAGTGGAGTAGATTGGAGTGGAGTCGGGTAGATTGGAGTGGATTGGGGTACATTAGAGTGGGGTAAATTGTGGTAGATTGAAGTGGGTTTGATTGTGATGGAGTGGGATAGATTGTGGTGGAGTGGGGTAGTTTGTGGCAGAGTGGGGTAGATTAGTGTGGAGAGGAGTTGAATAGATTGCAAATGGAGTTTTGAGCGGAGTAGGGTTACATTAGAATGGAGTGGAGTAAATTGGACTGGAACAGATTGGAGTGGAGTAGAGTGGAGTGGGGTAGATTGGAGCGGAGTCGATAAATTGGATTGAAATAAGTTGGCTGGGGGTAAATTGGAGTCGGGTGGATTGGGGTAGATTGGAGTGGGGTACGTTGTTGAAGTGAAGTGGGGTAGATTGGAAAAGAGTGGGGTAGATTTGAGTGAAGTGTCGTAGATTGGGGTGGAGTGTGGTAGATTGGAGTGGAGTGGGGCGATTGAAATGGAGTGGGGTAGACTGGATCTTAGTGGGGTAGAGTGGAGTGAAGTATATTGCAGTGGGGTGGGGTAGATCGGGTAGGGTGTGTAAATTGGGGTGAGGTAGATTGGATTGAGTATAGTTTGGGTAGATTGCAGCAAAGTGCACTGCCCTTTTATTCTCTTGGGAATTTCCTCCATGGTCTCCAGCCATTGGAGGCTGGTTTTGAAATCCCAGCACATGCTGCTGGTTCCTCTGTCACTTTCTCCAGCTTCCCAAGGTTAAGTTTAGCAGGAACAGGGCAGGGGGATTCAAGAGAGAGAGAGGGAGGTGGAGAGAACAATCAGAGAGGGGGAAGAGGGAGGAGAGAGAAGGAGATTGAAAAGATGGGTTGAAAGAGACAAGTAGATCGAGCAGAGGATGGGAGCGGGTTGTTTTGAAATTGTTGGCAAGGCTGCTTTTGGTTCCGCAGCTTGGCCTTTTTAGTATAACCGCAAAGAGGAGTGTTTTTGGAGGAAAGCAAAGGGTGTCCAAGGACGGATTCACAAGTTGCATGTACTCTCCAGACATCTATGTCCTAGTTTTGTGAACAGTAAGGACCTTATTGCTCTGAACTCAGTAGATGGAGCCACAGGAGGGACAGGAATTTCAACAAGCATTGGCAAATTCAACAGGCTTTACTTACCGTTGACCTATTGGCATTGTAATTTTTTTTTTTACATATTGCACATTAGTGCAGGCTGTTATGCAACATGGCTTAAAGTAAATAAAAGCAAAGCGCTATGACATGGCCAGAGCTGCCTGCCTGATATCACTTTTTTTCTTTAAGCCATGTTTCACAGCAGCAGAATGCAGAGGAAAAAGTGCATGGGAACTCTCTTACTGGAGGAAGAATAAAAAAAATGCAGTTTTAAGTATAGTTCAATCAACTCCAGGTAATGTTATTCCAGCAGCGCTCAAAAAAGTGGTCGGCCCTCTTCATTTAGACAGGAGGCTACAGTCTTTGGTCAAACTGCAGTTACAACCTGTTAAGACAAAGTCATCGCCCTGAGGAGCAAGATAATAACCACATACTCTCTAAAACACTGCACTGCACAGGTATGTTCCCTTCTGAAGAGATGTGTTACTGAGGCCACTGCTCCTCACAAGACCCAGACATAATTTATTCACACCATGAGTCATGACGTGTTATAGGCAGAACTGCCAAGGTAATTTTTACTGAACTGTATCACACGTCCTGTGTTGTGCTTTCCCACAATTCGCTCTTATTTAAAATGATACAATTCATATGCTTATGAGTAATTTTGAAGCCTGGAAAAAACACCAATTGAAGATTACAGAATGTTGCTAACATACTCCTCATTGGAAATCTGCGAACTTAGTGGGTGATTATGATGGCGGGCGGATCGACCACCGCCCGGCGGCGGTGGCGATCTGCCCGCCATCACAACCACATTTACCCCCGCCATAATACCATGGTGGGGACTACCGCGGCGGACGGAAAGTCCATCCGCCGGTCGGCAATCGTCACGATTGCCGGCCGGGCTGAACTCGGGCATAATATGGTGCCAGGCACCGCCATCCATATTGTGATGCATCGCGGTTCAGGCCTTTCCATAGAAGGGCTGGTGGGAATTGCTTTGGGGGCCCATTGCAGGCCCCCAGGGGGTAAGGAGGTGGGGGCTGCACTTAGGTGGTACCTATGGTACCCCCCTACATTGCCATGCTGAAGGTGGCAGGCACCGCGCAGTGCCTGTCACGTTGTGCATGGCAATGCACAACATGCCTCTTTGGCATTGCGGCGGGTGCTGCTTACAGCGGCACCCACCGCAATGTTAAAGATGCGGGATGCGACCGCCAGGGTGGTGGTCGCATCCTTATTGGCGGTGCGGGACCGCCACACCCCTGGCAGCTGGTCCCAGCACCGCTAGGGTGGCGGGTGGACTGAAGTCTGCCCGGCGTCCTAATGGGGACCCTAATGCCTGATCTACGTTGAGGAAAGGACTGGATGCGGGCCATGGGATTATAGTGTGACTTTTTCTTTTTTGTTGAAGTTTTATATAGTGGGAACTCGACCCAAAGGTATTGGAGCATTTTACAAGATCACCAGTTACATTACACAAGGTCTTATTTATACATTTTGATGCCCTTGACAGTGGGTCTCTTAAAGATCCCAAAATCCCCCGAAATTTGAGAGTGGTATTACCCTTGAGCTGCCAGTGAAAGCTGTGATCCAGGTAGCATGCTTGCATCTATGAAAAGCTGTGGTTCATTCTGGAGTAAAGTTCTGTTCCCCATGTGCTGATTAGCTGGAGCCTGCGATTGCGACCCTGATCATAAAAGAATGCAGAGGTACACATGATTCTTTCAATAGAGGTTTCTATGAAATCTTTGTGCCAAGAACACCGAGGTATCTTAGCCAAAGCAAACAACTATTTGGCAATCGCTTCCCATTGGCTGAAGCCCCTGAGACTTACAGGAGTCTCAGAGACCTCAGGGGTGGAGGACATCATTTTGCCATTTGCCCCTGTCCCAGCCCTGGCCCTTCTGTCTTCTCACAGGCCCAGTTTGTTGGCAGTCCATGAGTTTTCCTGCAGCAGTTTAATCTGCCTTGATATACCCTAGATTGTGGCACAATGTTATACTTGCTGCTCAGCCAGTGTGAGAGGGGTGTGGAACACACAACCACCGAATGAACGACCCCACCATGCAATCATGGACGGCTGTAAACCACAGTGTAATTAAGTAGCTGAACACGTAACTAAGCAATTATGCAAATGGAGCTGGAAATAGGTATACTCAGCAGAAATGCCTTCAAGAGCCACTGGAGGAAGACGCTCGCGCTGAGAGGCTTGGCCCACGCGCTCTCCAGTTCAATTACTTCGCCTCGGTTTCTCCCAAAAAGATACCTTGCATTATCTATCGCTTGATGTTGATATCTTAAAAATGTGCTTTCATTAAAGGTAGAAACAATTAAGGGCTTGTGTGCCCGCACATAGTTCAATCAAAGAATGGCTGAAAAAACATTTTATTCTCCCTATGTTGTTTCAGTGATTACTACAGTGCCAGTTGTAACAAGCAACACGAGGTAGGAGGGGGGATTTTGGAGACAATTAAAGCAGGACTGGGAGTGGGGTGGTGTGGCAGGGGGTGGGAAAGCAAGCAGAGACAGCTGGGAGGATGCCAGGGTGTGGGTAAAAAACACAAGAGACCGAGCAGCAACAGAAAAGGTGAATTTGGGACTGCAGAGGCATGCACTCTAAGAGTGTGTGTCAACAGTAAATAAGCTACATGAACATATCTTGTGAAAGAAGCATCATTTTAAATGGCGTGGGCCTCTGCAAAACATGAACCACTGCTGAGGGTATTCACCAAATGTATTACAAAGCCTCGTTAACAAATTCCAAAGGCATGTAAATTGTCTTTTAAATACCTGTGAAATACTCGGGTGAGGCTGAGATAAGATGCCAGACACTGCTCAGCCAAGCCCACAACAGCTCAGAAACTGTATGTGGTATCCCTGGAAGCTGCATCAGCCCAGGCTGAGATGCACAAGCCTATGGGCATTGTGCACCTGTTGTGGGACAGATCATTCACCCCGGCCGGCAACAAGAAGAAGGACTACCAGAGACCGGGAGCAGTGGGGGTCATGGAGGAGCAGGGGCACTATCATAGGATGAAACAACAAGCTGCTGGGAGAGGCAAAGGGAATGGGAGGAGGATGGGCAAGGAGGGCGCAACAGGTAGACTGTCTGGAAGCTGCAGGAAGAGAGCTCTGCGACGTATGGGACGGAACTTGTAAAAACACAAGCACTCATGTGAAGAGCTCAAAAAGAAACAAAAAAGGAGCTCCTAAAATGGGAGCAGCGGATGGACACAAGTACTTGGTCCATGCTCTGAGGGAGGGCTAAACACAAGACCAGGTATGACACATGCATGCCATGGACAGATAAAGACAAAGAATATCAGAGTGAAGATGGAGCAAGCAAATGGTAAGCCTATGAGTGGACTGAAGCCCACAGATTAAATACAATATGTCTCATCGAGACAGCGCATGCGCTGTCTAGCCGAGACCTAATAGCCTCTCCACTGCCTGCACGTTGTTGCTCAGCAGAAAGCAGACAATGTGAGGGGAGCTGGTGAATGTGTTTTGATGTCAGAAAATTACAACAGGAGAAGTTCAGCTTACTTCACTGGGGCCCAACTTCTTAGCGGGGGGGCGGCATCCACCCAAGAAAATAGTGGGTAGACGCCTTTTACCTGTGTGTACCCTACATTTTTGCCGTGCTTTCTTGCATTGGTAACCAATACCAATGCAAGCAACTGACGTAATGTGAATTGGTCTTACAGCGGCACGCTCGCATCTCATAAATGAGCCACATAGACATAAATTCACTAGGGGGCATGTTACAGTACCCACATTGGCGAAATCCAAGCAGAAGAAATAGTGGACTTTTCTTTCATATATGCCATTGCACAGAATCACACATTGAATACGCTACGTGTTATTGTTGCACACCAGAGGTGCTCCTCTTATTTCCAAACCTAAACAAAAGCAGCAAAAGGAAAAATTAAAAAATTGGATGAAAAAGTGCGTCTTCTCAAATTTGTTGGGATGAAAAATACCATAAAACTGACTCTGACTCCCAAAATCAGTCAACATGCCTTGATTTCACCAACAAAACCTTGCATTGCACCTATTTACACATGGTCACTTCGACATTCCACTGCGTGATTTGAGCTCCTCCCAGGCCTTTTCTGTTGCATGACCCTCTTGTTTTAGAGCATATGTTTAGATTTGCAGTGGTGTAACACAGGTCCCTGCAGCCCCTGCAGTGCAGGAGGGCCTCCCCATGGAAGGGGGTAGCATTCAGTTTAAGGTCATGAGTTGGCGTGAGCTATGGGAGGCTCATGGTCCTAACAACACATTCTTCAGGATGGCCCCATCATTTTGCATTACCCCACTGTATATGTGTGCACAGGAAGCTCACTTGCAGACATTTCACCGTGGAGAACATGCACAAATCCACTCTCCCAGCACTATCAATACATCTACCACTTCCCTAATTTGCATTTATAGGTATTGTCCAGCGGAGAGCCTTTATCCAGCATTGCTTAGCCACTTGTACAAAATGAGTGCACAAAATATACACTTACTACTTTAATTTCAACCCAGACGGTGCCAGAATTTTTTTTTTGTTTGGGATCCAGTAATCAGCGCATTGTGGAGTTCCTTATTTGGCAATGCATATGTAGATGGAGCGAGTCGTTTGCATACGCATGAAAGTCCTGAGATATCAAGTATTTTGATGTCTTCCAAAAGGTAAGTAGCCATGTTGAAAAATAATAACATAATCATAATCTAAGAGGAGCAATATGCAAACCAAATAGGTTATTCCCCAAAAATTAGGAAGTGTTTGTGAATAATCCTAAATCTGATGATCGCTGCCGCAAAATTTTAGATGACGAGAAAGAATATGAGCAGGTCGTAATAATTGTATGATTTAACTAAACCTCAATAAGAAGCTAAGATATACTCAGTTCTGGTTTGCACAACAATGAACTCTCATACTCTGTGATATTCACGTTAAAAAACAAGCATTGGTAAATGGATTATGTTTCGCCTATAAGACAGATGATGTGGCCTAACGGCCAGAACTGCTGACCTTGGAGCTGGGCAGCCAAGTTCGAGTCTTGGCAGGGGTTCACAAGCACGCTTAAAATGTGTGCCCAAAAAGTTTAAATAAAATGCGAGACAAATGAAGGCAGAAAGGAAAGGGTGTTAAATAACAGTGTGCATTAAACAAAAGTGTCCCAAAAGCAGAGTGAAACAGTACTTTTACGATGGGAAACTGATAGGAGAAGTAGAGAGGAACAAGCATTGGTAAATGCAAGAAACTATGCTGCAGCCAATAGAAATGGAGGAAAAATAAGTAACAATCACAAGAACCAATGAAATGCAAGGGTACTTGCTTTAAATATTATATTGAATACAATAGATGTCTGAAGCACAGCGCAAACGCTATGCAGGCGAAACCTAATGAAAAGAATTGATTCCCTTGGAGACTATTCTTTGTAATTGTTATCAACTATTGTAGCAGGCAACTGGATTTTAATCAAGCCAACAGGGAGCAATGTGATGTGGTTGTCTGACCTGTGCTCCTTTGGAGAGATATTGTCTCAGACTGCTGATTTCTCCATTCTTAATGTCTTCAAATCAATACTTTTAATCAAATTGCCTCTGCGTTGAGTGAACAAGTGCTGAGACACGATAGTTACAGGGTTTTATGGAAGAGTATTGTGACTGTGGTACAAGATAACTTGATCTCCTGTGAAGGGCATGTAATTTCATGACCCCTCATTCACTGAGTCTCTGCAGGTTCAACCTGCATTGATTGGTGAGTTTACAGCTAATCATGTGTCTGCACGAGCCTGCCAATTAAGCCCTGATTTTCCCACCACTTATGTATCACGTGATCGCCCAGGAACACAAAGGGAGAGGCTTGGGGCTAAACATAGAGGGAATCATGAATTTGAAAAAGGAGGAACAATTATAAAAACCCAGGCAGAAGTGTAACAATTTAAGGTGGCATGCGATTGGGCAAAGGAGTACAATTTCTTTTTATATCTGTGTAGGAGGCTTCGTGGTAAATGATGCTGACATTTGGCTCCTTAACATAATGGATAAAAATGACATTGCAGCCTTTGAAAGATATGACTTTTTTCTGCACTAATCCACTAAAACCAGCGTATTGGTTCTAGACACGGTTAGGTATCCATTGAGAGGTGTGTGAAGGAACTTGCTTCATATGTACTCTTACATATGAAGGTAGGACACATACAATATCTGCAAAAAATGAGAAATTAACAGCTATCACAAAGTAGTGAATGCAACTGAGAGTTTGATAGGAACAAAGATGTATCCTATATGTTTCCTTTCTGTAGAGATCTTGTGTTAAATACGTGGTTATATTGTATTAAACTTTTGAAACCATTTTAAAAACAAATGCACGTGCATATTTATTGTGAGGTAGACATAATGAAGCATAAGTGAACTGAGCAGTATCATTTCTAGATGTGAAACACGAAGCCTAGCCTCGTCTTTTTTTTAACAAATAATATTTTTCCTAACTTTACAAATTTCGAACGGAAGTTTCACTGATACAAGTGCTGTTTTGGCTCTGTTTTATAATAGGAGTGCGACTGTAGTGCTGTATGCACTTGTCTGATTTATTGACTTGAAAATGTATTGATTGTTTGAAATAAGGTGATTTCTTAACCCATTTTGTACACAAAGCACTCATACATTATATCCTAGTTTTACCTTCATACCCTGGGGCAGAGTTTCATTTTGTTTCTGACACACACTTCATATTCCTGCTTATCCTCTTCATTATCCTACCAAAATTAAAAGAAATTAGCTGTGTTGGAAGTCTGTTTTTTTGATTTTACTAATAGCCTGTCTTGTTATTTCGAAGGTATTTTCAGTGTATTCATTAGAGGTTTGTTTTTAGACTAAAAATTGCAAATGCATTTTGCATAATTAAGTTTTGTAAATGGAAATGAGAAAAAAAGACCAAACAACAGTCTCACGCATGAGGCAAAGGAGCGAAATATTTGGCAGAGGCTGAAGTTCAGCCTCTGCCAAATGCTGCACAGATACCCACCTTGCCGCTGAACAGATGCCCACCTTGCACCATTCAGAGCCTCTGGTTCCACAACATGCCACCCAAGGGTGGGTATCTATTACTGCTCCTTGGGCATTCGTTAGTGCCTTCATTTCACTAAAATCACAGGGTAGCAAAGTGACATCACATGTTCTATGGACTCCAATGATATCTGGGGAACTTACATCACAGTGTGTTTCACCCCATCTTTTGATCTCAGATCACATGGGGCACACAACCAAAAGGAAGATGGCCCTAACTGCATCACAGGAAGTGGCGTCACATAAGCTTTAGTCGTGATGAATGACATCACATGGAATTGTGAAATCACCTTCCAAGGCAAGTACCCGAAATGTGTAGCAGTACCTACATTCTACAGAAAAAGTCCCTACATGAAGTGTCCTCCAGACACTGTAGAAAGATAAATATGGATCTCAAGATTGAAAGCCAAATAATATTTCCAGCATATCTACACTAACTGGCATGCTGTATCTGGCTTCCATTGGCGGCAATTAGCATTATCTGGAAGCCAGTTATTTACTACTCTAACATACGAGCAGAGAAAAACAAAATGTGTGTTTTCACTGCCCTTACATCAGAGCACTGAACAAACAGGTTTTTTAGTGGATGCTTGCATGAAACGGAACCACCTCATCCCCAGGCCCTCCAAAACCCAAGGGTATCAATAGAATGATGGTTCATTGTCTATCATCTCTCCCACCTTCACTCATGTCCTCTGGTCTCCTTGACCCAAGGTAGGTGGCAAATTCCTGTGATACTCTGTGGCCACCAACTGTGCCTCTCCTGCTCTTTGTGAGAATATGCAGACCTGTGGCAGGCACAGCACTTCTTTGCATGCTGGCAGCATCCCTGTCAGCACCTTGTCAGCACTGGCACTCTGCATGCTGGCAGCATCCCTGTCAGCACCTTGTCAGCACTGGCACTCTGCATGCTGGCAGCATCCCTGTCAGCCCCTTGTCAGCACTGGCACTCTGCATGCTGGCAGCATCCCTGTCAGCACCTTGTCAGCACTGGCACTCTGCATGCTGGCAGCATCCCTGTCAGCACCTTGTCAGCACTGGCACTCTGCATGCTGGCAGCATCCCTGTCAGCCCCTTGTCAGCACTGGCACTCTACATGCTGGCAGCATCCCTGTCAGCACCTTGTCAGCACTGGCACTCTGCATGCTGGCAGCATCCCTGTCAGCACCTTGTCAGCACTGGCACTCTGTATGCTGGCAGCATCCCTGTCAGCACCTTGTCAGCACTGGCACTCTGCATGCTGACAGTCTCTCGCAGAGGTCTTTAGGTTCCCCACCTTCTTGCCGCATTTTCATTGACGACAAAATAGAAGCCGCTTGGAGATGAAGAGGACGGGAAGGCCAAGTGGGAGGCAAGGCCAGGTGGCACAGTGCCAGTCTGTTTTTGTGTGGGGTGGGGTGGTGGTTTACCAATAACGGCCAAGGACAGTGGCAGAATGTCACAATTCATGTGTTCAAAAACAATTTCAGGTAAAAGGATGGCATCCTGGATAGGGTTGGAAACATGGCATTATACCACTTATGTAGTTGTAGCCTGTTTTGAAAGGTGTCTACCTAGGTTGGTGGTGAAGACTGATGGAGGAGCGAAAGCAGTCCAGAGGGAGGTGAGAAGTGTATAGGACATCACATCAATTTTTTTTTTATTTATAGGGAGAGTCGGATGAGGTAGAGGGATCATAAGGAACCCCCTGCTTTAGAGGATTGCCCCATGACTCAAACTCTACTGTTGATCTTTGAACATAAACAACGTAAACATGTCGGTGGATTTGTTGTAATTAACAGAGAGATTCTGCCATAGTGTCGCGCGTGAGATCATTAACAACTCACTCTCGTAGACTATGATGCCCCGCATTCGACAACTCATTTACAGTACCTAACCAGATATAAGCTATCTGTTTTCTAACTGATGGAGCAATAGAACTAGTTATGTGTCTTTGACAGGCAACTTGAAGGTTTCCCTTTCAGCCCTCTGGCAGCCAGATGTTGCTGAAATCATGGATGGTGGATTCTCTTCTTCACAACTGGTGAGCCGGGGCTCTACATACTATGGTACTCCTTCAAGAATCTCTAGATGAAATCTGATGCAGTGTCAGACCATAATCACAGGCAGCGACCAATCAGAGGCACAGCTTTGAAGCATAGTAGATCTTCACTTAAAGTATCAAAAGGGAGGGGGCGGCTGACATAATGCAGCCCAAAGAAACCACGAACGTTCAAGCACCGTCTGGGGACGATATGCAGCAGTAAACATTGTTTTTATGTAGTTAGATATAATTGTACATTTGATGATAGAGTTCTTGGACAATGTTATTCCCTGGGAGGGGCATTGCAAAGACTCTGAACCCCTCATATGCTCTCGTGTCTCTTCGTTTTACTGTAAATTACCCTTCTCATATTCGGGTCAAAGAAGAAAGGCAAACTACGCGGAATCAAAAGAACTTATAATTTGGTGAATCCAGTCTGTCTGTTTCTGTACTGCTGCAAATGCCACTTTTAAAATGTCTGGTGTATATGATTTTTGCTGACTATTTACCACTATAGCACCTTACTGATGTGACAATCTCAAGAGTGGATGCTACTCACAGGTTTGATCCCATGTCCCAAGTCAGGAGAGAATTGAAGGGCGCCACCCCTCCTAGGGGGGGCGTGGCACCGTTAGTGGCAGCAAAGTAACGACAGAGTAGAGATCCCTTCCGGGTCACATAACCCGGAAGTGGATAAGACACTAGGTGGCAAAAACCGGAAGTGCGTGCCGTAGGGAGGAAGGAAGGCAGGGTGACCCCGGAAGCGATTTGCGTTGGGCGCGAGGCTTGAAAAGCCAGCGAGCCTGAAGACGCCCCCTCTTTGTCCACTCTCCTGCCGGGGGCGGAGGTCGCATTTCAAGTTCCCGCTAGGACCACGAGCGTCATCTCGGAAGTCGAGGAGTCCAAGCGGCTTAAGGGCAGGTGAGCGGGCCTCACAGTGTGCGCTTGTTAGGGATGTTTATCGTCGATTTAAATGCTTTAATGTAAATTTAGCCCGGGGCGCCGCAAGCTCCGAAGCTTAGCGCCGTGGGAGTGCCTGAAGGTATGGTGTGCATAGGCCGAGGGATGGGCATGATCGGAGAAGCGGAGCATCCTTATTACGTTAATGCCATCCGCGTGAGAGTGAAAGAGACATGTTCCTTATACGAGTGAAGGGGTAATGTTGGCGTAGACCAGGAGCTATAGCTCAATGGTAAGTCTTGTGCCTCTGGTTATCACGGCTCTCACAGGACAAGGGTTCGGGTCCCGCAAACGCTGTCAAAGTGTCATAAGTTGGCAAAATTTCAAACGCGGCTGCATCAGTCGCTTACCCGTTTTTTAACTATGCATGGTAATGGATTTCAAGGCGCCATTAATAATAACCGCGAAGGGATCCCAGCACTCGGACCCTCCGCTATCCCTTTAGGCAACATACGGGGGAAATGATTTCAGGAAACACTTATTAAAGATGCGGTTCGTCGGCTCCGCTGCCGCTTCTGATGCAGGGAACCAGGATTCAGGCCTCGGGGTCGCTTCCCCATCCGGTGATACAGTCGGGTCTCTTAATCTCCCTAGGCATGAATGTTGGGCGCGAATGCGGTGCTATGCGAATGGTGCATTGTTCTCGCCGTTCTTGTCTTGTGATCGGCAAACTGTTTCGTTTTGGGTCGGAATTGTTTTGAAGCGAGCTCAGGTTTACATTCCCTCTGCAAGGGCAGCCGCAGGCTCCAATACCTTCCGGTCGAAATTGCACGCCGGATTGGCAGCACAGCGGGGCCAGTCGCTATGTGGGAATTACATGGGTGGGAGCCTTAATGTCGAGTTTGGCGCGCCAAATTCTAGACTAAGGGAAGCGTGCGCGCGGCAGCTAAGAAGGTACGTGTTCTTGCAATTGTCGTTTTGAACCTCATTAAGGCGCGCTGGTTCCATAGCAAATTGGGCGTGGTTTAAAAGGGCGGAACTAACTTTTCTATTTCTCATTAAGTGCAGAATGCCGCCTAAAAGGCCAACGAAGGGCAAAGGGGCCCAGGCTAAAAGAGACGATTATCTGGCGTTGACGGAGCTGCTGGAGTTCAAGAAGGAAAAAGGAGTCGATTGGGCACTTAAGACATTAAAGGAAGGGGCAGGTACGGTTGCCCAGGAGGAAACAGGGCGGGGCAATCGAGCCCGGCGCACACCCGAACGATTTAAAGAGGCATCAGGAGGAAAGCGTTCCAGAGTTGGGGATTCTCAGGCAGCATCCTCAGGTGAGAAGGGAGCACTAGATTCAACAGACTTGGTTTCGAACACTGTGCAAGATACCTTGGTCCCTCCCACAGGTACAAGCGGGGGACCCAGCACGCAGAATACTGTTTCACCGGCGGGTGTGACACCCGTCTCAAATGCGGGAGCACCTGGAGCTCAGATAGCTGCGCCACCAGTGGACGCACATCCTGGCAGCGGCATCGCGCAAGTGTGGGTTCAGTCTGGGGGGTAGCGCAATCCCCAGGTGTACTGGCAACGACATCGCACGGCCAGGCCCTTAACAATTGCCCAGCGGGCGCAATGGTGCCCTCAGCGGCTTACCCAGGGGTGTTGGGGTTGGTGATTACGGGGCAATTCCCAAGCGGGGTGATGCCAGCGCCACAAGGGCAAATGGCCAGTAATGGCGCAACAGTCTCAGGGCCAACAAGTAACACGATTCAAGGGGCTGTGGGGCCGGTGGTGATGGGGCAGCCTACGCTCTCTTACAGTTCTTTGATCTACGGATCAGCCTCCATGGCTCTATCGCCCTCAGCGGGCATCACATGGCACGTGCCACTGGAGACCAAAGAGAAGATCCTGAAAGGAGAGTATATCGATGTATTTGACCTCATTAATGCCGGGGTAATCCCGGGTAAAGCCAGGGTAGGTAAAGAAGGGGAATACAAGCAAAAGAAGGTATGGGTGGATTGGTCGATAAAAAATTGGATCACAGGTTTTGCTATCTATGCGGCCATCATGGCAGAAAGGTACCCCGCGGTAGCACCCCAGTTGATTAGTTATATTTCCTTGATTCATGGGGCAGCTTCCGAATTCCCCGGGACGGGTTGGTTACAATATGACACCAAATTCCGTCAAATGAAGGCAGTACACCCTGAGATAGCATGGGACCAACGTGAAATTAATGTGTGGCATGCGGTATTTTATTCCACGGTTCTCACGAATAAGGCTAGTTACTTGAGTCAGAATCAGTCCTTTCGGAGTGACAGGGGAGCAGGGGATAAGAAACAGGCCTGCTGGCAGTACAATAAGAACGAGTGCACCAGGGGCGCAGCATGCAGATACAAGCATTGTTGCTCCTTTTGCGGGGGACCGTCTCACCCAGAAATCAAATTTTTCAAAAAGTCAGAAAGGCCGAGAGAGCAGCCGGGCCATAACGCGGCCAAAGGACGGCCTCCACAAGCATCCGAGAAATCTGCCAACTCCCATTAGGATTCATGTACTGACACACCTCCTTAGCATGTATGGCAAATTGAAAGATGCGCAGTTTTTACATGAAGGTTTTGTCTCTGGTTTCCGCATCCCTTCCTCGGCCACCCCCGCCAGTGTTCCTCCTCGCAACCAAAACTCGGTGCTGCAGAACATGGAGGCTGCGGAGCAAAAAATCAGGAAAGAAGTAGCATTGGGGAGGGTGGTGGGACCCTTTAAACAGTTGCCGAAGCCGGACCTTGTATGCTCACCTCTAGGTTTAGTACCTAAAAAAGAGGCAGGGAAATACCGATTGATTCACAATTTGTCCAGCCCCCCTGGTCTATCTGTTAATGACAAGCTTAATCCAGATCTATGTACGGTGCGCTATACAACATTCGACACGGCAATACAGAAGCTGCAGGCGCTGGGTCAGGGAGCCTTAATGGCTAAGTCAGATATTGAGGCAGCTTTTCGACTATTGCCTGTACATCCCGAAGATACAAAGTTCTTGGGTTTCACGTTCAAGGGCGAGTTTTTCATTGACCTCTGCATGCCCATGGGGTGCTCAATCGCCTGTGCAGTATTTGAGACTTTCGCCAGGTTCTTAGAGTGGGCAGTGCAGCATTTCCTAACATCAGTTGCATCCTATGGAGTTGTACATTATCTAGATGACTTCTTGTTTCTGGGCCCCCATGGGTCGCAGTCTTGCAGAATGGCCCTGCTGGCCTTCCAGCATTTGACTAAAGCACTGGGCGTGCCGCTGTGCGCAGAGAAGACGGAGGGGCCAACTACTTGTTTAACATTCCTGGGCATAGAAATAGATACTAGAGAAGGGGTGTGTAGGCTTCCAATGTCGAAGGTGACTGCATTCAAGGCGGCCATCGATGCCTGTTTGGGGGCCCGGAAGGTGACACTACACCAATTGCAAGTCCTGGTGGGTCAGCTGAACTTCGCCTTGAGAGTCATACCGATGGGCAGGGCCTTTTCTAGGAACATCGCAAGGGCTATGTCTGGGCTTCGCGCCAAGCACCATCACACTAGGTTGTCGGCAGAGGTAAGGAATGACTTGGCAATTTGGAAAGATTTCTTGGAGAACTTCAATGGGTCAGTGATATGGCAAATGCCGAGCAGTTCCAATGTCGAGTTAGAATTGTTCACCGATGCGGCAGGCAGTGTTAGGTCCCAAATGGTGCATGCAGCATTGGCCAGAGGAATGGGTAAAGCACGGTCTGACTCGGAATATCACCTTTTTAGAACTGTTTCCAATCATTGTAGCTTTGCATTTGTGGGGAGATATACTGACAAATAGGCACATTGTGTTCTGGTCTGACAGCATGTCTGTGGTGATAGCAATCAATAATCAGAGAGCGAAATGCACCTGGGTGCTGCGCCTTTATAGGAGCTAGTGTTGCAATGTTTACGGCGCAATGTATTGTTTACTGCCAGACATGTACCGGGAGTAGACAACTTAGCCGCTGACGCCTTGTCCCGTTTTAAGTTGGCAGAGTTCCGCACCCAATGGCCGCAAGCAGACAGTGAGATGACGAACTTCCCGGCGGGGCTATGGAAGCTTGGTGCCCCACTGCCCCTGAATTGATAACAGCATCTCTGGCCCCCAAGACTAAGTGTATGTATGAGAGATCGTGGCAGTTATATCAGGATTACCTAAAAGGGGTGGGGATAGCGGAGGTGTTCTCACCTACAAGTGTTTTGGGTTTCATAGTACATCAGAAATCCAGCGGGAAGTCAGTAGCAATGATGAAAAGACAATTATGGGCAATCGCTTTCTTTGCCGGTCTAGGGGGGACCGCAGACCCAACAAAGGATCCTAGGGTGAGGAGAGCTGTGAAGGGCTGGGAACGTCTAACCCCAGGGGTCAAGGACAGTAGGAGACCCATAGATGTAAGCAGGTTGGTAAATATCCTGGAGATACTGCCCAAGATCTGCTTCTCGCCATACGAGACGGAATTATTTAGAGTAGCATATGCATTAGCCTTTTTTGGGGCATACAGGATTTCAAAACTGATCCCTGCCTCTAAGGCAGACAGGGTAGGGGGCATATGGTGCGAGGACCTAATCCTGTCGGGGGAAACCCTGAGAGTCAGGGTCCGGAAATCAAAGACAGACCCGTTAGGTAAAGGCACATGGTCCCAGCTGGGTGCAGTGTACGGGGCTACGTACTGCCCAGTAAGTCTGACGAGGAAATGTCTTCAAATTAGGCCACAGGGGGGAGATAGTAGGGTTCTGTTGCATGCTGACGGTATCCCCCTCACTAGATTCCAGTTCACCAGGGTATGTAAGCTTGCTCTGATTAGATTGGGTGTAGACGCAACTGATTTCACATCTCATTCGTTCCGCATCGGCGCGGCCACAACGGCGGCGGGTCTGGGGCTACCTGAAGAGACAATTAAGAGGGTAGGCCGTTGGAAGTCTGCGTGCTATGAGCGTTATGTTCGCCCACAATTAGTTTGAGTCTTTCTGGTTGCCTCCTTTTGCCTCCCATTGTCCTGCTTGATTGCGTTCCATCTCTACTTACTCTAGGTTCTATGTCTCAGAAGCACCAAATATGTTGTTGCGGCCACTCTTTTATTCGCAGGGCGGGACTTGCCTTCAAGAACTCACGCGAGGAAAAATGACAGGAGGTAAATGGATTCGACCACCATTGGGTGGGGATAGGCGGACAACATTTGGCTGAAGTACCGAACGATTTGCGGGGGGCCTTGAACAGAGGCATGCCTACCCCCGATCTATTAGTGCTACATTCAGGAGGCAACGATATGATCCCGGAGGGAAGGAGGGGCGTGAAAGAGTCCTTGTTTTCAGTCCTCGCAGCGGTCAGGAACATGCTCCCCAATACGTCATTGTTGTGGTCTGAAGTTATACCAAGGAAAATTTGGGTGCAGGGAGCTCCTCCGAGGGCAGTGAATAAGTCAGTAAGGAGACTAAATCAGTCGGTGGCGGAGATCCTAAAGAAATCAAGCATCCGGACCATAAGGCATAAGTTGATACAAACATCAAGGCTAGAACTTTATGCGGCGGACGGGGTACATTTGTCCGACGCAGGTAATGACTTGTTCATACAGACAGTGCTAGGAGCCATCGCAGAGGCATTCGAGCGCGGAGGGGGAGGTCGAGTCCACCAGTAAGCACCTCGCCCTGTGGCTGGGTCCTGGGCAAGAGGAATGACAGGGACTCCGTTAGTCGGTGCCATTTTTTGACCCCAGAACAGGTTTTGAAAATCATCATGGGCTCCGGGCTGGCGAGAGATTTGGGGCTGACCTGCTGGTGGCTCTGGATTCTCTAGCTCTACCCTGGAAGCCGTTGGTGGTCACAAGTGGTGGCAGATTATTTACCTGCGGCTCTGTTGACCGGAGGGCAGTCAACCTAAGGAGAGCAGGCTATCTTGGTTGTGGCCTGCTGGCACAGCCCGAAGGTAAAGCAAAGGCCCCTTGGAGGGCGGGATGTAAATATAATGACAATGCGTGAATTTTGAGATTTATTTGAATGCTGTGGTGTTTATAAGAAAAGTGTTTTAAAAGATTCTACAAATAAATAAGAAAGGCCAATGGAATAATTGCCAGAAAGTTAATTTAATAAAAACGTACACACTGTGAAGACCAAAGCTGACTCAGGTGTCTCTTTGCGAGAGTGGAGAAGACTGGTGATGTTGAGGGGGGGGACAAGTGCGCTTTGTATGCCATCTATGAAGGGCGCCACCCCTCCTAGGGGGGCGTGGCGCCGTTAGTGGCAGCCAAGTGACGACAGAGTAGAGATCCCTTCCAGGTCACATAACCCGGAAGTGGATAAGACACTAGGTGGCACAAACCGGAAGTGCGTGGCGTAGGGAGGAAGGAAGGCAGGGTGACCCCGGAAGCGATTTGCGTTGGGCGCGAGGCTTGAAAAGCCAGCGAGCCTGAAGACGCCCCCTCTTTGTCCACTCTCCTGCCGGGGTCGGAGGTCGCATTTCAAGTTCCCCACCCACCCATCCCTGAAGTTAAGGTTTCGGGTTAAGCGGGGTCTCGGGGTACTGGCGGGGTCCTGGGCAAGAGGAATGACAGGGACTCCGTTAGTCGGTGCCATTTTTGACCCCAGAACAGGTTTTGAAAATCATCATGGGCTCCGGGCTGGCGAGAGATTTGGGGCTGACCTGCTGGTGGCTCTGGATTCTCTAGCTCTACCCTGGAAGCCGTTGGTGGTCACAAGTGGTGGCAGATTATTTACCTGCGGCTCTGTTGACTGGAGGGCAGTCAACCTAAGGAGAGCAGGCTATCTTGGTTGTGGCCTGCTGGCACAGCCCGAAGGTAAAGCAAAGGCCCCTTGGAGGGCCGATGTGACAATCTCAAGAGTGGATGCTACTCACAGGTTTGATCCCATGTCCCAAGTCAGGAGAGAATTGAATGCTCGACAGTGTGCACTTCCGGGTTTGAGGCAGGAAATGTATGGGGCATCAGATAATGCTATCCTAGGACAAAGACAGTCACTTTAGTCGGACAGAGCCGAGCAGCATCCTTCGGCCCTTTTAGCTCATCCCAACAGATGCTTCAAGAAGTACACCGGCAAGGGTTTGTGCTCTGAGCATTCTCCATTCTACCCTCCCTTTAATGGGGTCTCATTTAATATGTGTATTGCCAATCATTTCTCGTCCACCCTGATTGCGGCGCCCCACTCGGCCGGCAACCCTGATAGTAATTTGAATTCAAAGTGCCTTATAAATTAAAAGGCAACATTTGATTGGAGAATTTTTTGGCCGCAAATGTTACTAAGTTTTAAGATTTCAATTCATTTTTCATCTTTCGGACGAGAGTAAGGTGTGTGAAGAGAGTAAGGTGTGTGTGTGACAATCGCTACAAGGTAAAGTTTGCACTGATGCAAACCATAGTGAAAATGCTTTTTGTACCATTTTTATACTTGCCTAATAGAGAAAGGAGGTGGGTTTTTTCAGTTCATTTTACATAAAGATTTTTCCCCAGCCAAAGAATAGAGCACATTTAAAGATCTGGCTTGTTGTATTGTTTATATGATAAGGAGTAGATACCTAATGTAACTGGCACCAGTGCTGGAGCGCTTTGCACCAGCTCTGGGCAATTTTTCACCAGTGCATGACACTTTGTACTGACATTTGCCAGGCCGATCAGAGCACCAACGTTTTTCTACTGACCGAACTCTTCAGAAATGACATTTACCACCTAATGACCACTGAAAAGAAGACAGATAATGACTTTCCACATACAACACCCTTTATCTGCGAGACCACAACCCTATCCAGGGACAGCATTATACCTGAGAGCGCTGAGTGAATTACTTGTGTTCGGTGCTGCTGTGCTCAGTGCAGGGGATGTTTCATTCTGCATCAAAGGATGGAAGTAGAAATGGACTCTAGCATGTGAAAACATTTTCTGTTTCCCTGTAGTTTTTATGACTGTTGACTGTTGTGACAGCAAATTCACATGATCTCCCTCAGCCCAGGGCTAGCTCAACAATTGTATTCTTGGATTTCCAGCCACTGCAAAGGTCACCAGGTCAATTGTCAGCTCACCCTCCCCAAATTGAAGCCATAAATCTGACAACAACACAGAGTCAGCTGCAACACATACCCCTTACTGAGAGCACAGAACAACAATTATGGAACACTCAGGGGCAGATTTACAAGCCCTTTGCGACACTTTTACGCCGCCGTTACGTCACTTTTGTGACGCAGCGGGGGCGAAAACCATGCGCCACGTTGCAACTTATTTACAACGTGACGCATCTAGGCAAATGCGTCACGTTGTAAAGCCTTGCGCCACAGGAAACCTGTGTCAGGTTTCATGTGGGTGTTCTGTCGGGGCGTTCCCTTGCAGGAAAGCCCCGTAAAACTGATGCAGTGAAATCTACAAGATTTCACTGAGTCAGTTTTACGACGCTGCTGCTTCAAATCCTTACGCCTGCTTGAAGCAGGCATAAGGAGTGACGCACCACGTTAAGTATGGGCGGCCCCTGTGCATTGCAGGAGTTGCATCGCGCTTGCGACGCGACTCCAGCAAAGCGCCGCCCGTACGCCACAAGATGCTTCACGCATCTGCCCCTCCTTGCACCATGGTGCGCCGCATTGTAAATGCGACACATCCGTGGTGGCGCAAGGGGGGGATTGCGTGACTCATTTGTTCTGGCGCATCCCTGCTGATTTGCAGAGATGCGCCAGAAGTTGTAAATCTGCCCCTAAGACTACAACCCTGCAAGTTTTGCAAATTTCTTATATTCCCTAATAGGTTTGCTGTTCCTGTTCCAAATAGCCTGGAAATAGATACAGAGTAGGTTGTGGAATGTGAAATGGTTGTCCTTCACATGTATATGAAGTTGATGTTATTGCTCCTGGATTATAGCTTTAAAGTTTGCGCTATGTAGCAGCGATGCTCTTATTTAACCTGACCTTGATGTATTGAAACTCAGAGTGACTGACTACATTTTGGGAAACTGTGGGGCAGATTTACAAGCTCCTTGCGACACTTTTACGCCGCCGTTGCGTCACTTTTGTGACGCAGTGGCGGCGTAAACAATGCCCCACTAGGCGACATATTTACAACGTGAAGCATCTAGTGAGATGCGTCACGTTGTAAAGTCCTGCTCTACATCATACCTGCGTCAGGTATAATGTATGCAGGGTGGGCGTTCCGTCGCAAGGAAGCCCCGTAAAAATGACGCAGTGAAATCTGCAAGATTTCACTGAGTCACTTTTACATCCCAGCTGCGTCAAATCCTTACGCCTGCTTGAAGCAGGCGTAACGAGTGACGCAGCATAAGAGGTTTAGGGCAACCCTGAGCAGTGCTGGAGTTGCGTAGCACTTGCAACATAACTCCAGAACTGCGTCAGCCTTACGGCGACAGATGCGTCACGCATCTGTCTATCCTTGCGCCATGGTGCGCCGCATTGTAAATGCGGCGCACCCATGGTGGCGCAAGGGGTTTTCTGAGACACGCAAAATAACTGGCGCATCCCTGCTAATATGCAGGGATGCGCCAGTTATTGTAAATCTGGCCCTGTGTCTATTGTGCTTCACATTATGGTAAGACGATGATTTATAGTCCAGTGAGACTTCCAGGACAGTTGACCTCATGCCAAGAATCAACCTCCTGGAATCAGATTTTGAGCAATCACACGCGGGGAGTCCTGACGAAGTTTCAAGATTGATACAGCAGACATACAGATACCCAACACAAAACATTTCAACAGATGATTCGCTCCACTGTAACTTTTCTAGAATAGAACTCTTAAATTTCTGCACCTGGGCGGAAAGGACAGGGGTCTAGATGTATCAAATATTATTTACCCTGTTAATGTTTTGCGCTGGCAAAGAAATAACAAGGATTGGTGAATCTAAGAGGTCTGGTGTTGGTTGCTGACCATATGACTTTGTCAGTGGTTATTTTGTTTGTGAATGCTTTTCAGACTGTATGAAAAAAAGCATTGTGTAAAAGCCAAATGTATATATTTTATGGAAAACCACACATTGCACTTGTAATGCCTGGCACTTAAGGGAATTCTTTTTGCGTGGATGTGCACACTGTGCAAGAGCCGAATGCAGTCACTCAAAGTCAGGCAAGTCAACAACTGACGTATGATGTAGTGGGCAGGTGCAAAATGTGAATTGCACTAGAGTAGATCAATGGATGAAGAGGGCTGACTGAAGGTCCCTGTAAGCATGTATAGCACAAGTCATTGTTTTCTTAATAACAAAAGGGCTTGGCTAATGCTAGACCTAGAAAGCATTCCTTTAAGTGACATTATGAGTGACGAATTACACGTGACTTTCATCGTCAGCACTGAGATTATTTGTGAATCATAAGGAAAGTGGAATGTAAGTGTTGTTTTCTCCTTCCTTCAAATGCTCAAGATATAGTATCATGGTTTTTCCACCACCCCTGCATTCCTGTGCATTAAATGTTCACTGACTGTCCTTGTCAGTCAATAATCATTTACAAAGTAGAGGATGTCTTGATGATGTCCAGACTTTGGGAGAATCCCCCCAGGGTTAGAATGCGTTTCCTAGCACTCCCCTTAATCTGAGGCCTTTGTAGACGTGTCACTCAATAGGCTGATAGGGCTGTCTATATGCAAAAGGTCAGCATATATGCAATAGGCATAGTCTAATCGTGAGTGAACCAAGGCATTCACTGCTGCAAACTCCTGTGGGAAAGAAAAGTAGAAGAAATTATTTTTAAAGTTCTCAGATGGGATTTTTTTTAATTTACGCCTTATTAACCTATAGTAAAATCTGTGTGTCAAGTGCAGAGTTCTAAATGGTTTAACCACATTAGCAATATTCTTGGCAAGTGCATAGAGATGCACAATAAAGGCAAGCATTGGTAATGCTAATAAGTTTGGCATTATGGTGCTAACATACGCAAACTTGCGTGCACGAGTGCACATTTGGGCTTGATCGCGGTTTGCATGCGTGTTTGCATGTATTAGCTCTTTAAAGTCAGACCTACTGGTGTACATACCGAAGCCCATATTTATCAATATTTCATGCAACTCAGCAAGCCATCTCACTGCGCTGCGTGAAAGGGAGAGGGCAGGAACATTACATGCTGCATTCTTGGTCTCAACCTGCGCTGGCGCACAAACTGATGCCTAGTGCCCACGCAGGCACCCTTGCATCAAGGCACAAGGCTGCCTGCATTGTAAGCAGGATTGTTTTTGTGCAGGAAGGGGCAACTTTCTGCACAAATACAATCCTCAGAGGCATTTTTCGCTTTCTAAGAGTGCTGCAGAATGCAGCACACTTGAAAAAAGGAAACAACGAGGAAAAATAAAGATATTTCTCCTCGTTGCGCCTCCGTTGAGGAGGTGTACAATTCTGATGCATTCCCAGGTCTACCAGTGTTGGCAAATCTGGGAATGTGTCAGAATGCATGGGTGGATGCTTGGGAACATCCACGCTCCACCCATGGCAAGCTCCCCTGCATCAGACTAATACAAGGCGGCAATTTGCATTGAATTGTGTTATTCTATAATTATCCAGGCGCTCATGGCCACGCACAGTGGCCTTGTTTGGCTTTGTAAATCTCATTTAGGTTTTGCGTCGACCTTTGCATCCCCTTGCATGGCGCCTGTGCGGCGCAAAACCTTGATAAATCTGGGCCTGCATGTTTGATGTGCCTGCTCTGTGGAAGTGGGGTGGCAATGTGTTGTTGTGATGTGTTTAAGACAAGGTCAGTGTGTAATGTTGCAATGGTGTACGCTGGGGATGATGTGTAATGCTATGTGAAGTAGTGTGAGTGTGTGAGTGTGTGTGTGTGTGTGAGAAACATAGATAGTGTGAGAGAGAGAGAGGAAGAAAGAGAGAGAGAGACTTGCATGCCATGGGCTCTCAGCACCGGAGTGTGCCATGTTCTTGGTCCACAGACTTCCATACAGGTGGAACTCCTGGGATGCAGCCATCATCCACTCTGCCTCTTTCATGAGCTCCTCGAGTACAAAACATCTGCACAAGACATGGTCGATAGTTAGTGTAGTGTTTGATATTGTGCCTGCAAGCCAACAAACACACACATACAACATATAAACATCATAAAACATTACAAGCTATTACAGTGCCTAAAACCTTAATACGCCATTGTTATACTATTTATTTAGCCCAATTTTATCAACATTTCTTGTAAATAAATGTATTATTGAGAACATCACACGATTTAACATACAACACATCTAAGCACTACAAATATTTTGGTTTTGAATGTGAGTCTATCTAAATTACTCACCTTGGCCCAGAATAGTCCAATTACTGTCTCCCCCCCCCCCCTGGTGGCCATGATCACTTTCTGTGGTTCCTCAGAATATAAAGGACCCAGCCATGGTGTTTATCATCATAACTACACGAATTCTTAAAAACGAAAGGGTCTAAAAAGCAAAGTTGGAATCGGAATCTACAGAAAAGTGCAAAGTGCCTCCTGCCCAGATATCCACTGGCGGGATTTTAACATGTCCAAGATTCTTATATCTCAGCCACCCCTCTATCAATCTCTCTTCTACAAGTATAGAAAGAAAGTACAATAAATCCAAGATCTGCTTCACCCCTGTATAACGTATTATAAAGTGCCATGTACATTTTTATCTATAAAAATTAATATATTATATTAGTACACCATATACTCATCTGCCATCGAAACGTGCATTCTAAGAATTGTCTCTGCTTCCTCTTTCTCATGTTCAATAGGTTAGTTAACACTGAAGCAGGCGTGGCCGGTACAGGTAAGAGCGGTGGAGCCAGGCAGGGGCGGGACAGAGCTGGGAGGGGGGGAGTCGACAGCCGACAGGATAGGGATAATATAATTAAAAAATTAATAAAACCACTTAAACTTTGCGCTTGCGATGCGGCAAGCGCAAGGTAATTATTCAATTTGTTATTTTACTTTCCCTACCCTGTCGTCTGTTGACTTTGCCCCCGTCCTGCCCCACTGCTCTTACCTTTACCATCCGCGCCTGTAATCAAGGGAAAAGTGCAAACCTGCACAGGAGGACAAAGACCGAGTGGGGCTCCAGCATACTCAACTGCTTGTTAGTAACAGGTACCATGTGGGCATAAAAACACTGGCCAAGGTCCATCATCTTTTTGTATTGCCAAGGTCACATCTTTGGCAATTAAATTCTTACCTGGAGCATAGACACGTACCTCAGGTAGTAGCAGGTATGAGAATGTAGCCACTTAGCAGGCACCAGTGTTTGGAAGGAGTCAAAAGTCCCAATATAAGCAAAAAAAAGGACACAGACGAGCTTGCTCAAGTCACAGCTGCAGAGGAGAAGGGACTGCAGTCTCCCTGCTCCATGTCTGGTAACATGTTAGCGGGTCCCGCAAACCCCTACTGCTTTGAAGCGGGAGCAGAAGGCTCACCTCTTCATCTCTGCCTGCACTTCTCCACAGTGCTCAAGCATGGCATCCATCTTGGAATGTGACCACTAGCAAATGGTTGGCACAGGATGCTGATAACTTACAGTTCCATTACCCCTAAGTCCCTCCGTCCTCGTCCCATTCCTCACTAATTGGAGATTACTATCTCCACGACAGAAAAAAAGAACAGGAGCATGCTGGGATACCTACCCCACTCCCTCCCGCCGGGAGTACATAAGCGGTACCAGCCCAGCATGCAGCCTGTTCTTTTTTTCTGTCTTCCGACAGAATGGGACGTGTTGCTGACTTACCTGTTGGTTTCTTCGATGGATGTCTCGTAGGGCTGCTGGGCTGTCCTCGACGTCCTGTTCCGCGTCTCCTGGCCTGCCGGGCTTGCTGGGAGTCGCGTTGATGGGCGCCCGGCCCTTTGCGGCTGGGGCGCCGGATCTCCGGATTTCTTCCGGGTTACAGCGCGCGTCTTCCTACAGCTTGGCCAGGCTGGAAGACGCGCTGCTGTGGCTGTTATGGGGGTCCAGGGGCTGCGCCGGGCGGTGCTCCTGATCTCCCTGCCTGGCTTGTTGGTGTGCTGCTCGCCTTCTTTCCTCCCTGTTGCTGTTCCTGATGTTGGTGCAGGGGCGGACCTTGATGGGGGTCGGTGTCTGGCCGATTGCTGCAGCACTCTTCCTCGCCCGGCGCTGGTGTCTTGGAGGGCGCCTGGGCTGGATCTTGGGGGCAGGGCGCTTTTGATGTGCTCTTCCTGCCCCTGTGGTGAGTACCGCATAGCGGTCCAGCTTTTCTTCACTACATGTTCCTCTGGCTCTGTGCTTTTCCTGCTGGGTCTGGCTGTGCGCAGTGGGCTGCTTCGGCGGTCTTGGCTGGGGGTCCTGCTCGGCTGCTTCGGTGGTCTTCTCACCTTGCTTGCTGCTGGCGCTTTCTACTCTGGGACCTGAGATCCTCTGGTCTCTCCGTCTGCTAGTTGATTCCTGTTGGGGATGGTCCGTGCTGGCTTGTGGCGCTCCCTGTTCCTGCTTGCTGGTTGGGGGTGTTGCGTGGCTTTCTGCGCTGTGGCTCTGCCTTGCTTCCCGGTGCTGCGGGGGGAGGGGGTTCTCCTCCGGTTGTGGGTTCCCTGTCCTCCTTGTTTTCCGCTTGCTCGCGCTTCTTGCTGGATGGCGTCTGGGCGGGGGGTTGGGGGACGGTCTCTGTTTGGTGATGTTGGCCTGTCCCCGTGGTGGGTGCCGCATTTCTTTCTTCCCTTTGCTGCGCTCTTCTGTTGTACTGGCCTGCGGCCTTGGCTCCCTGTTTTCCGCTGCTGGGGGTGTGCGGGGGCTGGCGGGTGCTGTGGCCGTCCGCCCGTTCCCCGGTGCACGCTTCTGCTCTCCTGGGCTTTTTCGTTTTTGGGTGAGGTTCGGCCTGGTTCGTTCCTCTGGCCTGTGGGCTTCCGGCCTTCCTGGCCTGCGTGCTTCTGTTCCCCCTGGTTGGTGCCTGGTTGCCTGTTGCCCGGCTCCTTCCGCATACTGCCTGTCCGCCCTGTTGGTTCCTGTGGATTCGGGCCTGATGCGTGCCTCTCTGGGTGCCTGCCTGCGGCTCCTGCTGCTGGGCACTTCTTGCGTCCTTCCGGGGGTGTTGGTATGGCCCGTGCTCGGGGTGCCTTGTTTCTTTCTGCCCCCCTAAGCCTGGCCGGTGCTCTGGGCTTCGCTGTGTGGGGTTTCCTGGCCTGTGGCCTTTCCTCCCTGCTGGCGCCTGGTCATGTCTTGGTTTTGCGGCTGGCCGCGCCGGTGCCCTTGCGTTCGCTCCTCTCTTGCCCTCCGGCGTGCCCTTCTGCCTGGGTTGGTGGGCTCCTTCCCCGGCGGGTTCCCTGTGGGTGAGGTTCGTGCTGGTTGTGGGTCAGGGTGGTGGGCCTGCGGCTCCCCGGTATTCCCCCGTCTGCGGCCCCTTTGCTCTTGGCCCCTGCTTGTGTTTGGCTGGGTTGCTTCTTGCATCCTGCGTCGGGGTCCTTGGTGCTTCCGGCCTCCCTGTTTCTTGGGTTCCCGGGGGAGGGGGGGGGGTGTTGTGCCCTCCCTCTGTCCCGGAAGGTCTTGGCCTTGGTTGGCTGTGGGCTCCGGGGCTGTCCTGGTGTGGCCCCTGGTGGGCTTTCTGGCTGGTGTTGCTGCTTGCCTCTTCCCTCTAGCCTGGTGCTGTGTTGTGTTGCGCTGGGTTGGTTGGTGGGGTTTGGTTTCCTTTTGTGGTTTCCTTTTCCCCTCGTGTCTTTTCTTTGTGGCTTGGGGTCGTTTGCCTCTTGCTGCCACTCCTTTTACCTCCTGTGGTGGCTGGGTGTGGGGGGTCTTCCTTGGCTTCTGCCTGGGTGGATCCTTGGTTTCTTGGGTGCGCTGCTTCTGTGCCACTCCCTGTTTGTGGGTTCGGGCTGCCATGTGCCCTTCTTTCCGGCTTATGGGTGCCGCTCCCGGTGTCCTCCTCGCCGTGCCTTCTCTTGGGCTTGGCCGGTGGTTTTGTTGGTGGGGCTGCCGGTTGTGGTCTGATGTCGGCCTTCCCTGGTGTGTGGGCCGCGTTGCTGCGTCCCCGCTCCCCTTTTTCAGCCTTGTGCTGATGGTTGGCTTTGCCTGGGCCCTGGGGCTGTGGTTTTCCCCCTGTGGGCCTGTCCTTGGGCTTGTGCGTTTCCCGCTCCTGTGCGGCCTGCTTTCGGCCTGTGGTGTCTCTGGCCGTTGCTCTTGCTGGCTCTGCGTGGTTTGTTCTTCCCTTTTTGGGTATGTTCCCGCTCCCCCCGACGGTCGTACGCCTTTGGTTTCTCTGGGCTCCTCTCCTCTGGTTTGGGGGTGCCTGGGGTGTCCCGGGGTGCTGCTGGGGCCTCCGCTCTGCCTCTGTGGCGTTTGCTCCCTTCCGGTCCTTGTTTTTGGCCTTCCTTTGCGGGGTCCCTGCCTGGGTTTTTCCCTGGCAGCTCGTTCCCTGGTGCTTTTGGGCCTCTTTTTGGCCTCTTGCTGGCCGGTGGTTCTGGCCCTGTTGGTCTGGGTGCCGGGTTGGTCCTGTGTACTTCACTGTTCTGCTCCTTTGCGCCTGGCTGGTGCGCTGTGTCCTTTGTGTTGGTTGCCGGTTGTGGCTTGCCGGTCTCCCTCTCTGCTCCCTGGCTGCTTCTCCTCTCTTGGTGGCTTGGCTTGCTTCCGTGCCGGTCCCTGGGCCCCTTCTTGGTTGGGGTTTTTGGGGTTGGGTCGTTTGGCCCTTTGTTGCCTCTCCTTTCGGGTTCTGTTGCTCCGTTTTGGGGTCCTCCGGGCTGGCTGGCTTGTGCGTTGTCCGGATGGCTTCTTTGGTCTTCTGGGCTGCTTGCGTTGTTGGGCTGTTGGCCTCCTTGTTCTCTTCCTGTTTTGCCCTTCTTGGGGTTCGCCTTGGGTGGTTCCTTGGTGTCCTCCTGACCTGTGGGTCGGCTCTTGGTTGGTGGGGGTTCCTCCTTCCCGGTTCTGGGGTTTGTTTCCCTGGTTCTGTGTTCGGCCCTTGGTTGTTCTCTCCTGGCTGTTCTCTGGCCGTGTGTGGAGTCTGCTTTGGGTGGTGATTGTTGCTTTCCCTGGCCTTGCTTGGGTGGGTTCCTGGGTTCGTGTCCCTGTGTCTCCTGCTTGTGGTTGCCTTGGTCCTGGCCTTTGGTTGGTTCCTGTGGCCGGGTTTTCTTCTCCCAGTGTGGCGGCCTTGGCTGCGGCCTTCCGGTGTCTCTGCTGGGGTTGGCAGCTTGTCTTTCCTGCCTTTTGGCCTGGACCTTCTGTGGGTTTCTGTGCCTCCGGTTCCTTTTGTCGCGGTTGTCGGCTGTTGATCGGTGGGAGGGGGGGGGGCTTGTCTGGATGCCTTGGCCTTTCTTCCTGGTTGTTGCTCTGGGTCGGTGCCTGTTTTCTTGTCGGGTTGCTTCCTCTTCGGTCTTTGCGGCTCTGCGGGTGGCTTACCCTGGTGTGTTGGGGTTGGTCCTGTGGTTGGTCGCATTCGGTGTTTCTCTGAGTTTGGCGTGCCTCTTCGTTCTCCTCTTCCTTCCCCTCGCCTCTTGGTGTGGTATTTTGTGGGTTGGTCCGGCTGTGGGTCGCCTTCTTCCCTGTTCTGGGGGGTTCGCTCTCTGTCTTGCCCTGATGTATTCCTTTCTGGACCTTTGGCCTGTCTCCCTGTGCAGCCTGCTCTCGAGCGCTCTTGAGCGTTGGGCTGAGATGTGCTGTTTTGTCCCTGTTGGGGCGGCTGCTTGGTGGTGCCTGGGGCAGTGGGCTTCTCCCTTGGTGGTTTTTCTCCCGGGTTGTTTGCCCCTCCTGGCTGGGTTGTTCCATTGGGGCGCTTCAGCTTCTACGGGGTTCCCTTTCCCTGGTGGTTCGGGGGTGGTTTCTCTTTCTGCCCCTCTGGGAGTTCCCTTGGGTCTTGCTTCTGGGTGCGGGGCCTCCTTCGGGCTTGCCTGGGGGGTCCTTTGGGGGCTTGGCTCTGGGTGTCCGCTTGGTTGTGGGCGTGCTTGGTTGGGTGTCCCTTCCTGCGTTCCTCTCCTTCTTGTGGGCTCCTTTTGCTCCTATGGGGTGCCGTTTTTCGATCTGGTGCCCTTGGCGTTGGTGGTGTTCCAGACGGCCGGGTTCTCTGCTTTGGTATTCTCCAATTAGTGAGGAATGGGACGAGGACGGAGGGACCTGGGGGTAATGTCCTATTACTTACCGGTAATCTTCATTACTCCTGGTCCCGTAGTCCTCGTCCCATTCCTTACTTCCCTCCCTCCCTCCCTGGCGGCCGGCCTTCCGGTTGTTGGCTTGGAATTTCAGGCTGCATGCTGGGCTGGTACCGCTTATGTACTCCCGGCGGGAGGGAGTGGGGTAGGTATCCCAGCATGCTCCTGTTCTTTTTTTCTGTCGTGGAGATAGTAATCTCCAATTAGTGAGGAATGGGACGAGGACTACGGGACCAGGAGTAATGAAGATTACCGGTAAGTAATAGGACATGCTTGTCCCATGCTGTGGTCTCAGCAGTTATGCCTCATGCTTCGGGCAAGCAAGGGTAGCCTGGGTATGCAGAGCTGCTGCTCAATGCGCATGCCCCTAGTCAGCATGTTATGCAGGAGGGTTGTCTGGCCTCTGATGAGAGCACCACTACGAGCATGTGCAGCGTAGGAGGAAGTGCTCTGATGCTGGCAGCTTTGTGGGCCCTGATGGATTTAAAGAGCAGCTAAAGCGGTATCTTTCTCAGCTCAGCGCTACTTCTGCATCCATAATCCTCAGTGATGCTGTCTGCTCCGTAAGCAGTACCAAGGAGATGAGATTTACACATATGCGTATATTAAACATTTATTGCCACCAAGGACCAGCAATGAGAGCCAGCCTACGAAGGGCAGAGGCAATGACGAATATAAATTTATATCAAGGCAAGGACGTCAGGAAATGTGAGATCATGTACTCACGACAGCAACCACTTTAATTATTGCTCACCTATTAAGACCTGCAACGGAAAATGCAGACATCTGCAAAATGCCATAGGTCAGTCCAAAGTGTGACCAACAGTCCGTTCAGCCAATAGCTGAAGGGGGCTTATACAAAACATCAGATCGGCTTAAAGGGATGATTAAGCCCCTTTCTGTGTGGGTGCATATGTGCATGTTTGTGTATTGTGTGGTATATCAATCATATAATTTGTATTTCATATAATATTGTGGTGACAATAGGCCTTGTCATAGTGCTAAAATTGTCTATAGCCAGACCTAACAAGTTTTGATAGGGTTCATCTTTGGGATTCCCACAAATAAGAATTTTAGGTAGTGACTTAATAGGGGGATAAAGATTTCTTGGGCCCCCTCCATTAAGAAAGAGATGACCCATCAGACAGACTGGTTGTGAACACACAAACATTGACGCCTGTCCAAGAGCACATCATGATGATTGATGGGGGTTGAAGGACATTGAAAGAATTAAAAGAATCTATGTTTGCTGATTCTTTAAAGTACCAGTGACATAACAAACAGTTTGAACCCCAGTCTCATCAAGGTTTGAGCCAATATACCTCAGGTTCCTGCCCGCAGCTATGGACTAAAGAAAAACAAGCAACACAAGAAAATAGCCCTTTCCATGCCTTTCACGGCCTTCTTTGCTTTGTGCTTGTGCTGCTGCCTTCATGACTCTTGAGATGAGGGGCAGCCAGGACAGTGCCAGGGGAACCAAAAGACTAAAAGACAAGCACGAGCTGCTTCCCAAGCTACTTCTCAGAGGTAGCTGTGAAAAATGAGAGGCTTGGAAATGCCACCATCAGCCTTCTGGGCACTAGAACATGCTAAACATTTAGGGGCAACCAAAGGTGCTGAGCTTTATTGCATAAGAGATGGGGAAAGTAGCTCAAAGTCATACTCAATAAAAATTACCTGAAGGCACAATATAAAGGTTGTATAGCCCAACACACAACCTTTACACCGTGGAGCAGAGGCGTATGTGTGCATCCAGTATAGGATTAGCTCTGGATGCATAGTTTGTGCATACCTTTCTAGTACAAAATCCTATATGCCTAAAAATCCTGAAACATTCCACATATTGTCTGTGCACCTTTTAGCTTTTTAGATACATGCAACGCTTGAAATGTTTGCAGAAATGAAAACATTTCTCCTCGTCAGCACCTGATTCAAGAACATGTCAGCTTTGATGCGAAGGACCTTCTGGCTACCTTTGCAGATTGGGCTTGGTTAAAAACATATGGGGGCATGCGCGGGTCCACCTAAGGAGGCCAAGTAACAACCACTTAATGCAGAGTAGCACAAAGCGCTATTTGCATTGAGAAAATGACACCCACTCCAGCTCAAAGTGCCTTTTGTGCTGCTAAAAAGTAAACATCCTTGCAAGACTTTGTGTCGCTTTGCTACTCTTTGCAAGACTTTGTGTCGCTTTGCTACTCTTTGCAAGATTTTGCTCCGGCTCAGACTTTGCAGATCTGGGCCTTATTAGTGTCATGTGTTGGGAGGGGGGTGGAGGTTACAGTGAACGGGCCACAGCAATAAACCTTTGTGTTAATGTAATTCAAGCACAATTGTGACTGTGCAGAAGTGCCTTTATTAGGAATAAAGGGTCTGGTTTAATTCTTGGCAGACGGGTTACTTTGTCACAACGGTGACGGATATCCTGTCCGCCGAAATATAAATCCCATTATGTCCTATGGGATTTATATTTTGGTGGATGGGATACCCGTCACTGTTGTGATGGAGTGACCCGTCCACCAAGATCTAAATCAGGCCCAAGGATGCATATTTACAAGGAGATAGTGCCATAGGAACGGCACTTTTACCGAAGCTCCTGAGGAGCAATGCCCTGCTCCATATATGCAAACTTTTTGTGGCTTAACGCCGCGTTGTAAATATGGTACCCTTTCACGCAGTTTTCTGCATGAAAGGTGCGTGCAATGGGTGCTGCTGTGGACGTTCCAAAGCAATACCCAAGGCTTTTTGTCGCTGCCCCAGAATTACAAGACGGTGCAAATCTGAGGCAGCGCCAAAAACGAACGCCATGCAGTAGCAGGCAATAGAATGGCGCAACGAGGAGAAATACTTTATTTCTCTTTGTTTTTACTTTTTCCATGTGTGCTGCACATAGAAAGAGCAAAATGAATTGTTTACGTGCAGGAAGGTGTCCCTTCCTGCACATAAAAAATCATTCCCTGTAATGCAGGCACCCTTGCACTTAGACGCAAGGGGGAATGTATGCGAAGCTAGGCTGCTATTTCTAGCACATGCGCTACGGAAAACACAGGGCTGAGCCGTATTGTTGTTAATCGAGCGCATCCCTGCGTCTTGGAAATGGCGGAGCGCGGTGCTGTAAATTGTGCCGCAGCTCTGCGCTCGGCTATTTCTATGTAAAAATGCCCCAAAGTCTGTGAAAGTTGTTGCTTAGAACTCCTCTGGTGGGGGTGTCCTGGGGTGATGCTTGAGAGCTGCCTGCATCCCTAGCACAGTGATAGACACCTTCAGAAGAAGGTATTTAGAGCCATGAGATTGCTTTCTGTCTGCTGTGGTGCAGCCGGGGACTATCTCACTATACAAATGCCTCTGGCAGGCACCGGGGAGCAGTAACTCTTTTAAATTAGGGTGAGCCGGCGATAAGTAGAGCCTGCTGTGTTAGGATAAGACAGGGAATTGGGCAGGCCAGACGCTCTTATCTGGCCGCAAATTCAGTCAGTCATTTCGATTTATGAGTTAGTTTCTGGGCTACAAAAGAATAAGAAACATTGATTCCCGCTAGAATGGTGTAAATCACGTACACAATAAGAACAAAATTACTCTGGAAGAAAGACGAGAAATAATTGTCTAATCAAAACCTCAAGGGCTCATATCAATCGCTCACATGTACTTCTCAAAGGCTTCATTTCTTTGCTGCTGCTGTTCAGTTTAAGAAACTTTGGCACTCACGCAGGGCCTTGTCCACAGTTAATGGGTCATTCAGTATAATCCATAAATAGCAGACATCCCGTCCTCCCAACTCTTGGTTCCCCGAACTTGTTTAGAGGTTGTGGAAAAGTGGTTCCCAGACAGTGAAGCTGGCCTGGTTTTGGTGTAGGCAAAACCACTGCATGGATCTAAAGCCAGTGGACATTATCTTTGAGAGGCACTGTATTTAGGGTTTCCCCAAACCCAGTGCTTTATTTGTAAGATAATAAGTGGCGGTGCCCAAGCACTGCTCAAACACCTGCTGTCGGCACTGTAAAAGGTCAGGGTGCAGCATACCTAGGGTGCCTAGTCTTGAATCCACCTCAGGGCTCTTTAATTTGCCGCCAGACGCTCTCTTCCCCGTTATCTTACTCTTGCAGGTTTCTAGTATCTACCTTTGTGATGTATTTTCTGTCTTTCATTTTCCCTTTCTTGCTCGCTGGAAATGGTTGATGAGGAAAAGTAAGTGCTGGTCCCCAAACATAAGTGCTGGTGGCAACCACTGGCAACCATCAGCTCAAATTAAGCACTGCCCCCTTTAGTAAAGTGGTGATAGGTAGGAAACAACAGTAAATCTTACTACTTACCTATATCTAAGGCCCTAACCCAAAACACAGCCAAAATTTTGTAAACAGAACATGTCTGCCTTTTAGTTTTAAATAGGCAGATACTCCACTCCACTCTACGCCACTCCACTCTACTCTATGACACACTACTCCACTGTATTACTCTCCAGTCTACACCACTCCACTTTGCACTTCTCCCCTCTACGGTATTCAACTGTATGCCACTCTACTCTACGCCACTCCGCTCCACAGGGTTCCACTGTGTGCCCCACCACTGTATTCTATTCCACTGGACGTTACTCCACTCTATGCCCCTTCACTCTATGCAGCTCCTCTCTATGCCACTCCACTTTACAGTATTCAAACCTATGGCACTGTGCTCTACTGTACAACATGCTACTCGACTCTACGGTTCTCCAGTCTATCCTACTTCACTGTACCTGACTCCAATCTACCATACAACATGCCACTCCACTGTAAGGCCATCTACTTTACACACTCCACTGGACGGTATTCCACTCTACGCCAGTCCACTCCACACTAATCCACTCAACTCCACTCTTCGCCACTCAGCGGATGCAGCTCCACTCTATGCCACTTACCCCGATGTCACTTTTGTCTATGCCACTTCACAGTATGCCATTTATTTTTTATACTCCCCAGTATGCCACTTATGTACACCACTCCACTCTACTCTCTTCCATTTTACGTCACTCCACTTTACACCACTGTACGCTATATCTCTCTACCCCACTTCTTTCTATGCCACCTCACTCTACACCACCCCACTCTGGTCTACGACATGCAACTCCAATCTACCACACTCTACACCACTGTACACTACTCCACTCTACTACACTCTACTCTACTCTACTGTATTATACTACACTCTACGACACTCTGCTCTTCTGTACTCTATGACTCTCCACTTAATGACACTCCACTCAATGACCCTCCACTCGATTTCAAACACATCTGTCTTAAAAATATAAAAACCATTGACAATCAATGAAATTAAAAACAATGGTTAAAGCTTAGCTATAGTTAGGAAAACATTATCTATTCTTTCTATACAAACCAAACTTAAACTACACAAACATTAGAAATTCTAGAGATATAGTATACCTTAAATGTATAATGTATGCACCACCTTCCAATTACTATAACTTGTGCGCCTCTGTACACACTGGAGGCAACTCACTAGCCACAGTACATTAACTATAAGGTGCGCCTTCTCATGCACTGCTTATACCCTTATTATATTACATCATTTATAGCATGTAAAATTATAGCATTCGCAACTAGACTCATGTGTAATGAAATCATTTATTAAACACTGAGCTTGGTAGTGTGCCATGTACTAGTTTATGTAGGCGAGTCCAAAGGCAAACTGGAAATGGTGATGGAGGAGCCACCTAATTTATTGCAATTTAATGCAAACCATACAACTTTGTTTCCACCAGAGTCCTTCTGTGCAGGACCACCATTAACGCTATGGTTGTCTCACACATAAATCTGTGAATGCACAGGGAGAAAACTTCCTGTGTGTCTAGGATATTTGGTTTGTGGGACACAGAACTGAACAATAACTTTGGTGGTCCCTTTCCAGTCCTTAATCTGTGAAAGCTATTGTATCATGGTGCCATGATCTGTTTGACCTGTTGCCATTGACATTTACCCTCTGATGGTGCCCTCCCGCCAGGCAGGCAAGTGCCTTTTCCAGGGGAAACTTCCCATTGCACAGGTGGTGACCAGGCTGCCACCAAGTAGTGAAGGGTGGTTTCACTGGATCAGCAATTTGGCAGAATGATCTGCTTAGCAATCCTTGTTGAAAGAGGTGATGTAGTTAACTCCCAGGCCTGACCTACAGTACACAGTTTTATAGAACATTCATCAATGATACCTTTTATCAGTCACTCTTATTCCCTCAGAACTTCTTACAAGTATGAATCGCCTCCAATTACAGAGTCATACAGATCGCCAATCCTAGCATGGAAGAACAAGTCTGCCGCCATGTTTTCTGGAACAGCATCACCAGGAGACTATTGTGGCAAGCTCAACAGCTTCGGGTCTTGTTGAACATCCACCAGCCCCAGACAAGTGGGTCACTGCCACTCTCCACGCTCAAAGTAAAGGCAAAATCAGATCCAAAGGTAGAACAGTTCACCTTTATATAATCAATAAATGTGGATCTGGTCACAGATTTCTGAGTGATTCTGGTTGGATGGTTTCTCTCATCCTGGCCGTTCAACAGATGCAGACTTAGCCTTGACATCACAGCTCTAATTTCCTGCCAATGGCATTCCCTTGCTTATTAACTATCACTGGCTGAAGAAGATTCAGAGCTACATCCAGCAGCAAAGAATCCATATCCTTATCCTTCAATATTTTATTTGTAAGACAAACATTCAAAGCATTCATTGCTATAACCCCACGCTTCCTCTGGTGGCAAAATGTGGTGACCAATGTACACTCACGCTCAAGCATTTTAAAACATTAGGCTCTGGAGTGACATTAACAGGGGTGGCTCTTCCATTTGAGCAGAGGAGCGTCGCCCCATAAGCCCCAGAGCTGAATAATAAAACGATAATAAAGTTTATTTATTACCATTTTATCTTTCAGCAACCCGTCCCGAACTAAGAGTCAGGATGGGGCGGGGCCAGTGCTGCAGAGGGGCAAAAGCAGGGAGCTGTGTGCTTTAAAATGTACATATCTCTTTGGCCGGCCATCTTGCAACGGCCAGCCAGACATACACATTTTAAAAAGTTCTCTAGCGCCGGTCTCTTAGGCAGCTGGGTTAGAGAAAGTGCAGGCCTCCATTGCTCTTAGGAGTGCTGAGAGAGCCTGCTCTATCCAATCCTGGTGTTGCTCTCATGCTGTGAGAGCAACGCCAGTATTGGGTAGTGCAGTCTCCTGGTTCGGGAGAAGACATCAGAGGTAGGAGGACATTGTGCTGCAAGCAAGAAAGGTAAGTAATTTTTTTTTATGCCCCCGTCCTACTACCCTCGGTACATGCCAGCCGCCACTGGTTACATGCACACTCACAATCATTGCTTTTGTCTACTCAGATCCCCCAAGCTCTCTTTGGTGGAACTACAGACTTGATGAACACCATGAAGCCTGCAAACAATAGATCTGCCCTACTCCAAGTGCCCGAAAAACAATGTTGAACATTTCAAAACAATTCCTCCATTTAGCATCTCATAAAAATATAGCCACCCCTTCAGAGTTCCTGGATTATAAGCACATGCATGCACTTGATGAGCCCAGCATGGTTGCATGCCATCAAGGCAAACCTAACCCCTGCTGGATAGGTTTGATGAGCACAGTTGCATATTCCCTTATTACAAAGTAGGGGTGGGGGGCACCCCTCGACTTAGTCAGCATTTCCTCAAGATCTCACTGTGTCAAACTGATAATCAATTACACTTCCTGCCTTCTTGGGTATAAAGTCCACATTACCAGCTAAGGCACTGCTTATGTCTTTATGCTTCAGGAATATATCAATATGTGTCATGCATGAAGACTCACCTTTTCAGACTCCACCTCCGAGGCTATCTATTCATTCCTCCTTTATTCTCGTCTGTTTCATGGTATCAAAGGATTAATGTTCTTCTAATGATACCTGCTGTTATCTCGTCCTATTGGTTATTTAGGGATTGTAAAGCGCTACGTTGTCCGCGTGGCTAGGTCCACGCTAAGTTCTACAAGAAAAAAAATGCACTCTGAGGAGTCCTATAATTAAAAGTTGCATTTAGGAACTCAACTTTACCTGTTCCTGGCAGGGCATCTCTACAGCCTTCTATACTGTTTCTGAATTTTGGATCCATCAAGCCAACTCAAGCGTTTGCCATCAACACAACAAAGGCACACTGTGAAGGAATGCAGACACTTGAGAACAGATTGTTGGATATGTTGTTCTCTATGTCCAGAGCAAATTTCATAATGTTCTCATGGGCGAGTTTTTGTTGTGGAACTTGCAGTTAAGGGTACAACTATGATGTGAATGTCTGGGCCACTTTCTCTCCTTTTTTGAGTGATGACACGAAATATGATGTATGCTTCTCCAGGCACTCTTGATTGTGGATGCTTGGGGTGAGGTGCTCACCCTTCTGAATTTGGGGTTCAAAGAAGGGGAGGGCAGGGGTAGGAGGGGCGGGATAGAGGATGTTTGTGTGCATCATAATCTGACTTGTACCTTGTATCGCTTGGTTTATTTGATAACTGTCACCCATATTTGCCTAACGCTTTATGTCAGCTTGTATTGTTTGTAAATGATTTGGCTGGATGGTCGTCATTGGCTGCTTAGCATTTGAGACTCCAATTAAAAGATTTACACAAGAAATGACCAAAAATAGGACAGATACGATTTGTTTACCTCCAGCCTTCTATGGCATCAGGCCTTGGGCCTTATGACTAGTAATCTCCACAGTTGCCTGTTTTCTGGAGGTGCACTGAAGCACATTTAGGACTACCTCTTGGATGTTTGCTTTAACTCTGCTAAGATTGCCTGCAACATTTCCTGGCTTACTTGAGTGTACCATAGTCTCAGGTATGATATATATCAAGTGAACTTCGTACTCTACCCTGGGTTTGCCTAAATATTTTCCTCTCCAACATTTCACACCGTTCTCCCCTAATGCAAGCACTCCTAGGCCTTCAGATAGATGCTTCCTTGTACATTCACAGATCCCTTAGAGTACAATATCTAACTTGGTAAAACACCTGCTGGGTAACTTGAGCGCTTTTGTCTACTACTGCACGGAGATGAGCCCTACTCCCATCCAATATTCTGAAATGTAATGTCCATGTGACCATCTTGTTTTGAACCTTGCATTGTGGCATACTCTTTTTCCCATGTGCTTGCTTTTTTCCCCAACCTCATATATGCCTGCAGTGCTGCTCCTCCCTCTGCATCCTGATATACATTAATTGTTGGGGGCTTTAAATAGGCAAGTACTGTAGTTGAAGCAACCCAGGAAATCATGCACAATCATGAAAAACTCTTCAGCCCTCTAAATAGCAAATGGACCAGTTCACAGAAGTACATTTGGATGCAAACATAAGTCAATAACCAAATTAATCTTTTGTATGCCTGTCGGGCATTTAGAAAGGGGTTCCTGGCAGTTGTGAACCATATATAGGGTCGCAGATCTTCGCAACGAGTGTCGGGATCCTCTGTAGCCATAAACCACACTCAGGAGAGAAGTGAGGGCTCCAAGTGGTGGTTTACCTTGGAAGCTAGGAGAGTTTGCAAACATATACATTTGTGGGCATTCCAAATTTCAATCTGTCACTTTCCCACCCTGGAAATAGCCAGAGATTTACCCCAGCACAGGAAAGAAGGAGACGGATTATCACTGATTTGGCGGGGGTCTATGGAAAGGTTGTCTCCATGGGGAATATATGTTCCCTGCTGATAAAAAATGTGCATTTGCACAGAGGATACTATTCCCCCTGCGGATTTCTCTGCCATGGAGAACTCCCCACAATGGGAATGGGAGCCCGTCGGGAAGGGAGAACATAGGGAAGACTGCATCTGGTGGAGATTACCTGGCATACTACAGGGAATGGTGAATAGTAAGAAGTTGGAAAGGTACATTTAAGCAGAGATCTTCAGCCATACGTTTCCAACATTGTTTGTGGTCAGGACCTGAGTCAATAAATATTTAGGTGTCCATGGGTTAGGGTCAAGATAGCAGGGTCTGGAGCTCAAAGAGAGAATAGTGAAGGGGCTTCAAGCACAGAAGGCTGCTCATGTGATGATGGGACAGAATAACCATGACGACAGCAGGATCGATTGGAGCAGCAAAGGCCATCCATCATGTTCAAACAGAGGATGCCTGAGCAATCCGCCACCTTGGTGACTGCCAGACCACTGGACCAGAAGCAAGCAGAGCACAACTGTAGCCTTCTTGTCAAACAAAAAGATGTGGTGGCCTGGCACACTGAGCGCATGAAGATACATGGAGGAAGGTTTACTAAGATTTTATGCCATGTTTGTGTCACAAAGGTGATGCAAATCACCGCAAAATCTTTTTTTCCGATTTACTTTCCAGGGCTAAACTTGTATAGCACTGGAAATAATGCGACAGTAACGTGAAGCAGCACATAGCACTGATTTCCATTATTTGGCGCCAAGGAGGCGTACCAAGGGTTGTGCATGGGCGCTCTCATGCAACCACCCAAGTTTTCTGATGCTAAACACGATGCACTAAATAAAGTAAACAGGGTTTAGCATCAGAAAACTGTGCCCTTTTTAAGTAGGCGCAACGAAGGAGAAAAGCTTTCATTTCTCCTTTTTTCCGACTTTGGGGTCGATTACAATCTCGTTAGAAAACCCTTCCGACCTAATCGATTTCGGAATCGTTTTTGAACGTATCTGGTTCTGTGAGTACGACCGACCGATTACAATGCATCCGGATGCTTCCGGATATGATTCGGTCGGACACACATTGACTTCAATGGGAGCCTGTGCTCCGAACAAGAACACAGGCTCCCATTAAAAAAAGGGGTATGGAAAAATGTGCACCCTGTGGTGGGCACCCCATGGTGCCTGCCACACTGTGCATGGTTGGAAAGAGGGGTCCCTTTGGTACCCCCACGGCCCTATTCGGAAGGCCCTGGGTGAAGGGGGCCCTGCTACAGGCCCCCAAAGACAGATTCCAACAATGCTTCGTTTCAGGCAAACCAAATCGAAACGGCTGTCCAAATCGGTCATCATAAACGCTCGCTCGGAAACCATGTCCATAGAGCTGTACAATTCGGCTCCGAAAAACCGGTCCGAATGCCTTTCGGAACTGAATCGGAATGCCCAAATGGTTCCGGGCATCACAATCGGTCGTTGGGAACTCTGTACGATTCGGTCAGAAGCAATTAATCAATCAATCATGACATTTGTAAAGCGCACTACTCACCCGTGAGGGTCTCAAGGCGCTGGGGTGGGGGGGGGGGGGGGGGTGCTGCTACTGCTCGAAGAGCCAGGTCTTGAGTAGTCTCCTGAAGGTTAGTAGGTCCCGGGTCTGTTGTAGGAGGATGGGGAGAGTGTTCCAGGTCTTGGCGGCAAGGTGGGAGAACGATCTGCTGCCGGAGGTCGCTCGTCGTATGTGGGGGACGGTAGCGAGGACGTGGTCGGCAGAGCGGAGCTGGCGGTTCGGGGTGTAGAAGGTGAGTCGTCTGTTGTGGTATGCTGGGCCGGTGTCATGGAGTGCCTTGTGAGCGTGGGTGAGGAGCTTGAAGGTGATCCTCTTGGTGAGGGAAGCCAGGGCAGGTCTCTCAGGTGGGGTGTGATGTGGCTGTGTTGAGGGATGTCGAGAATCAGGCGGGCAGAGGCGTTCTGTATGCGTTGCAGTAGTTTCAGCAGTTTGGCCGGGGCTCCCGCGTAAAGGGAGTTTCCGTAGTCCAGCCTGCTGCTGACGAGGGCCTGGTTGACCATTCTTCTTGTGTCGGTGAGGATCCACCTGTAGATCTTTCGGAGCATGCAGAGGGTGTTGAAGCAGGAGGATGAGACGGCGTTTACTTGCTTGGTCATGGAGAGCGTTGAGTCGAGGATGAACCCCAGGTTGCGTGCGTGGTCAATGGGTGTTGGTGCTGCTCCCAGGGAGGTCGGCCACCAGGAATCGTCCCAGGCTGAGGGGGTGGAGCCGAGGATGAGAACCACTGTCTTGTCCAAGTTCAGCTTCAGACGGCTGTTCTTCATCCATTCGGCGACGGCTTTCATTCCTTCGTGGAGGTTGGTTTTGGCGGTGAGGGGGTCCTTGGTGAGGGAGAGGATCAGCTGTGTGTCGTCAGCATAGGAGATGATGTTGAGGTCGTGCACTCTGGCGACGTGGGCGAACGGGGCCATGTAGATGTTGAACAATGTCGGGCTGAGGGATGATCCTTGGGGTATGTCGCAGATGATCTTGGAGGCCTCGGAACGGAAAGGGGGGAGGCGGACGCTCTGGGTTCTGCCGGAGAGGAAGGAGGTGGTCCATTCCAGAGCCTTGTCTCAGATCCCTGCATTGTGGAGGCGTGTGCGTAGGGTGCGGTGGTAGACAGTGTCGAAGGCGGCTGATAGGTCCAGGAGGATGAGGGCTGCGGTTTCGCCTTTGTCCAGCAGGGCCCTGATGTCATCGGTGGCGGCGATGAGGGCGGTTTTGGTGCTGTGGTTGCTGCAGAATCCGATCTGGGATGGGTCCAGAGTGTTGTTCTCCTTGAGGTAGCGGGTCAGCTGTTTGTTGACGGTTTTCTCAATGACCTTTGCCGGGAACAGGAGCAGAGAAATGTGCCGGAAGTTCTTGAGGTCGCTCGGGTCCGCCTTGGGTTTCTTGAGCAGGGCATTGATCTTGGCATGCTTTCAGCTCTCCGGGAAGGTTGCGGTCTAGAAGGAGATGTTGATGGCCTTGCGGAGATGGGGTGCGATGATGGCGCTGGCTTTGTTGAAGATGTGGTGTGGGCACGGGTCTGACGGGGAGCCGGAGTGGATGGTGTTAATGATTTTGATGGTCATCGTCGTTGATGTGAGTCCAGGTGAGCAGGGGGTCGCTGTGGGTGGTGGCCATGGGGTCTGAGGTGTCGTTGGCTGTTGGGGTGGTCAGGTTGTCGAAGCTGTCGTGGATGTCGGCGATCTTGCAATGGAAGAAGGTAGTAAGGGAGTTGCACAGGTCTTGCGATGGTGGGATGTCGTTGGCGTTGGAGCTGGGGTTGGAGAGTTCCATCATGATGTTGAAGAGCTCTTTACTGTTGTGTGCATTGTTGTCGAGGCGGTCCTTGAAGGAGGTCCTTTTGGCGGCTCTAATGAGGTGATGGTGTTGGCGCATGGCGTTCTTGTGGGCTTCCTGGTTCTCCAGTGTCTGTTCGCGGTGCCATTTCTTCTCTAGTTTTTGGCAGGTTTGTTTGGAGGTCTGGAGGTCCACGGAGAAGCAGCTGGCATTCTTGTTGGTGTGTCTGTTGGAGGGTTTCTTGATCGGGGCGAGAGTGTTGGCGCAGTCGTCGATCCAACGCCTGAGGTTGCTGGTGGCGGTGTCGGTGGGGTCGGTGGGTGAGCTTCGGGCGAGGGCGGTGTTTAGCTGGTCTTCGGTGATTTTGCTCCAGCTGCGGCGGGGGACCTGTTGGGTGCGGTGGTGCATGGTGGGTTTCTGGAAGGTGTAGTGGATGCAGCGATGGTCAGTCCAGTGGAGTTTAGTGGTGTGGCTGAAGGAGACGTGGGGTCTTGCAGAGAAGATGGGGTCAAGCGTGTGGCCGGCGGAGTGGGTGGGCGCAGTGACGAGCTGTCTGAGTCCGAGGTTGTCGATCAGGGTGGTGGAGTTGGTGTCGTTGTTGTTCTCGAGGTGGAAGTTCAGGTCTCCGAGGAGGATGTAGTCCGTGGAGACGAGGGCATGCGTGCTGACGAAGTCGGCGATGGTGTCGCTGAACTGAGGCCAGGGTCCGGGGGTCTGTAGATCAGAGTTCCTCTGAGGGTGGTGTTGGGATCAGTGTGGATCTGGAAGTGCAGGTGTTCGGTGGTGCTGAGGGTGTCGTCGGAGTTGGTCGAGACCTTGAGTGTGGTCTTGTGGATGATGGCGATTCCACCTCCTACTCCGTTGGTGCGGTCTCTGCAGGTGATCTTGTAGCCGACTGGGATGGCTATGGCGATGTCGGGTGCCGAGAAGTCGTTCATCCAGGTCTCTGTCAGGAAGGCGACGTCCGTGGAGGATGTGTCGAGCAGGTCCCTGAGTTCGACGGGGTGTTTGCGTGCAGAGCGGGTGTTCAGTAGGATGCATCTGAGGTGGTTGCGTCCTATGCTAGTGGGCGGGTTGGCGTCTCAGAGACTGGTGAACCTGCAGTTCCGACAGGAGAAGGGTCCTTTGGTGCGCTTCGGGGCGGCCAGGAAGAAGGCATGTGCTCGTTCGGTGTTGAGTGCGTGGAGGGTGTTGGCGTCGTAGCGGTCTTCGGGTGTTGTGGTGTTCGCGGGGGCCAAGGGTTCTACAGCCCAGCTCTGGATTTGTGGCTGCTGCACTGCGCCACTTGAGTAAGTGGTAAATCTGGCCCACAGTGTCTTGTCCATAAAGAATGCTGGCACCATCCCAAGAAACAAACAAGACAAGCACACAGAGGTGACACTAAGGAGCGAGCAGATGTTTGACAACAGATTCAGGGTCCAGTGCCAGTATTAGAGGCTGCTAGATGCTCCCAGGGATTCTACAACTTCTTTCTGAGTTTATCCAGCTCTTCTAAACACTTTATCCCTCTATCAAACCTGTCTGCAATGAAACTCAGTGACCACACAATCTACATTCAAGTACCCAACAACTAGGATTTCGTATGAATAGTTAAAATCTATGTAACTCCATAAACATATCTCTTCTTTACAGCTTATCCATATGCTGCAAATTTCACTCTGAGATCACCTTCCTATCAAAGTTTCAAATTAAATGCAAATGTCACTATATGCAACAGAAATGTAGCCTGCAGTATCTCCTGATAGGAGCAAAACATCGAAGCTACAAACAGTCTGACAAACATGTCCTTGACTTCGACTTCCCAGAGATATACTCTGTGCAGGAGTCCTGCAGCCTAACATTTGTTTACCTGTGTGACAGTTGTCAATTTATAAACACAATTACCTATACTTTTAAACAAAGCACAAATGCACATGAGTAGGACTATTTAGCAGCACCCAGAAACTACAGACATCAAAACACCAAGGGGTAGATTTCCAAACATTTTGCAATGGTTTAGCAACAAAAAAGTGGCTTAAACAGCACAAAATATTTTGGGGGAATTTACTTTCCGCGCAAAACTGGTTTTGCACTGAAAAGTACCCTAAAATGAGAGCAAAGCAGCTCGAAGCTCTGCTTCGCGTTACTTAGCACCAAGGGGGCATTACATGGGCGTCCCATGCAACCACCCATGCCTTTTGACATAAAACCCTATGTACAAAGAATTGTAGACAGGGTTTAGCACCAAACGTTAACGTCCCTTCAAAGGAGGCACTAACAGGAGAAATGTTTTCATTTCTCCTATCTTTTCCGACTTTGCATGTGTGCTGCATTGTGCAGCACACATTCAAAGTGGGAAAAGCTTTGCATCGTGTCTAGGCATTATAGTTTGTACAGGAAGGGTACACTTTCTGTACAAAACCTATGTTGGACTCATGCACACCCAGTAGTGCTATGGCGCCAAGGTGTGTGTGTGGCGCTCGTCAGCTGAAATCAGCACCAGCGATAGGGAGAGGGTAGGAGAGAACCATATCTTTGTAGATATGGCGCTCTCCTGCTCCCTCCCTGACGCACAGCGCAGCCTCTTTGGGTGCCGCACTGCGTTGCGTGCTTTTTTTGGAAATCTGACCCCAAAAGTACATAGCAGAAAAAGGAGCGTGAGAAGGTTGAAAAATATGCGTTATATTTTCACATGGGTTTGTGGAACGGTTTAATGACAGATCATTGTAGAGTGTAAAGGGGCTCTGTGCGTTGTAAATGTTGCTGCTGGTTGGTATGTCACTTGGGAGGCTCTCTGGGGATGTGCCAGTGCTCTAGATTAATTGATAATCAATACCTTAAATAAAAATAACTTCTTGCGGTTCTCGCTTGCTGAGGCATATGCTTACTTTGGCTGGGTACAGTGCATTAAATAAATATTTGCTTCTCAATTCACATATTTTGATACTTGCAGCACAAGATGTGGGCACTCTAAAAATGTGACACACTGCAAAATGGGCTGGCTTTCTTCATTAGATACCACATAAGAACCATGCTAGCACAAACTTGGGCTAAAAAAATACTCCTCATTGCCAGGCCTTTATTTCTGTATTTTAAGAACAGTGAAAACATAATTTGTAACATTCAAGACTAAAATAGACTCCTTCAACTGGCTTGCATCACTCGCCTTACTACATAATGCACATTCCTGTCCCACATGCCTTTTTCTGACTTCCAAATCCCTTCTGATAGTTCAGCTGTCACGCCCTAACTCTCTGCTCTACCAAAACATAACAAGTCATACAGGTCTCTATGACACTACAAGGTCATAATGTGCCTCATCACACTCTAAACATGGATCGACCTCCCACTGATCCCCTGCCGGTCAGCAATTGACTCACGCCAACATCTCCTCTCTCCCTCCCCACATTCATTCTGTAGGTTAGGCTGTCCCTCCCCCTTCTTCCCAGAGGTCACCCTCTCCTTCATTGTGGGAGTCAATTGTCACAATAACTGTGTCCCCTTTCACTCTGAAAGAGCAACTCAGCTTCTTCTACAGTCCCAGAGATCAACCCTCTCCCTACGTATGTCCCTACACTGGAAAAAAACCCAATAATGACCTGAACACTCTTGGAAAGTACTCCTAGAGTGTGACTCCCAGATTTGGGGATCATTCGTTTTTGTTTTTCAGAAACAAACTCCCACTTTTGTGTTAAAAGTTCGGTGAACAGCCTGCACACCCATTAGCAGAAGTCCAACAAACATTTTGTACCATGATGGAAACCTTCATGATGGTGGTCCTTTCAAGGTCCAGAGGTGACCGCTGGGCCAGTGGCCATCTCTAAATCTGACTGACGGAATACCGTCGAGATTGCGAACGTAATGTCCTCCTTCATCCCCATGGGTGCCACCTAGTCCACTAAACTTTAAATCAGGCCCTTACTTATTTATGTAGAACATAGCAGTGGCATAAACTCCTTTAAAAAAAACTCCCAATATTTGAAAATAAGATGATAGGTCCACAGCGATGCACGCTGTGTTAGTAGTGTGTGAAACTGCATTCTGTTATCTCTTCTGAATCTTCCATATATCTCCCAGATACTATGCATAATACCCATTGGTCACACTGGGACTTTCATACTGCTTTTAAGTTGTTGTAAGAAAAAAGATAGCAAACATCAGTGCTAATACAAGGTTATGAAGAAATCTGCTTTAAAATGCACCAGCTTGCACGCACAAGGAACTTTTGTTAGTCACAAAGGCATGTGAAAAGGGAGAAACTGCCGGAAAAGATGAGTAGGTCCATGATAAAGACCTATGCAAGATCTTCAAATGGCTCCCAGTCAACACCAGACGAACCGTCACCCGTGCCTTGGTCACCAGCAAGCAGGCAATGCACTCTACGCAGGAACAGTGGTGTAGCGAACTCCCCGCTTTGTCAGCTTAAGCGGGGGTGGTGTTCACACATAATTATTTACGAGCCTTGTCCGTCTACACCTCGGCAGACAGAAGCTCTTAAGACACAGTGTAAAGGAAACTGAAACCGAGGTCCAGGATACAAATCCAATCAGAGCAAAAGAATCCCAAAACGTGAAATGATGATGGAAAGAAAGGAAAAGAGTTTTCAGAGGTGTAGTCTTTATAGGTGCAACAGGTGCAGTGCCACCAAGGCACAGAGGCTTAACAGGCCCACTGAACTCAGATTTTTACAGTATTTTATCAATTAATGCCAGCTGGGGGGGTTCCTTGCAGTAAAGCCCTCAATACACTGGCTGTGCTACTCAGACTGTGTGAGAGGGGGCTGGAAGGAGGAGTGAAATGAATGGCACATAATGAGAAGAAATAAACTGACAAGAAGGAAGGCCAGTATGCATGAAAAGATGCACGCAAGAATGAAAGGACAATGGTAGTTGAAAACAATATTTGCATGGGTGGGTGAAAGAATGGCTGGAATTATGAAAGGCTGGATCAATGAGTGGATGGACAAATGAAAGTCTGGATGGATGGGTGAATTGATAACAGGAGGGTGAAATGATGGACGTCTGAAAAAAATGGATGTATGGATGGGAGTATGGGTGGATGACTGGAAGTAGGAGTGAAAGAACAGAACGATTGATGGAAGAGTGTACTGATGAAAGAATGGATAGACCAAATGGTAAATGAAGGATGGAACGGTGAAAGGGTGGTTGGATGGGAACATGAAAAGATGGATAGATGGATGGATGCATGAAAGTCTTAAAAGATGGAGAGATAGATGGACAGAAGGTGCACTGAAGGGAGTTCATCTAGGTTGGGCACAGTTTATTTGCTTCACTCACCTGATGGCATTCAAGGTAAGGAGTAAAGTGGGGGGTATTTACATTTTTAGGCTACTCCCTTGCACAGGGATCACCTCGCACCTCCTGAAGAGACCACGGATCGTAGCGAATTCTGCGGCCAATCTCATCCTCAATCTTCCCAAGCAGACCCACATCACCCCCCACCTCAGAAAACTCCACTGGCTCCCCATTCAGAAAAGATGTCACTTCAAGGTACTGACCCACACATACAAGGCTCTGCACAAACAAGGACCAGCAACATTAACCACCACCTGAACTTCCACATACCCTCCAGGCACCTGCGCTCCGCCTCCCTTCACTTTCCTCACACCCCTTGCATATGTCAAAGCTACAGCAGAGGTTGTTCCTTCCCCTACTTTGTGGCCAGGTCCTGAAAAGACCTCCCTCTTCACCTCTGGACCTCACCCGTACTGCTGGAATTCAGGAAAGGACTAAAGACCTGGCAGTTCAACTGAGCCTCCGCAGCAAGATCCTCAGCACCTGGATAACCTCACGGATGATTATCCGCGCTATTTAAGTCTGGTTTGATTTATTGATGCAAAAGCTCACTCAGGTCATTCAAAACTTTCACAACTCTAGTCTTGGTTACCTGAGTAGGTTGGGATAAAAACCTGGGCCACCTGCAGCTTGAAACCACAATTTAAACAGTAGGCCATATTTCCTCTTATACATTCTCTGGGTATGAGGGAGGCTTGGACTGCTGCCTGTATTGTACTTTTGTGGGGGCAAAGGAAGCTGACACTGCTGCTGGATATGCTGTATGTGCTCTGGGTGGTACAGAAGCTGACACTGCTGCTGGGCATGCTGTACCTGCCCTGTATTTCAGGGAAGCTTCCACTGCTACAGTACACCGTGTACTTTCTCTGGATGCAACAGAGTCTGAGAATGCTGCTGTACATCCAGTACCAACTCTGGGTGCTAGTGAAGCTTACACTGGTATAGCATGTCCTGTTCCTTCACAAGTGCTAGGGAAGCTGGCACTGCTGCTGTATACGCTGTACCTGTATTAGAAGGAAGCTTATACTGCTACAGCACATCCTGTACCTTTTCTGGGTGCAAGGAACTCAGGATGCTGCTGCTGTGTATGCTGTATCTGTTCAGGGTGTAAGAGAAACTGACAATGCTGTTGGCTACTGTTTACCTGCACCGGGTGCAAGAAATGCGTATAGTGCTAAAGCACATTCTAGGCCTGCCAAGTCCCACGCATCAGGCATTAGACTAACGCATTTCAGTGTGGTACTCTGTATTACCGCACTGAAATGCATTGTCCCGCCTATGCTGTGTGTCAGCTGTCATTAAAAGCACTAAGTAAAACTTAGAGTCTGTAGCAGTGTGCGACCATGGCTTGCATGTGCTGCTCTGGCAGGCCTGGAGCTCGCAGCTGAGCTAAGGTTGCTGGCAGCCTCACTAAACTGCTAATCAATCAAACAAATCAATCAATCATGGCATTTGTAAAGCGCACTACATACCCGCGAGGGTCTCAAGGAGCTGGGGAGGGGAGCTGCTACTGTTCGAAGAGCCAGGTCTTGAGGAGTCTTCTGAAGGTCAGAAGGTCTGCCTCAGGCGAATGGGGAGGGTGTTCCATGTCTTGGCGGCGAGGTGGGAGAATGATCTGCCACCGGCGGTCACTCTTCAGATGCGGGGGACGGTGGCGAGGGTGCGGTCTGCAGAGGGTGTAGAGGCTGAGTCGGCTGTTGAGGTACATTGGTCCGGTGTTGTGGAGTGCCTTGTGTGCGTGGGTGAGGAGGTTGAAGGTTATCCTCTTGTTGACAGGGAGCCAGTGCAGGTTTCTCAGGTGGGGTGTGATGTGGCTGCGGCGAGGGACGTCGAGGATCAGGCAAGCGGAGGCGTTCTGGATGCGTTGAAGCCGTTTCAGGAGTTTGGCTGGGGCTCCTGCATAGAGTGCGTTTCCGTAGTCCAGTCCACGGCTGACGAGGGCCTGGGTGACTGTCCTTCTTGTTTCGGTGGGGATCCACCTGAAGATCCTGCGAAGCATGCGGAGGGTGTTGAAGCAGGAGGAGACGGCATTGACCTGCTTCGTCATGGAGAGGGTGGAGTCGAGGATGACCCTATGTTGCGTGAGTGGTCAGTGGGTGTTGGGGGTGTTCCTAGTGCAGTCGGCCACCAGGAATCGTCCCGGGCCGAGGGGGTGGATCCGAGGATGAGGACCTCCGTCTTGTCCGAGTTCAGCTTCAGTCGGTTGTTCCTCATCCAGTCGGGGACGGCCTTCATTCCTTCATGGAGGTTGGTTTTGGCGGTGTGGGGGTCCTTGGTGAGGGAGAGGATCAGCTGGGTGTCATCGGCGTAGGAGATGATGTTGAGGTCGTGCCGTCGTGCGATGTGGGCGAGTGGTGCCATGTAGACGTTGAACAATGTTGGGCTGAGGGATGAGCCTTGGGGTACGCCGCAGATGATCTTGGTGGCTTTGGAGTGGAAGGGGGGGAGGTGGATGCTCTGTGTTCTGCCGGAGAAGAATGAGGAGGTCCAGTCCAGGACCTTCTCTTGGATTCCGGCATCATAGAGGTGTGTTCATAGTGTGCGGTGGCAGACCATGTCAAAGGTGGCTGACAGGTCCAGGAGGATGAGGGCCATGGTTTCTCCGTTGTCTAGCATGGTCCTGATGTCATCGGTGGCGGTGATGAGGGCAGTTTCGGTGCTGTGGTTGCTGCGGAACCCGGACTGGGACGGGTCCAGGATGCTGTTCTCCTCGAGGAAGCTGGTCAGTTGTTTGTTGACGGCCTTTTCGATGATCTTCGCCAGGGACGGAGGCAGGGAGATGGGTCGGAAGTTCTTGAGGTCCTTGGGGTCCGCCTTGGGTTTTTTGAGTAAGGCGTTGATCTCTGAGTGCTTCCAGATCTCCGGGAAGGTCGCTGTCTTGAAGGAGATGTTGATGGTTTTCCAGAGATGGGATGCAATGGTGCTGCTGGCTTTGTTGAAGATGTGGTGTGCTACAGTGTATCATGATGGTGATTCCAATCCCTGAGGTGTGGCTCTGACTGTCAGCCTGGTGTCATCGCGGGGGACGTCACATCCTGCTAGGAGCGCAGGGAGTTTGTTTTTAGAGCTAAAAGGCGGCTGGCTAGTTTGCGCCATGGAGGGCAGCGCGGCATATCATGGCCGGAGGGAATGCTACATATTACCGCAGCCAGAGGGAGTGCTGCATATTACAGTGGCCGAAACATTGCAAATAATCACGGCCAGAATGCTACAAGTTATCATGGTGCCTGCCATGACACTCGCAGCGCTGCCTGCAGCAGCTTGCACCGGCCCAAGCCGCCGTGTGCTATCAGCTTTTGTTATTACCTACCCCCTGCTGAATTCAATATTTTACAGCAGTCGAGGGAGATGGAGACTGGACAGCCCCGCCAGGGACTCACAGGAGTCAGGACGGGACATCGGCCTGGACGGCTACCACTGAAGGCGGGCCTAGGGGCAAACTTGAATTGCCACGACCCGCGGTGGCTCGCGACCTGAGCCTGCCTACAGCCAGCCTTTTAGACCAGAGTCTACCTGCAATTAAAGAGCGCCAAAGGCACAAGGCCAGAATTGGTTAAGATGGTTATAGGAGCCCGGAACCAATGCGCTGCTTTTGAAGGTGTCCGGTGTCTCGTGAGGAAGCATTTGACATGGATGATGGTAAGACAATTTTTCGGAAGTTGATATTGTGACTTGAATAGTGAGATGTGCTAACCTCAAGCTTTGCGAGGGAAAGGTTGGTGTTTTTCCTGATTAGAGATCCCAAGTACAGTGACTGTTTCCTAAATTTGTTTAAAACAAGATCTCTATTATATTTTATTAGCTCTTCTTCTTTTGCATTCACAATCCTGAAGCACTGTAGCACTGAAAATTGTAACCTGCATTAGTGCAGTTAAGCAATATAATTTGAAAAGTAATTCTTGCTAAATATATTTATAACAGTGCACATTATATTTTATCACCAAAGCAACAGCTGTAGCCCAGCATCAATCCACAGACCTGCAGGTACCTGAACTCACTGTCTCTCGAGTGCATCTCTCTTTTATTCTCTCTCTCTGATTGACAGGCTGGCTGACAGCTCTTACCTGTTTATGGGCTAAAGTACATATATGATATGTTTCCCTCGTCTTCATTGCTTGATTTCTCTCTTGAGAAAGTGTCATTCACAGTTGTTGAATGCCACTCACAATTACACTGAAATTATGAAAATGTCACACATAGCAATCGGGAACCTTGGCAGCTATGACATTCTGTACCTGTTCTAGGTGCAAGGACGCTGACACTGCTGCTGGATACGCTGTAACTGTTCACTGTGCAAGGAATCTGGCACTGCTACTGGATATTCTGCAACTGTTCATCGTGCAGGAAGGTGACACTTATGATAAACATGCAATGACTATTCGTCATGCAAGGATGCTGACACTGCTGCAGTTACAGCTGACACACTGTAACCGTTCACCATGCAAGGAAGCTGACACTGCTGCTGGATACGCTGTAACTGTTCACCGTGCAAGGAAGCTGACACTGCTGCTGGATACACTGTAAGTGTTCACCGTGCAAGGAAGCTGACCCTGCTGCTGGATACGCTGTAACTGTTCACCATGCAAGGAAGCTGACACTGCTGCTGGATACGCTGTAACTGTTCACCGTGCAAGGAAGCTGACACTGCTGCTGGATACTCTGTAACTGTTCACCATGCCAGGAAGCTGACCCTGCTGCTGGATACTCTGTAAGTGTTCACCGTGCAAGGAAGACGATGCTGCTGGATGCACTGTCTCTATTCACAGTGCAAGGAAGCTGACACTGCTGCTGGATACGCTGTAACTGTTCACCATGCAAGGAAGCTGACGCTGCTACTGGATACTCTGTTACTGTTCAAAATGCAAGGAAGCTGAATCTGCTGCTGGATACACTGTAACTGTTCACCATGCAAGGAAGCTGACACTGCTGCTGGACACGCTGTAATTGTTCACCATGCAAGGAAGCTGACACTGCAGGAAGGTTAGATTGAAAAAAAAAATTCTGGACCGACCATCAGAAATTAATGATGAGAACCAGTCGAAGTGTAAACCTCCATCTCGATTCACTCTGACTTTGGAGATGGTTGGCCCAGAAGTACAGATTTTTTAACAGAATGTCATAAAGGAGATTATTAAAGTAACCAAACATCTTCCATGGGTAAGGAACAATCTGTCCCCTATTGAAAATAATGCCTTGCAGAAGATCAAATCCAATAAAAATCTTATTGTGAAACCATGCGACAAAGGTGGTGGGATAGTTGTCATGGATAAGAATGATTATGATGATAAAATCCTTAATATGTTAGCTGTTCCCCAACATTATAAAAGATCGCATCCCAGAGAGCTTTCTAATTTGAAAAAAACAATCCAAGAATTAACAACTAGAGCATTGGAGGTTGGTGATATTTGCCAACAGGAATACATATTTTTGAACAAAACTTGTCCTAAAACTGCCGCGCTCTATGGTCTCCCAAAAACTCATAAAGATGTTCATAATCCACCTATGCGGCCTATTATATCAACTATAGGCTCTAGCACTGAACCACTTTCTAAATATGTGGATTCGTTTTTATGTCCTCTCACTCAAACATATGTTTCCTATATCCGTGATACCGGAGATATCATCGGCAAACTTGAGGGTAGACCATTCAATCCCATGACTGAAATTCTGGTGACGCTTGACATTGAGGCGTTGTATACAAACATACCTCAATGTCAGGCGTTACAGTCTGTTACCTCTTTGCTTCGGAGGTTCCCCGGGGATAGACCAGACGATTTCACATTGAATTGTCTGGAGATTGTCCTTTTGAGTAACTTTTTTGAATTCAATGGTTCCTTATACCAACAGGTTAAGGGCACCAGTATGGGAGCTTCTGTTGCTCCAAGTGTTGCTAACATCTATATGGGGGAATGGGAAATCAAACATGTTTTCAATGAGGCGGCTCCTTTCTTTGACAATGTGGAGAATTGGAGGCGTTTCATCGATGACATTTTCTTTATCTGGAAGGGTGACAACGATTCACTTAGTGAATATATTCTATGGTTGAATGCAAGTGATGACAATTTGAACTTTACAGTGAAGAGCAGTGCCCACTCTGTGGAATTTTTAGATATTTTGATTTCGGGATTTAACAATATCCTGGAAGTCAGCCTATTTAGGAAGCCTACTGCAAAAAATACTATCTTGCAGTACCAGAGTTATCACCCTAAAATCCAAAAGGACTCTATTCCATTCGGGGAGTTCCTACGGGTGAGAAGAAATTGCACAAATATGTCGGATTTCCATATTCATGGTGATGCCCTTAGAATGAGACTCTTGGCAAGAGAATACCCGAAGAGATTAGTACGTCACGCATACAAGAGGGCAAAGTATTACAATCGTGATGCCCTGTTGGAGGGAGCACAACGTGCTACCAAGGAACAAGTGGTATGTGTGATCAACCACTCCCCATTGAATTTCAAGATTAAAAACATTATCCAGAACAATTGGAAAATCTTGAATACAAATACTGAAGAAACCCAGTTAGAACAACCTTTGGTAGCCTATCGCAGAAATCGCAATCTTCGTGATATGTTGGTGCACACTAGATCGAGCACCATCAAGACTTTGCGTAAAACTACCATGACGGGTTTACCAGTTGTAATGGGAAATCATACTTGTGGTTCCTGCCATGCCTGTGACTCTGCCTTAGTCACGGATGTATTTGTGTATCAGGGATACAATGCAAAATTGAAAGACTTCACAAACTGCAGAAGTCAAAACGTTATCTATATCCTCATGTGCCCTTGCAATCTAGCTTATATAGGGGAGACAGCACGTGAATTTAGGGTACGTTTTAGCGAGCATAAATCTGCTATACGTACTTGTAAGGCCTCTGCCCCCCTTGTCCAACATTTTTGTACTAAACACCATACTGAAAAAGACATTAAATGGTGTATTCTTGAGAAAATAAAAGGCCAAGTAGGGACCCCCATGGAAATTTTGCGAAAAAGGAGAGAGACCTTTTGGATCTTTACTTTCAATAGTGTGAAACACGGTCTCAATGAGGAAATTCAATGGAATATCACTCAACCATGGTGAGTCTTTAGTAGGGTATCGTTTTTACCACCTTTAGATACCAGTTAATATATATATTTTTTTTAATTTATCGGTCTCTGAGTCATACTGTTATGAGTCCGATGAGTGATTTACCACTAGTATCTATGAAAACTGGATAACGGGCAGCTGCCCGTTTATGACATTTGGGTTAGACAGTAATAATGAGCGTCCTTACTGTTTTGTAACTTTGTCATACATTCTGGTGTGAACAGTCCTAATGAGTAGGCCTGGGTGGTAAATTCCGTTCCGCTTGCGGAATTTGCGGAATTTGTGTAATTTCGCGTTCCGCGGAGAACGCGAAATTGCTAAAAAGTCTGCTTTCCGCGATTTCGCGAAATTTTTGCTTGTTCGCGATCTCAAAATGCGTGTTCGCGAGATATTTCTCCCCGAGCACGCAAACAGCAATTGTGAACAGGAAAAAAGCATCACGAACAAGCAATTCCGCGTGTTCGCGGAATTTCTGCGTGTTCGCGGAGATTTTTTACCATTTCGCGGAGATTCGCGTAACGCAATTCCGCAAATTCCGCCCACCCCTACTAATGAGTCTTCTGAATTTTTTTTTTTTTTCTGGTTGTTTTATCTAAGTGGGATAGTAAAATTCGCGCATTTGACAATGTTGAGTTATTGATGGATTTGACTGCTTATTAAACAGCCCTTTTTGAATAGTTATTAGTATTGCTGTTTGTGTTTTTTAGAAAGTTTGTTCTCTTTCTAATTTTGTTTCTTTTTTGTAGGGAAAGTATGAATTTTTGTATATAGATGTGGGCACATTTTTTGCATAATGTATTCGCTAGTCTAGCGGAAATGAAGTGGTTGGGTGTTAGGCTCTCTTCGTCGTATTTGTTCTATTAATGGAACCTAAGTGTCCGTTGTTGGGCTACAGAGAAAAAAACTCATTTACATGACCTATTGTACGTTATCTAAAGATCCTCAGTATTGATGATCTGGTATACACCATTCCAAGATGGCGTTGACGGAAATTTTGGCCATGAATTGTTCTTTCTTGTGGACCGACGTATGAAGGTGTGGTCCTTATGGGGTCCTTATGTGCGAGCTTTGGCTAGTGTTATATAGGTGGCCCGCTATCTCCTTATGTGATGTTGTACAGATTAAGGTACTGTGGTAATTTGGAAAAAAGACGCTATGGTATGAAATATACCTTTCCAAGATGGCGCTCTGAGTAGCGTTACTCTGTTAGTCCCTTGTCAGTGACTATTTAATTCGCAGGTGAAGCTGCTTAGACAATTTTGATCGCTTGGTGATGTAGACCGGAAGAGTATAAGTAGAGACACGCATTTGGGTCAGGGCTCACTTGCCGACGGGAGGACGATCCGAGGACGCCTACGTGCTACTAAAGGATTTGGATGTTTCAAGAAATGGTGAGTCAGGAGGGAATTGGTTGAACCGTGTGATTGAACTTGGGTAAATTTGAGACTTCTCCCCTCTGTGAGTGCTTTGGCTGAGCCTCCTGTTTTGTGGCCAAATATTGGGGTTGGTATTTTGTGTTATTAAGAGATTGGGTTTCGTAACCGTTCCGGAAATAAATGTGGGCGGGTATCTATGTTGAGTAGTGAAGACATTTTTTTTTGTACCGACCGCATAGGGAGTTCAGATATATTTCTTGGTATTTTTTTACTATCTTAGGCTAGGATTGTGGTAAGAAGTCTCTTATTTAGTAGCGCATAATTGTGATTATTTGTGCCCGAGGACATCTTTGTGGTTCACTGTTTTTGGACCCAGATATTAAATTGTGGCAATTAAGAATAGGTGATCTACAGTGTTCTTTCTGTCCTTTCCCGTATTCTGACTATGGCAAGAGATATGTTTATATCTTACTGTACCTTTGTTGTTATAGGGACACCACGAAGAATCGTAAAACCGCGTATCTGTTTTGGGGTCCTTCCCAGCTCTGGGTGCGGATGAAATAGGAATATCTACATGACCTTTATAAAATTCATTATTTAAAGGTATTTATGATTATTTGATTTTGGTAACAGAATATAGTAAGGAAGCCTCTTATAATTGGAAGATAGGTGGTAATGTAGTATGTAACAACTCCCTTACACAGATATATGGAATATTACTGAACAAATACCTGATGGACCGTGGCTTTGTCTTGTACGTAGTAGGATATCGAGGTGATTCTCACGGGTATGTAAATATTGCTTTGAATTAAAAATAAGATCTATAAGGATTAAAATAGGGAAATGATATCGATATATATAAATGCAATTACCCTGATTTAGTTGTTGTGTTTTAAAATCTCACCAGGGTATCGTCAGATAAAAGAAAAAACTGTGATTACTCCCTAAAGCAAAAACAGCAAGCACTGTAGATCAATATTATTCCTTTAAATAGTAAGTATCTTCCACTTACATTTATGGCAGGATTAGAATATAAAACCTTATTTTTAGGCTGGGTTTAAACCTCTATAGTTAGAGTAGAGTACCATAGGGACTATTTCCTCCTTCACTTTGATCAAGTTATTTCTTCTCAAATATATCTTCTTCCACTAAAGATAGCAATCCTTAGTGTATTATTATGCATGTCGGTTCTTTTAGACTAACTTTGTTTGTTTTTTTCATATTATATTGGTTCACCTGGGTGCTTATATATGTGTGAATTGGTTCAATCGGTGTTTTTTTAAAGTTAATAAGATTTCTAATTACATTTTTTCTGTGGCTAGCTAATAACTTTACTTTTATATATATTTATTTTTTTAGGAAATCCCAGGTTGTGAGAACTTGCGATATGAGAAGTAGCGGGTCCTGATGAAGGTGGTTTCTACGTTTTCTCTTACCACCGAAATGCGTTGACCAAGTCTCTTTCTAAACCCTACAAAAAATTTTTGTAGTAGCTCCCTGTTGGGGGTCATAAAGACTACTTTACAACTATGAAGCGCTAATCGGGACAACTATTGTGATTTATTTATAAGGGGTGTATGGTATGTGGTTGTATGAATGAAGAGTATGAATGTGCAGTGTTCCTCTCCCTGGGTCGTGTTTTTGTTTTGTTTTGTTTTGGAATAATATATTGTGTATTAAGGAATTGCCATGAATAATGTGAAAAATACAATGATGATGTTATAAATGAAGATTGATCTATATGTGGAAAAAAACTCTATTGTACTTATGTTTAAAAAAAAGGATAATACAAAAATATAATAAACAGAAGTAAAAGATATAAATTGTTGTTTTCTGTGTGCTAGCCCATGCTGATTAAGATTCTCTATTAAAATTTTGTTTGTATACAGGAAATTAGAATATAGGTCTAGAGGGAGCATTATCTGTTACGCTGTAACTGTTCACCGTGCAAGGAAGCGGACGCTGCTGCTGGATACACTGTAACCATTCACCATGCAAGGAAGCTAACACTGCTGCTGGATACGCTGTAACTGTTCACCGTGCAAGGAAACTGACACTGCTGCTGGATACACTGCAACTGTTCACCATGCAAGGAAGCTGACACTGCTGCTGGATACGCTGTAACTGTTCACTGTACAAGGAAGGGGACGCTGATGCTGGATACACTGTTACTGTTCACCATGCAAGGAAGCTGACACTTCTGCTGGATACGCTGTAACTGGTCACCGTGCAAGGAAGCTGACCCTGCTGCTGGATACGCTGTAACTGTTCACGATGCAAGAAAGCTGACACTGCTGCTGGATACTCTGTTACTGTTCACAATGCAAGGAAGCTGAATCTGCTGCTGGATACGCTGTAATTGTTCACCATGCAAGGAAGCTGACACTGCTGCTGGATACTCTGTTACTGTTCACAATGCAAGGAAGCTGACACTGCTGCTGGATACTCTGTTACTGTTCACAATGCAAGGAAGCTGAATCTGCTGCTGGATACGCTGTAATTGTTCACCATGCAAGGAAGCTGACACTGCTGCTGGATACTCTGTTACTGTTCACAATGCAAGGAAGCGGACACTGCTGCTGGATACTCTGTTACTGTTCACAATGCAAGGAAGCTGACACTGCTGCTGGATACGCTGTAACTGTTCACTGTACAAGGAAGGGGACGCTGATGCTGGATACACTGTTACTGTTCACCATGCAAGGAAGCTGACACTTCTGCTGGATACGCTGTAACTGGTCACCGTGCAAGGAAGCTGACCCTGCTGCTGGATACGCTGTAACTGTTCACGATGCAAGAAAGCTGACACTGCTGCTGGATACTCTGTTACTGTTCACAATGCAAGGAAGCTGAATCTGCTGCTGGATACGCTGTAATTGTTCACCATGCAAGGAAGCTGACACTGCTGCTGGATACTCTGTTACTGTTCACAATGCAAGGAAGCTGACACTGCTGCTGGATACTCTGTTACTGTTCACAATGCAAGGAAGCTGAATCTGCTGCTGGATACTCTGTTACTGTTCACAATGCAAGGAAGCTGAATCTGCTGCTGGATACTCTGTTACTGTTCACAATGCAAGGAAGCTGAATCTGCTGCTGGATACGCTGTAATTGTTCACCATGCAAGGAAGCTGACACTGCTGCTGGATACTCTGTTACTGTTCACAATGCAAGGAAGCTGACACTGCTGCTGGATACTCTGTTACTGTTCACAATGCAAGGAAGCTGAATCTGCTGCTGGATACTCTGTTACTGTTCACAATGCAAGGAAGCTGAATCTGCTGCTGGATACTCTGTTACTGTTCACAATGCAAGGAAGCTGAATCTGCTGCTGGATACGCTGTAATTGTTCACCATGCAAGGAAGCTGACACTGCTGCTGGATACGCTGTAAGTGTTCATGTGCAAGGAAGCTGACACTGCTACAGTGAAACCCTGTAACTCTTCAGTGTGCAAGGAAGCTGACACTGCTACAGTGATACCCTGTAACTGGCCACTGTGCAAGGAAGCTGACACTGCTGCTTGATACGCTGTAAGTGTTCATGTGCAAGGAAGGTGACACTGCTACAGTGATACCCTGTAACTGGCCACTGCGCAAGGAAGCTGACACTGCTGCTTGATACGCTGTAAGTGTTCATGTGCAAGGAAGGTGACACTGCTGCAGTGAAACCCTGTAACTCTTCAGCGTGCAAGGAAGCTGACACTGCTACAGTGAAACCCTGTAACTCTTCAGTGTGCAAGGAAGCTGACACTGCTACAGTGATACCCTGTAACTGGCCACTGTGCAAGGAAGCTGACACTGCTGCTGAATACTCTGTCACTATTAACCATGCCGGACCAGCTTTAGGGAGCTGCTGACAGTGCAGCTGCACCTGGTGCTAAACTCCGAGAAGGGGGGTGCTGTGTTTATAAATATCCTATGGGTTTAAAATCACCTGATGCAGAGCTCCTTCTGTGTCAAGCAGTTTTCAGGCAACAATATGAATATCAAGATAACTCCAGTGATTAATGTCCTGCTGTAGAGAGATATGAGTTTTATTAAGTGGCAGTCTTGACTCATCATAAAACAGGGCAGAGAGCTAACATGCCTGTGAAAAGAAGGTGTACCCTGCTGGGAAAACCTGGGTCACTGGTTAACCTGGGTGGAAGCCCTGGTCAAACAGCAACCACAATCCTTGTGAGGGAAAGTCATAAACAAACCCCAAATTAATATGTGCTCAACCCCCTGGTATCCTGACAGAGAGCAGTCAGGCTTTACTTAGAGGCAATGTGGAAAGTATTTGTGCAACACTTCAAATAGTACACCAGTGAAAATACCACACAAAAAGGATCCCACACCTAGTGATAAAATTAGAGCAGAATTTAATAAATAAAACAAGAATGAAATGACAAACATTAACTCAGTAGACCTGGAGATATAGGGCCATATGTAGATAGCTAAATACCGGTCGGTAACGGCCGAAAATCGGTAATTTTCCCGTTATCGACCGGTATTTAGCCCAGTATTTTAAGAAATCGGTAAAATACCTAATCGGTAAATTACCGAATCCTTAAATCCTATGTAGGGAGCACTCAAGTGAGTGCATTTTTGGTTTAAGGATTCGTTATTTACCACCAACTACAAGTTGATGGTAAATACCAAATACCTTTTCAAAAGCAATTTTGTGCTTTTTTAAAAGTGCCATGTGGCAGACATACATGCCCTTAGGGCATGTATGTGCGCCACATGTGCACACATGCACGATTCAGGGGTGCAACAGGGTGTCAATGTGACACCCTGCCACCCTTGAATATGCTCCCCCTATTACCGATTCGGTATTTACAGAATCGGTAATAGTGAATGGCTTCCCATTCATTCCTATGGGCCTCCAGGCCCATAGGAATGAATGGGAAGGTATGCCTTATTACCGATTCGGTAAATACCGAATCAGTAATAACGAATATTACCGAATCAGTAAAATTTACCGATTTTTTTACCTACATTCTATTTACCGATTCTTAAATACCGAATCGGTAAAATTCGGTATTTAGGAATCGGCAAATAGAAATTACCTACATATGGCCCATAATGTTTTTCAAGAATTTAGTAAATATAGTGCTAACAACACCAAATGCCAGCTCTGGATATCTGGTTGCACTGAACCGAGGAAAAGTCACACTTTCAAGCTGGCCACGATGAAACGCAGGTCGAATACTGTCACCTCGTTGAGTACCCTGAAGTTTTACCTTCTCAAGTTCATTACAAGCATTCCGTTCACGTTGCAAGGAGCCGAGAGGGGCTGGGAGAATGTCACAGGAAGCGGTCGGTGCAGCACAAAGAGCCTATGTTGCTTGTGGTCATTGCTAGATTTCTGCTGTGGTGGTCCCTGCGAGCAATCAGCAGGCGGCAGTCCTCGTAGCAGCACAACAGTCCTTCTTCCAGGAAGAGTATTTATAGGTCAGAAGTGCACTGAAAAATTGGTGTCTGAGGTCCAGTATTTATACACATCTATGCCCTTGAAGTGGGGAGAAGCTTCTAGAGGTATGCCTTTGAAGTGCACAGATGCCCTGACTTCCTGCCCTGGCTCCAGACTAAAAACAAGGGGTATGCAGCCCTTTGTGTGGAGCCAGGACATAGCCTATTCAAGTGTAGGTGGGACTGGGCCTAGATCCTCCCAACAAGCCTGCAGGCGATGGCCCATCCAGTCACACCTAATCACCTAATTGTGTGTGGCTGTCTAGGAGGAATACCCAAATACCAACTGTCAGATACGGCCAGTCATGTGACCCAGAGACAGGCTGCAGGGACCAAATGGCTAAAGCAAGAAAATTCCAAATTTCTAAAAGTGCCATTTTCAGAATTGCAATTTAAAACGCGATTTCACCATAAGTTAGGATTTTGAATTGTGATTCCACATACAGCAAACATGAACTTTTTACCTATTCTCATTTGGAAATTACACTTGTAAAATGTAATAGGGTAACTCTGAAGTTATCCTATGGGAGAGGGTGTCCTTGCAGTAGTGAAAACTTAAAAGTACATGTCCTACTTTCTAGATACATTGCACCCTGCTCTCTGAACTGTCCAGGGCCTAACCTACAGGTGACTTACATGTATTTTGAAGGAAGATTTGGACCTGGAAAAAGGTTTACATTTGCCAGGTCTAAATGGCACATTAAATACTGCACACACAGGCTGAATTGGCAGATCTGAGACATGATTAAAGTGCTTCTTAAGTGGGTGGCACAATTGGTGCTGCAGGCCCACTAGTAGCATTTAATTTACAGGCCTGTGGGCACAGGTAGTGCCACATTACTAGAAATGTACAAGTAAATCAGATATGCGAATTGGGTATAGGCCAATTCTTCCATGTTTTAAGGAGATTGCATAAGCACTTTATCAGAGGTTAGCAGTGGTAAAGTGCACACAGTCCTTAAAGCCGATAAAGGTGGGTTCAAAAATCAGGAGGGTGAAGGCAAAATGTTTGTAGATGACCCTGCAGAAGGACCAAGTCCAACATCTGCAGATCACTGAACTGTATTTTATGTGTATAGCTCAATGGGTGACTGCTTTTGTCACAGATATTCTTTTTTTACTTTTCGTATGTTGTAATCGTAACATAGCACTGTGACCTATGAACTGTGATTAAAGAGCTGCGTGCAAACTGCATGGTACAGGTTAGAATAGTATGTTATCCCCCAGTCTTTCATTATCCTGATGTTCCTAACAAGGGTTCATTTGGGTGGAAATACATTCTTATTGGTAAAGCCAACCCTAACCACTGTGGTATGTTTTTAAATCCCGAGTGTGTGCTTTCCCAGGCCTAACACTCTTAACATATACTGCCTACTCGTAACAGTGACATGTGACTCCTACACCTTGTAATCCTCATTGTCTTATATAACCTTTCCCATAGACTGGCTTGTGGGTGCAATGTAAAGTGCTCTGACATCCTACACCGGTATGAGTAACACTATAAAACAAATGAAATGCATGTGGGAGAGGTTCCATGGAGAGATGAGTGGTTCTGCTCAAGGGTGGGAGGGAGGAAATCCATGGAGAAGGAGGTCATTGTCGCACCGAGTGCCACCAGCGCTAAAGCCGGCCGAGGTTCACAGTGCAAGGAAGCCGGCACTGCTTCGGCAGAGTCTATGCCTGCCCAGTGTGTCTGGGAAATGTGTGCTCCTGCTACATTTTCTGGACCAGCCCTGCACCCAAAAGATGCCTACACTATTGGTGACCATATAGTACCTGTCCTGTGTTATTTTACTACATGAGAAACCCTTTTCACTATAGAAAAGATGAACCAGCTGACTCCTTATGATCATATTTCCATGCCTAAGAAACTCTGCGCCGAGGCTTGTCTTTACTCATACACAAGTCTGACAATGAAATGTGCTTTCTTTTATTAAATCAGTGGAAAGCTTATGGATAAAAAGACCAAGGGGAAGGCATTCTGCAGTGAATACATTATGTGTCCGTGGTGTGGTGTCAATAACTTTGTTTTTCCATTACTTTCTCAAGCCTTACTTGTGGTCAGCACTC